>NC_081425.1:90145940-90460940 GCF_949786415.1 Peromyscus eremicus | reverse complement strand
AAAATACTGAAAATGTCCTTTTAGCTTCACCTTAATAATGCAAACTACTGCCCTAGCACTTTCAAACAAGAACTGAATTACATTAAATTTTCAGAGTTGTATGTGTGTGTGTGTGTGTTTTGTTTTTGTTTTAACTTCCTTGTTTCTAGGATCCCTGCACTAAGTTTTAGAGTACCGGAAAATGTGAAGGAAACACACTCAATCCTCAACCACCACCATCCCACCCCCCCAAACAAAACAAGACCCTCAGGTTTGTGAGGGTGGTAGTATCTATATGCAACCCATATCTAGTTATTAAGTCCAAATATCTTTGAACCAGTATTGAGCAACCAATCACAAACTAAAGATAACTTGATATCATATGCTTTGACCATAAGATTTCCAAAAAGCTGTAATTCTCATGACGCACATTAACCACAAACTGAAAGATGGAAAGGTTTATTACTGTGGGCACTGCTCAGTGGTAGTGTTTAACATGCTTGAGGTCCTGAGTTCAACTCTCAACACCAATAATACAGTTAAATAAAACCTTTGCTATTTTAGTACAGTACCCACATTTCATGAAGCCAAAGGCCTACATAGTATAAAAACATATACATACACACGTGTGTATGTGTGTACATGTGTACGTGTGTGTGTGTGTGTGTGTGTACGTGTGTGTGTGTGTGTGTGTGTATAGAATGAGGAGCCTGGTATCCTATCTTTAAGATTTATTTTTATGTGTATGAGTGTGCCTGACACCTTAGAGGCCAAAAGGCATCCAATCCCTGGAACTGGAGTTACACATGGTTGAGCCATGTAGGTGCTGGGAACCAACCTGGTCCTCTGCAAGCCAACCAAGTGCTCTTATTCTTATTTGTGGAACCATTTCTCCAGCCCCTAAATGACCCCTTTAAAGGGTCATAGCACAGGGTGAGATCTGGATTCAGGGTTCTCAAGGTCTAGTCCTTTGTTAGCTCCTCTACCTTTAGACTATCACAACCCATGAATTATGTTTACCATAAACACCAAAATTAGAGTTTAAAATGAATGTTTTTAAGGGTTTACTATTAGTTTCCATAGACTCTCAACAAGTTTTATAGTCCTCAATAAAGTATAAGCAGTGTTTCAGAACCATCTGCCTTGAATGACAACTAAAAAATACATATAGCACTGTCATGACAGGCTCAGAATAATCAAAATCCTACCAAGTACCAGTGCCAGCAGGAAGGACTGAAGAAAAGACCCTTCAGTCCCAGCACCTGTACGTAATCATAACTACTCCAGGCTTTGACTGAATCAAGGGTTAAATAGTTTATCTTTTTTTATTATACACGAGACTCACTAAGTAGACTAAGCCTGCCTTTGCTTCCAGAGTGCTGGGATTAAAGGCGGAGGCCACCATGCCTGGCTAGAATAGATTATCTCTTAACGCTACCCTCCAGTTCTCATTCAGTGTCAGCTTGCTGTCTGCCTCCAAGAAAGCCCTCCACTTTGAGTCGATAAGCTGAGAAGGTTCTAATGGACCCACAGTATGAAATACTGTTTACTGCGTTATCTCGGAAGAGAAAAACTACATGAGACTGTAAAATTTGCAGTGAAAAGCTATCAATTTAGAAATAGTAAGTGCTATTTTGCAATTTTACCTTGAGCCATTTCTTGACTTGCACTTTCTCCTCTGTCAGTGAAAAAAGGTTTTGAATCACAACACATTATCTCAAAGATTATACAGATCTTAAACTGAATCCACTTCAAATTCTTTACCTTCAGCGGCGCTTTCTTTCACACGTAGCTGCTAGACTCCCAGCACATAAACTCTTAAGCAGTAACTGAAAAACGGCTGCAAAATTCTGCCACCTAATGGCAAAACTAAGTAAGGTTTTTCTGGTTCAAAAACTGAAAAAACTAACGGTAAAATTAAGCTAGAGCAACAGTGACTCAAACAGCTTTCTAGGCTTCCCGTTGCCCTTTCTAGGAGCGGCTGTGAAACCGGTCTCCCTGGGCTCCCCGCACGCATGCGCGCTCTCCTGGATAAGGCTGCACACTCACCTCGCGGTCTGGCCTCGCGACGGATACTGCGTGAACGCAAAGTACTGCGTGAACGCGAGCGGCCGCCTTTTACCCTCTCGGCTAGTCAGGTGCCCGGCCAGGCTGCGCCCCGCCCTGCACACGTCAACGCCTCCCCTCCCCCCACCTGCCTCTCCGCCCACTGCACCCGCCGCCTGGGGCCACAGGAGCTAGGCTCCTCCTGCAGCCTCTGCAACCTGCTCAGCCCAGCCCCGGGCTCAGCTGCAAATCACTAACTAGAGGAAAAAGCTGGGTCGGCAGGCGGATTGCGATAACGGTCCACGTGCTGGCTGGGCTTCGCCCTAGAGCTATTTTGATTTGGTTAGTTTGGGGGTAGTTTTGTTGTTTTAGAGTTTAGAGAAGCTCTTGCTGGCCGGGTAGTGGTGGCACAGGCCTTTAATTCCTGCACTGGAAAGGCAGAGGCAGGCTCTGTGAGTTCAAGGCCAGCCTGGTCTACAGCTACAGTGAGTTCCAGGACAGTCAGAGTTACACAGAAACCTAGTCTCGAAAATAAAACAAAAACCAGAAGCTCTTGTTGTGTAACTAAGACCGGCCTGAGGTTCCAGAGTGCTGGGACTGGCAGGATTCAAATGGGGAAAAAATGAGGCAGGATATAGAAAGGGGAAAACACTTCTCGCCCTGGGATCTACTTTACATTTCTTGCTGTCTGAGAGTAAAACTTCAATATAACTGATAAAACCAAAATTGCCTACAGCGATAGAGCTTGTTTTCCTAAAGACGTTTCAGAAAAAGGATATCAAAAACAACCAATTCCATGGTTGGGGATTTAGCTCAGTGGTAGAGCACTTGCCCAGCAAGCGCAAGGCCCTGGGTTCGATCCTCAGCTAAAAAAAAAAAAAAACAATCAATTGCATAGGGTTTGGTGCTCAAATGTGTAATCTCAACATTTATGAGGAGGAAATAGGATCCAGAGTTAAAGGGAAGTCTCAGCCACAGCAGAATTCAAGGTCTGTCCAGGACACCTTTGACCCATTTCAAAGAATACAAATTAACAAAAAACCCTATGCTTACTTGAGGCCAGAATGTCCTGACCTTGAGTTGAACTGTATAAACTCCTCTCATCCCTTCCCCAAACAATACACCTCATAAAACCATCATAGTTTCATTTACAAACACTAATTCTTTAAACCAGCTTACATCCTTTTTTACTTAATGTTTGACCTTTACTCAACTTTTAAATTTTGCTTAATCTTTAAACCTTGTTTAATTACAACTTTTGAGCAATGGACATAAAAAGCCATGGTAGACACTTAAGCACCAAACTCTGGAGAAGGTCACATCCATGTTTTAGATGTCTACTGCTTAACAGACGGGAGTACATCTCTTATCTCTACTTAATAAACTCATTTGCTTTATTTTACTCAGACTAGTTCAGACATTCTTTTCTGAGGTGTGGTCAGGATCAAGGCAAGGGCAGGGTGAGCTGACTCAGGACACTGGAGGCAGTGGAGAGACTAGGATATGATTACAGGTATGAGCCACATATTTTCTCTTTTCTGGGGATATAAAGTGACTTTCGTGAACATCAAGAGTAAACATGAGAGAAGACTCCAACATCCCTAGACACCAAATCCCAGACACCAAGGCAGCAGTTTACCTCCTTTATTCTCAAGCACGGTTTCTGAGATCCCAATTCAGACTTTCATTAGAAAGAAACAACTAATTCCAAATATCCTCTTTGGATAACACATTTGGTGAAGATACAAAGACTAGATGAACGGAAAATGTATGGTTCTCTTCATGTCAATGGCTGATTCTTAGTTTATTAGAGTAAAACTGATGTTAAGAAGGTAATCCCAGCACTCAGGAGGCTACAGCAGGAGAATCATCCTTGCCACCCTGGGCTACATTATGAGTTCAAAGCCAGCCTATCTATACCAAGACCCTGTCCAAAATACTAGGGGGCAAGGAGCACAGCTAATCAGTGTGTGGACCACTGTGACTCTTAACATTTCCATTTTAGTGAACTAAAAATCCCCTTTCCACCCATTCACTCTATCCTGTCCAGCTTGGTTCTCCAGTTCTTTCTGCCAGCAATGGTAGTCCCTTCTATCTGTCTACTGTGCAAGTCACAAGCACTAGAGAGCCTTTCCTAAACAAATACATTGTTCTTCAATATTACCAGTCAAGAGAACTGTCATGTCGCCTTCTTGTGCCTACTGACATCTACATAGGTTTCCAGTGTGGACCCTTTAACACAGAGGCGATCCTTTAACACTTCCTCATGTTGTGGTGACCCCCAACCGTAAAATTATTCTCATTGCTACTTCATAACTGTAATTTTGCTACTGTTATGAATCATAATGTAAATATGTCTTTTCCGGTGGTCTGAGGTGACCCCTGTAAAAGGGTCATTCAACACCCCCTAAAGGGGTCATGACCCACAGGTTGAGAACTGCTGCTTTAATACCTGATGCCCTGCTGGGTGGTGGTAGCACATAACTTTAATCCCAGCACTCGGGAGGCAGAGTCAGGTGGATCTCTGTGAGTTCGAGGCCAGCCTGGGCTACAGAGTGAGTTCCAGGAAAGGCTCCAAAGCTACACAGAGAAACCCTGTCTCAGGGGAAAAAAAATACCTGATGCCCTTATTAGACCTTCTCTCTTAGCCTGAGGGTTCTGTCAGCTTTGAACACTCCAGCACTGCACACACACCTGGTATTTTCTGCACCTTAGCATTAAGAACATGCTGTATGTTCGATAGAGTTGGCCTAGTGAGAAAGGTGTCCACAGCATTGTACCAATTCTTGTCTTTAACTTGCCAGTAGTTTAATACATATTTTACTAATGGATGGATAATGTTAATGATCAAGTTCAGAGCAGCCACAATAAAATATGTTATAAACATAATCAACTTGATGCTGTCCTATTAAGGAGTGTAGTATTAATTTAGGAAAGTAATTTAGAAGAGGATAATGTTTCTAACAGAACTGTTCTCTTTTTTCCCAGGAATGGGGGTCTAATGCCCAGTCTTATGAATGCTAAGCAACACTTTTTTTTGGTTTTTCAAGACAGTGTTTCTCTGTGTAGCTTTGCGCCTTTCCTAGAACTCACTCTGTAGACCAGGCTGGCCTCGAACTCACAGAGATCTACCTGCCTCTACCTCCTGAGTGGTGGGATTAAAGGCGTGCACCACCACCGCCGCTAAGCAACACTTTTAAGGCACACTTTTAAGCCCTTGGTTTCTAGCAGCCTCATGCAGTTCAAGCTGGCCTTGAACATGGTATTCTACCTCTTGCCTGGGTTCCCAGAACTCTGGCAACAACACCCAGATTAACTTAATTCCTTGTTTTCACACAGAACAGAACTGGTGAGGGCGTCACCACAGAAACCATAATCCCAGGGGAAGTGCTGAGAAAGATTGTTTTAAAAAGGCCAGATCCAAAAATCTTAGTTCCAAAGACCCAAAACAACAATGGATCTGTGAGGTAAAATGTGCACTATATTTACAGCCAACTCAACATTTCCATCCTCAGGCTCGACAGACCCAAGTGACATCCCCAAAAGCTAGGGAGGCTTTCAATCCTAGGACTGTACCCTATCTTCAACTTGAACTTCTTGCCCCAAGACAGTCAAGGATAAGAAAACAGGTACTTATCTGTACCACGTAAGAATACCATTTTAGGCCAGATGGATCTCTGTGAATTCCAGGCCAGCCTGGTCTACAAAGCAAATTCCAGGATAGCCAGAGCTGTTCCACAGAGAAACCCATTCTTGAAAAAAAAAGAAGGAAACATTTTATCTCTGGTTTTATATGATAACTATCATGTGGGTTTTCCCTACAGAAGCAAACAAGAGATGAATTTTTTCCTCTCTAAAGCCTGAGAGACTAGTAATAAAGCTAAGATAAAACTCAAAATGTATTTAAAGAATTATTCTGGAAGGTGTAATTGTCCACGTATGAAAGGACTGCTACTTACCAACAAAGAAACCCCATTACCCTATTTTGTCAGCTACCCACCAACACTGTGCCAAACTGCTAGTTCTGTAGGGCAATCAACGTAATGACAATGAAGGAACTATAAGCTCAAAAGCCCCAAGTAGAATCCTAGTCCCCCAGAAAAACATCTTGATTCTGCTGTACAGTCAGGCCAAGCAAAGCCAGGAATAAGTAAGAATGAGCACACGATGAGTCATCCGTGCTGGACAGAAGATAAGTCAACAGAGCACCTACACAACAATTATTTAGCTCATTGCCTGTGAGTTCATCGAATTCACGAGTATGTATGACAAGCCAGGACCTGTGGTATATAGACTGTAAGCTTACAAACGATGCCCAAAGTGTTAGATTTAAGAATCACAGAAGACCAGCTGAGGAGAGGAAAACAACGGCTCCTCTGACAGACAAGCATAGAAAGTACTACTGGTGATTCTCCTCAGAATAAAAGTGCTCAACTTGGCCGCTGTCATTGACTTGACAGAGTTAAATACCATACCTACATCAAAGGCTCCCAGGTCCAAAAGTCTTACTCTGACTGCTCCTTAGCCATCTGGCTAAGATCCAGCTTAAGTCTAAACCCCTCAGCCACACCAGGTATTTTGAAGGGGTCATTAAAGGTTTATGTAGTCATTCAAGTATTTGAGGTCTTGAACTGACAGGAAGTAGTGTTGTCCCTGAGGATACAATGGTGAGTCTGCCATCTAGTGGAGACTTTGTGCCACTGGTTGTTCACTGACAACACTAAATTTCTGACTTAAGAGGCACAGTTAAAAGATAATTAGCAGGCACAGTGACTGTCTCTAAAAGCCTACCAGTAGTTAACACTGTGTGGGCAAAGCACTATTTAAATGCTAGCCGGGAGACTCTCAAATGGAGAAGGGACATATGCCAGAATACCCAGAGTTTATAAAACCCATATATAGATCCCTGAGGTTCCCAGCAGTCTACGCTGATTTAACAAACTAGAGAGGGAATAAGTCCTTTGTACTTCTAAAACTAGGTACAACCTCCCCTTTCTGTAGCTCCACTTTTCCACTTTTGAAAATATTCCCTCAAAGGAATAACTTGAGAGACTTAGACTTAAGTCATGATAAAACCTTCATCACAAAACTTTAAATGTCTAGGTTATTTTCCTAGAGACTCAAAGACAAAGACCTATTGGAAGAGGTAAAACAGAGAAGTAAATGTGAGGACCGTTAATAGTGCCAGAGGCTACACATCTCACTCATCTGAACAATTCTGCAAGCTAGCAAACCTACCTCCCAAACAGCTTATCACCTGGGTGTGGTGGCATGCACCTATGTAATCCCAGCAGAGCCAGGAGGATTCCTGCAGCCTGTCTCAAACAAGCCACACAAACAGGGCTGGAGAGATAGCTCAGTGTTTAAAAGTACTTGCTGCTCTTCCAAGGGGCCAGAGTTCAGGTCTCAGGACCCACATCAGGTGGCTTACAATGGCTTAGACCTCCAGGTGTAAGGAGATCTGACACCCTCTTCTTAAACAAACAAAAAAATCCAAAGAGCAAATCAAGTAACTTGCTGAGCAGTACAAATGAAATAAATCTCCTCCTGCTGTCACACCTGGGAGAATTTCTTTCCAAGATTCTGGTGTACTTTCAAGTTCAGAAATGCCACAGTGGGATCCCAACAGAGAACCAACTGACTTACGTGTCCCATACACATCAGGGAAATAACTCAAGAGCCCTACAACAATATTGCAAATTCTCAGGCGGGTGGTAGAAAGTCAAGTCCTCACTGAAGGAAGCCGTGATGGTGAGCAGTACCCTGCAAACAGCACTAGTAAGAAAGCTGTGTGCGCTGAGGGTCAGGTAACTCCAGCCCTCTGCCTTGTCATTCTCGATCCATCCTCCCAAGTTCCAGCCTGTAGCACTTAAGACGGTATTGTTTTCTCTACAAGGACTGAGTTACATCAGGGCCAGGAGACCGTCCATTTCTTACACTGCTGTATCCTCGACATCTTGAGCATACAGCATTGTATAAATGAGTGCCTGAGCAACGCGTCAATGACCCTGCGAGCTCTCTCCTCATCAGAAGGGAGAAATAACGCTACTTTGGAGGACTCTTGGGAGAATTAACTAGGATGTTAAAAATACCGTGTTCACGACATAGCCTCCAACATTCCAGCTTGCCAAACCATTCGGAATAGGAGCAAATATGCTCTGGATCAATAATGGAAAACAGGCTCACAGAGGGCGGGAGACCCAGACAAGAGCCATAGAAACAGGGCCGTGACCACTGAAAAACCAGGGAGGGACAGTCGGGAGTGTAGGAAAGGGATGGAGAGAAGCTTCTCCAAGGCTTCAGGCTGCCAATCGAGGCCCAGGGACTGAGCATGTCGACAGGAGGGAGGAGAAAGGACAGGCCCAGCGCTCGGGAAGAAGGGAGAGGTGGTAGCTCCGGGTCGCGGGGGAGGGAGAGGAGTCCAGGCCTGGCGTGACACGGGGAAGGGAAGGCGACTGGGCCCGGCACGCAGACGGGCAGGATGGTGGCCCGGGACCCCGCGTGTGTCGGCAGAAAGGAGGGCAGGACAGGCCACAGGCCGGGGCGAGGAGGGCCGAAGGGCGGCCGAAGGAAGCGCGCCCGCCCCGCCGGGCACACTCGTCCTTACCAGCTGGCAGCGCTTCTTCCGGTGAGCCGAGGGGACCTTGGACCGACCCAGACACCTAGCCACGAAAGGCTCGGGCTCCCCAACCCAGAGCTCTCGCGATAGTTTGGCCTCCCTGCCACGCCTCTAGTTAGTGTTCTGACAGTTTCGCGAGATTTCCTTCCGCGCCTGCGCAAGGCCTCTTTAGGGCTAGCGGAGAGTGGTAATTTTCCCTGTCCCTAATCTGGGTCCTTTTCATGCTGATGTGTAAGTAAATTAAGTATTTGGAAGATGTGCAATGCTGGATGGAGAAATATGCCAAGTGAGCCTCTTGCACAAAATGCTCGCACAAGGTAGATTTTATTTCGCTGTAACATTCATATGTAAGAATACATGTCAGAAGACACAGAAGACCATATATCGCATGATTCCTTTGTCATGGAAATCAAGGCAAATTCTTTAAAAAAACATTTTGAGTTGACACAGAGTAATTGTACATGTCTATGAAGTACAGTGTTAACTTTCAGTGCATGTAAACAATGTGTGGATCAGATGTGGGTAATTACTATATTTCTCATTTCTTTTTATTGATAATATAGAAAATCCTATCAACTATCTTTGAAATAGTTAATCTGGGTGTGGTAGCACCCCAGTGCAATCCCAGCACTTGGGAGGAGGAAGCGGAAGGATGGGAGTTCAAAGCCAGCCTCCACTACTGGGAGTCTGAGAGATGTGGGAGACTGAGGTATCAGATGATTATTATCAGTAGAGTCGTCCTACTGTGCTGTTGAACACTAGCTACTATTTCTCCTACCCAACTCTATCTTTGCTAATAGGGCAGTCAAATTCTTAAGGACAGAAAAAAAAAAAAAAAGGATGCCTGGAGGTCAGTGGAGAGTTAGAGTTTAATACATTTCCTTATGGTAGGTGGCTGGAGAGACGCCTCAGAGGTTAAAAGCACTTACTGCTCTTGCAGAGGGCCCAGTTTTGGTTCCCAGCACCTATATAGTGGCTCACAACCATCCATAACTCCTGTTCCAGGGTTCCAATGCCTTCTGACCTCAAAGGGCACCAGGCATGCACATGCTACACATGTATATGTGCAGACAAAACAGTCACACAGGTAAAATCTTTTCCTTTGGGGCTTGTGGTGGTTTGAATAAGAGTATCCCTCATAGGCTCATACATTTGAGTGCTTAGGGATCAGAGAGTGGCACTACCTAGGAGGATTAGGAGGTGTGTGTCCTTGTTGGGGTAGGTGGGCTTTGTTGGAGGAAGTATGTCACTGGGGGTGGGCTTTGAGACTTCAGAAGCCCAAGCCAGACCCAGTGGCTTACTCTTTTTTCCTGCTGCCCATGGGTCTGGATGTAGAACTCGCAGCTACTTCTGCACTGAGTGAACACTTAGAAATGGTGAGTGATGCATTTTAGCTTAGGGGGAAAATGCTACAATTTTTTTACAAAGGGTTGAGAAAAAAATGTCAGAATCAATGTCGTGACACTTTCAAGTCAGTCTATTTTAGGTGGACTGTGTGCCACACATAACTAATCCTAGAGCTGGTCTCCACCACCCACAGAAGTCTGTCATCTGACTCCCTGTCAGACAGCATGAGGTCTGGAGGCCACCTTCTCAGGCTGTCTCTAGCCTGTTCTAACCTTCTCCCAGCACAGAGGGATATGGGGACATGGCAGAGAGGACATGCCTGAGTAAGTGGAAGGAAGGATAAACATGAGTACCAAGGGCAGAGAAGAAGACCAGTTTCGTTGTGAACACACATGGTTTGTTTCATTAGAAACTGGAAACAGAACACATCAGAAGATCCTGACATAGGAGAAGTGGTGGAAATGGACACGGGCCCCAGAGGAAAGCACACATGCATGAAACTCATTTGAGCACAGGGAAAATACTGTAATTAGTAACTGATTTTGTTAGGTTGATTTTTTTTAACATGCTTGGTTTTCTTTTTGTCTCCTTTAAGTGTTTGTTTGCTTTATAACATGCATCAAGTTAATACAAACATAATTGGCATTTATTTATTTATTTGAGTTTTTCAAGACAGTGTCTCTCTGTGTCTCCCTCTAGAGACCAGGCTGGCATGAGATCCGCCTGCCTCTGCCTCCCAGTGCTGGGATTATAGGCCACCACTACCCAGGCTACAATTGGTAAGTTTAAATCATACAAATATTCAAATGTTGCTCAACTTCGGGGCCCACTAGAAGCACATTTACGATACTATCAAGTATTCAACAGCACAGGACTTTCCTGGGTTCTCCTTTCCCACCACACTATAGGTGCAGTTCTCTGGATGGTATATTGTCTGACCCTTCTCTTGGTCATAGTTCACTGGTATAGAAAGTCTGTCAATTGAGACAAGACAAGACTTGTTAGAAGGGGAAAAGACACTTACTCACCCAGCCCTGCTGCTCAGACATGCTCTGTGCAAGAAGCAGACCACACGCACTCCAATTGCCTGGGGCTCCCCTGACCAAATTAAGGGTTTCCTTGGGCTGGAAGGCCCAAAGTGTAGTCTCCAGGCATCTGTACCTGCCTGTGCCATTGAGTCACAGACACCATTCCTAACATGGGTCCTACATTCTACTGAAGGACACTGGGATGTTCTGACAGGCTCAGGAGCAGGTCTGAGTGACTCTGGAACAGCAAAGCGTTTATTAGCCTTGCCCTTCCCACCCTCCCTGTTCAGGGAGTGGTCCACAGTAATGGTGCTGGACCATGGAAAAGGAAGGGTGGTCCCAGCCCTGTGTGGTGTCTGGTTAGAAGAGGAGCTCATCCCACCAACGGAGCAGAGAGCCAGAGACCCAGGGAGAAGCCTCGGAGCAAACCTTCCTGGGAAAACCTGGGGCACACCCACTTTTAGGAATCATTGCCCTCAATGCCCATCTAAAGGCTTGAGATTTAAATTGCCCTGCCAGAGCCAGACAAGGTGGCACACAGCACTTGGAGGTAGAGGCAGGAAGATCAGAAGTTCACAACCAGCCTCAGCTACACAGTGAGTTTGAGGCCAGTGTAGGTTAGGGAGCCCTTGTCTCAGAAAACAAAGCTGAAGGCTGGAGAAATGTGTTCAGTGGTTAAAAGCACCTGCTGCTCTTCAGAGGATGGGAGTTCAGTTCTCAGCACCCATGGCTGGTGACCCACAAATGCCTATAACTCCAGTTCTAGGGGAGTCAACACCTTCTGGCCTTCATGGGTGATTGCATATATATACAGCCACACAGCCACACAGCCATACACACACACACACACACACACACACACACACACACACACACACACAAATAAACAAATAATTTTTTTCTTTTGTTGTTTTCTTTGTTTATTTGTTTGAGACAGGATTTCTCTGTGTAACTGCCTTGGCTATCATGGAACTGGCTTTGTAGACCCAGCTGGCCTTGAACTCAGAGATCTACCTACCTAT
The DNA here is from genome assembly GCF_949786415.1 of Peromyscus eremicus. Classification (NCBI taxonomy): domain Eukaryota; kingdom Metazoa; phylum Chordata; class Mammalia; order Rodentia; family Cricetidae; genus Peromyscus; species Peromyscus eremicus. The sequence goes on along the minus strand of NC_081425.1, from coordinate 90,448,899 downwards.
CTCTGCCTCCTAAGTGCTGGGATTAAAGTCATGTGCCACCACCACCCAGCTAAAATAAATCTTTTTTAAAAACCAAGAACAAAACAAGTTTTCCTGCCCAGGGAACTACACATTGCTTCCATACAGGAGTGAAAGGACCAAGCAGATGCCATAACAGGCTGCTCAGTCTTCTCTCAGAGATCAGGCCTCAATTTCAGTTTCCTGAGACTTGAGCAAGCAGTTTCTGGGAGGGCCATGAACAAAAGACATAGTAATGTTGTGCCCAGATCGTGACCCCCAGAGAGACCACCAAAGACGAGCATGCCGGAATGCAAAAGCAAGGTTTAATTCTGGATATCCAAAAGCAATACAAGCCTAGGCAGGGACTTCGTCCAATACATCCAACACAGTGGAGGCTGGAGGAAGTGCCCGCCTGGCTAGCTTTTTAAAGGCAAAAACTACAAGCCCTTTAGGGGGGTTGGGGGAGTTTTGCACAGGTGCAGCTCGGATTGGTTTATTTTTATCTGTGTTCTCTTTTAATTGGGTGAGGGTATGTACCCTTTGAATTTACTGGTTGGTGGTTACAATGATCACTTTGGGGGCAGTCCAGCACAAGTCCCAGGTTTTGTCCTTGAGCCACCATGGGGGCTGGCTGGCCAAGCATGTACTGCACATAACTCTAAGTTGGTGAGGGGCCCCAGACAGTAAACATCTGGCTGAACTTTGAGCAGTCAGAGTGCGTACAGAAAGGGAGCTACTGCAAGGACTGTGAGACCAAAATGAGCCATCTTAGAAATAAGACCAAAATGCTTTCACCCTAAAATTAAGGCCTAAGATTTCTCCTTTTAGGAATAGGCCATTAGTTACTGAAACCAGTCAGTTCAGATTCCAGAAACCAGGAAGTGTAAAAATACAGAGTCACAAGATAGTCACGAGGTAATGCTTGCCGGACTATGGAATGTCCTCTCCCTGGTTTCCAGGGTAACTGACCATAAAAATGCCCCCACCTGAGGGCAGCCAATGAGAAATGGTGGCGGGCAACCACTCCCTTAGAAGTAAGATTAAGCTATGATTTCTAGAAAGCCCCTAGAAGCGAGCCAATCAGAATTGCACCCGTACTAGCACCCCTAAATGATGTAACCTTGTGACTTTTCCCTTTAAAAACTGAGCTTGCAGACAGGCGGGCACTTCCTCCAGCCTCCACTGTGTTGGATGTATTGGACGAAGTCCCTGCCTAGGCTTGTATTGCTTTTGGATATCCAGAATTAAACCTTGCTTTTGCATTCCGGCATGCTCGTCTTTGGTGGTCTCTCTGGGGGTCACGATCTGGGCACAACATTACTATGTCTTTTGTTCATGGCCCTCCCAGAAACTGCTTGCTCAAGTCTCAGGAAACTGAAATTGAGGCCTGATCTCTGAGAGAAGACTGAGCAGCCTGTTATGGCATCTGCTTGGTCCTTTCACTCCTGTATGGAAGCAGTGTGTAGTTCCCAAGAACAATGAAAACTTGAAGTACCTTATCATCCAGCAATCCCACTTTGTGAACCGTCTGCTCTCCCACCTTTATTATAGCACTGTTCCCAGTTGCCAGGTGATGAAATGCCCTGTGTCCAGAGCTGATGAATACGTAAGAAAATCTGCAGCCAGCAGCTTTGGGGCTGGGATGTAGCTCATTTAGTTGAGTTCTTGTCTGCCATGCATATAGCCCTGGATTGGATCCTCTACACTAATTGAAACTGGGCATGTTATTAGACTGAGGAAATAGATTGAAATTACAGTACTGGTCAAGCTGATTTCTCCCTCTCTCACCACCTCTTCTTGTAAACTAATAAGGGATAGGTGTGAGGGGGTAAAGACATTTCCTTCCTTCCTTCCTTTTTCTTTTTCTTTCTTTTTTTTTTTTTTTGGTTTTCTAAAGACAGGGTTTCTCTGTGTAGTTTTGGTGCCTATCCTGGAGCTCGCTCTGTAGACCAGGCTGGCCTCGAACTCACAGAGATCCACCTGGCTCTGCCTCCCAAGTGCTGGGATTAAAGGCGTGAACCACCACCGCCCAGCTGATAAGGACATTTTCATCTTCAATACTATAGACCCTAGAATCCCCACACCCCTATTATTCAAAATATAGCATGCACAGGCCAGGACAGCTCTGTGTTACCTCTCCAGCCCAGGTCGAACCTGGGGCACTGCAGAGTTGGTGCTAAGGGACATTAACTAGACTGAACCAGATTTCCAGAAATACGGCAACCAGGGCAAAGTGCAAGAGGGAGAATAAGAGAGGCAGAGACGCCAGGCAGTGGTGCACAACTTTAATCACAGCACTCGGAAGGCAGAGGCAGGAGAATCTCTGAGTTCGAGGCCAGCCTGGTCTATAGAGTTCCAGGATGGCCAGGGCTACACAGAGAAACCCTGTCTTGAACCACCCCCCACCAGCCCCACTGTAAAATAAAAAAGAGGCAGAGACATCACAGATCTCAGGAGTGGGGCTGACCAGCTGATGACAGCCTCTGTCTCCCTCCCTATAAAGCCTGCTGGCAGAGGCTGGCTGGCTGGCTGAGCAGATACAAGCACTTGCCACCAAGCCTGATGACCTGCGTCTGATACTCAGAACTGGCTTAACAGCAGTTCCATTCTATTCCTGTTTTGTTTTGTTTCCTCCTCTTTCTGGTTCATGACTGTTGGCCTATGGTTTGAAGGTTCTACTTGTTTGACTTCAGATCTCTGTGGAGTGCATGGTGTAACTCCATTCCTGGCAACAGGCCTTTGGGGTATGTCCTACCAAACTGGTCCAACTATCGTTATGACCCTATGAAGAAGGAAAGAAAATGGCGCATCTTGCAATAGTTTGGCTACTCTGTTTTGGGTTGTGGGGGAAATGGTCACTAATGAATCTGCATGTTGCATTATTATTATTTTTTTTACTTTTTATTTATTTTTTTTGGTTTCTCGAGATAGGGTTTCTCTGTGTAGCTTTGCACTTTTCCTGGATCTTGCTCTGTAGACCAGGCTGGCCTCAAACTCATAGAGATCCGCCTGCCTCTGCCTTCCGAGTGCCGGGATTAAAGGCGTGCGCCACCACCGCCCGGCTCCATGTTGCATTATTTACAACTAGAGTTGTTCTGCAAAGCACTGGGGAAACAGGGAAAGATTTGCCTCAAGTTTATGTCATAAATTTCATCTTCTGATCTTGTGCTCTCATTAAATAAGCTCCAGGAGATGCAGATCTTCTTCCTGGCTTCCACAGAGACTGCAGTCTGAATGGATTTAAATATAAAAAAGGAAGTCACCAAAGGACTGACAGGTGTAGAGAGATTTCTGCATGATTTCCATGTGAAATATATGTGTATTTTTTCAGCACTGAGCTGGACTGTGGAGGGGCCCCAAAACAGCTTGACCACATAACAGCCATGACAGGCTTAGGAGCCTAGACACAGCTTTAAAGATTAAAGGTGTACACCTTTAATCCCAGCACTTGAGAGGCAATGCCAGGCAGATCTCTGTGAGTTCAAGGCCATCCTGAACTACAGAGTGAGCTCACAGAAAAACCCTGTCTCAAAAAACCAAAAAAAAAAAAAAAAAAAAAAAAAAAAAAAAAGCAGACAAGCAGGACTTGGAAATGGCTCCACACCACTCGGCCAAGCCTAAGACCACTTCCACAGCCAGCCAGCCCAGCTGCTGGAGCAATCACTGACACCTTTGCCCCAAACAAAAAGCCACCTCCTCAGCAGTAAGGCAGGTTTTGTATGGAAACACCGAAAGGTTTTGTTACAGAAGAATTAACAGTAATAATTACTTAGGGTAGTCAATGCCAAGAAGGAAAACATAATGGATATCCAACCACCTAAAGCTGTTTTCTTGATGACTTTTTTATTTCCTGATGCAATGCTGGGGGTTCACATGTGGCTACAGGCCATCCATTGTAAAAGAAAACCAAAACATTAAACATGAAGACTTTTCAAACTAAAGTGAAGAATGTATTTAAAATTACAAACTCACTAAACATAAGATTTATGAATCTCTGTTCAATAATTTAAAGAAATATACAGTTCACACAAAACCCACATTTTCCTTTAATTAATGTAAGTAGACCACTTTTCTCCCAATGGCAAAGAAAAATCTGTACTAATCAGTTTATGGTGTAAAGGTCAGCCAGAGAAACCATTTTGTGTTAGGCCTTCATCTTAGTACCTAATGACTGCTTGCTCTAGACTCAAAATTCCAGAAAGATGGGTTCCCAGAAAACAGCACTGACTCAGTGACCCCCAACCAGATGTTGATATGACTACCTGCTTTTTTTTTTTTTCAGCTTCCGTAACTTGCTCACACAGATACCCAGATTGTTTTGAGTCGCTTTAACCACTTGACAGAACAGACCAGTTTTTGCTTGCTTGTGTAGATATTGAAGGTCTTCGTGTGGTTTTCTTCTTTAAAAAACCCTTCCTTAAACCCCTCCTTCACGGCAATCTCAAATTTGGCTCACAGATTGTTGTCCTGCTAGCAGTTAATAAGTATTTTCATTATTTTTGGATTGAGTCTATGGTATTCTTCCAGGGGTCAGAAACTCCGTAACAATGACTATCATGAAATAATTAAATAGTATTTAAAAAAAAAAAAAACCAGTATAGTCAAAAATAGCTTGACCAATGAAGTCCACAGCAAGTTTATTGTGTAAATCTGCTGCTGTTTTTTCTTTCAGTCTTGGGTTGGACACTTAGTTCCACAGCTTTAAAAAAAGACAGCTCAGATGGAGGCAAACCCACAAACCCGAAACAGAGTCTTACTCTCCTGAATGGCTCTCAGTTCTTCTGTGCCGGCTCCCTACCACCACTTCTCAAAGCAAATGTGTTCCTTGGGAACATGGCTGTTTTCCAGTTGCTTAGAGAAAAAGTCAGTCATCGCAGGCGGGCCACAGATGTAGAACCGAGTCTCTGCTGAAATGTGGTCTCTTATCTCCTTCTCTGTTATTCTTCCTTCTACCAAAAAAAAAAAACAGAACAAACTCCATTCAGGCTAGGCATGTTTTTATCCTGACCTACCAGAGCTTGGTGGCAGAGTTCACCTGCAGCACTGTGAGCTGACCACACTGTTCACCTGCAGCACTGTTAGCTGACCAACCACACTGTTCACCTGCAGCACTGTGAGCTGACCAACCACACTGTTCACCTGCAGCACTGTGAGCTCATCAACCACACTGTTCACCTGCAGCACTGTGAGCTGACCAACCACACTGTTCACCTGCAGCCCTGTGAGCTGACCAACCACACTGTTCACCTGCAGCCCTGTGAGCTGACCAACCACACTGTTCACCTGCAGCACTGTGAGCTGACCAACTACACTGTTCACCTGCAGCACTGTGAGCTGACCAACCACACTGTTCACCTGCAGCCCTGTGAGCTGACCAACCACACTGTTCACCTGCAGCACTGTGAGCTGACCAACTACACTGTTCACCTGCAACACTGTGAGCTCATCAACCACACTGTTCACCTGCAGCACTGTGAGCTTGGACTCTCCAGGCTTCTCAGGCCTACAGCAAGCAAAGCAGAAGGCTCGTCCCCAACTGCTCTTTAGAGAGAGTCCACAAGCTCACTTGCATTATAGAGATGAAAACTGCCTTCAGCAAAGTAAATGGCTATTTTATTTAAAAAAATAAAATAAAATTCTTTCAGGATGGCAAGATGGCTCAGCATGCAAAGACTCTTCTACCAAGACTGATGACCTGAGCTTGATCCCTGAGACTAACAGATAGAAAGAGAGAACCAACTCCCAAATGTTAAATGTTGTCCTCTGATCTTCATACATCACTGCAAACACAAAGACAAACACACACACACACACACACACACACTAATTTAAAATAACAGAAGGGGAGTGGGAAGAGTGAGGAGGGAGGAGGGAGGAGGGGGGATCTGTGGATAGTATGTGGAGTGAGTAGAAAATTTCTTAATAAAGAAAAATGAAAGGAAAAAAATAAATAAAATAACAGAAGTTGTCACATGTGCTGTGGCTTGGGCTCCATTGCGGAGAAAGTGAGTCAGCTCAGTAGCAGCACCATGGATGTAGTGACCTATAACGATGTGCATGTCAACTTCACTCAGGAAGAGTGGGCATTGCTGGATCCTTCCCAGAAGAATTTCTACAGAGATGTGATATTGGAGACCTATATGAACCTCATTGATATAGGCTACAATTGGGAAGATCATAAAGTTGAAGAACATTGTCAAAGTTCTCAAAGATATGGAAGATACATCATATGTCACTCTGGATACAAGCCATACGAGCACAGGGATATAGAAAGAAGCAATGTACCTCTCCATCTCAGAACAATTAGAAGATATGTAGTACTTACGTTGAGTAGATTTGTTGAATGTAATTCAAGTTTACAAGTAATCAGTTTTCCAGCTTCAATGGGAATACATCAACAAACACACTGCAGAAAAGCCCTATGAGTACTAGTAATGTGTAAATACTTCTGTTTGTCCTGGTTCACTTTGCAAATGTAGTATGACTCACAGTATAGGAAATTTATCAATGGAATAAGTGGGGTAAAGGTCTGAATTCTACCAGTTCTCTTCAAATATGTGAAAAATCTCATAGAAAAAAGATGCTGGGGCTGGAGAGATGGCTCAGAGGTTAAGAGCACTGACTGCTCTTCCAGAGGTCCTGAGTTCAATTCCCAGCAACCACAGGTGGCTCACAACCATCTGTAATGAGATCTGATGCCCTCTTCTGGTCTGCAGTCATACATGCTGTATACATAATAAATAAATAAATCTTAAAAAAAAAAAGAAAAAAAAAAGAAAAGAAGAAAGATGCCATAAATGTGAGCCAGGTAATAATGGCTCTTACCATTACAGGCATCTTCAAATATGCAAAACAATCTTTAATGAAGGGAAACAACATGAGTGTAAGCAACGTGATAAAACCTTAAGATCTAACTCCTCTTTACATTTAGATCAAATTGTAAAATTAACTTATACAGATATAAAGATTCAACAGCGTAATGAATGTGTTACAGCTTTTAAATGTGCCAATTATCCTTTCAGGCATGAAAGAAGTCATACAGGAGAGCAAACTTCTGAATATACTGAATGTGTTAAAGCATTTGCATATCATAGTTGACTTCAAAGGCATGAAAGAATTAATATTGGAAAGAAACTCTATGCAGGTATTCAATATAGTGAAGCCTTTACATGTCATAGTAGACTCCAAATACATAAAGAAACACATACAGGAGAGAAACCCTATGAATGATATCAATGTGGTAAAGCCTCTGCACAACAAGGTCATCTTCAAATACATAAAAAGAACACATACAATGAGTGAAACCCTACATGAATAACTTTTAGTGTGTAATTGGTCTGTTAAAGCCTTTGAATATAGCATTAGATTTTGAGGATCTGAAAAAAACTCACGCTGAAGGGAATCTGAATATAAAAAATTTGGTAATATTTTTAGCCAACCCACTTACATTACACAAGATTATTTATTCTGAAGGAAACAATCTGACAAATGTCAACAACTGGTTCAAGCAATATGATACCCCTCTTTATTTTGTTTACACCTGCAAGCTCACATGGACAAAAGGCCTATGAATTTAAATAATAAGGTAACCCTTTTAGATTTTATACTTCTCCTCAATTACATGAGATAATGAATCCAGGTGTAAAACTTCCTGCATGTATATTAGTGCCTTTTCTGTTGCTGTGATATAACATCATGTCTATATTTGCTTACAAAAGTGTTTAATTTGTCCCTGGGTTCCAGAGCGATACAGGATCACTATGAAAGTGGCATGGAAACAAGTGTCAGACACGGCAGCTAAAGTAGGAAGCTAAAAATTCACATCCTTAACCTGCAGCATGAAGGAGAAAGTGTAAATTGAAAATGGTGTGCAGATGTAAACTCTCAGGCCAAACCCCAGTGAAACATTTCTTCCAGCAGGGCAGCATTTTCTAAATCTTCAAACATGATATCACAGACTGAGAATGATTGATTTATCTGACTTCAAGCCTACATTCTTACTTTCTGTTACAGGAACCAATTCATGATGGAGGGAAACCCTGTAAGCCTTTAGATGCCTCAACACCTGTGTTACAAGAATTACAAGAGAAAAAACATTCATGAGTGAAAATTAGTTTAAAGATTTGTTTTAATTTTAATTATGCAATGTCAGTGTGTCTTTGTGTGGGTATGTGCATGTACATTCTGGCTGCCAAACAGGTTAGACCCTTGGAGCTTTTTGTAGCAGGAATTACTAGAAGTCATAAAAAGCCTGACCTTGGTCCTGGGAGTAAACTTATATTAAGGGTTTGGCCATGTCTCTAGCCCTGTAAATATTCTAAAGCTTTTTCTTATATCATCTTGATAACCGGAAATTGGGAGGAACTCATAAAAGAGAAAAACCCTATTCATGTAAATGATATGGTAAAGACTTTAGATATCACATTTGTCTTCAGTTTCAAGAAAAAAACTTGTTTCATCTCTCTCTTTTTTTTTTTTTTTTTTTTTTTTTTTTTGGTTTTTCGAGACAGGGTTTCTCTGTGTAGCTTTGCGCCTTTCCTGGAACTCACTTGGTAGACCAGGCTGGCCTCGAACTCACAGAGATCCGCCTGGCTCTGCCTCCCGAGTGCTGGGATTAAAGGCGTGCGCCACCACCGCCCGGCTGTTTCATCTCTTTTTCATCATAGCCTTGAAGTAAGTAAATTATTAATCAAGTTCACTGTGGGTACCTACCCCCACCTTTTATCCAAGGGTATTCTTGAGGAGTGAGGGATAAGAGATTTAGATAGAAGGATGGAGAGGAGAGAAAAAAGAAACACAGGATAGCCTTGGGAGGGCCTGAATCCTTATCCACTGGCCCAGAACTTTATTCAAAAGGCTTTTTATAACAATGCCAAGGGGCAAGGCAAAAGACCTTCCTCTTGCTAGATACACCAAGTGCAGACCCTTCTAAACATCTGGTACCCAGGCCCATGGTCCAATCATCCTCTTATGCAGCTCTACTGGGTTCTAAAGACTATTGTGAAGTTCACATTGTGGCTTCTATTTTGCAACATTTAAGGTGGATATTAAAGTGTGCTATATGTGTGGCAAACCCATTTAGTGAAGTTTATTTTTTGGTCCTTTTATTCCTTCTGTGGCTTTTGTTCATCTTCTAGTTTGCTTTCACTTAGTAGAGGTATTTTTCTGCTTCAATGTATACAATGGGATGGCCATCATCTAAATGGTACATTTGTATTTAAATATTAGGCAGTGTGTGATCATTCTTTTCAAGTTGGTGTGTCTGTGAAAGGGTGGTAGGTTTTTGTTACTAGTTTTATTTTCCATATTTTTTTTCCCAGATTCCCTTGAAATGTTGTTTGTCATTCAGCCTGGCTTGATTGTTAGTAATTAGTCAAAGATAGATTTGAATTCATGATCCTCATGTGTCAGTCTCCTGAGTACAAGTCTAAGGGTGTATGACGTGCTCCCAACATTTGATGTTTTGTCAACACATATTAAGACGTTAATGTTGCCAGGCGGTGGTGGCGCACGCCTTTAATCCCAGCACTTTGGAGGCAGAGCCAGGCGGATCTCTGTGAGTTCGAGGCCAACCTGGACTACCAAGTGAGTTCCAGGAAAGGCGCAAAGCTACACAGAGAAACCCTGTCTCGAAAAACCAAAAAAAAAAAAAAAGAACGTTAATGTTAAAATGCTTAATAGAAGAGAATATAAGAAATATTAAATACATCATGTGTGTATTCAAAGAAACATTTTTCATCTATCTAGAAGAAATGTAATGAAGTAGCATAATCGGCAATCAACTGTATATTTCACAATATAACTGATGTACTATGGATATGTATATATCATTTGTAGTTCCATGCATCTTCATGTCCTTATCAGTTATCCATTTCACATAATATCTTGAAGTATTGCCTTCTAAGGGAATTATCCAGAGATGCCAGATAACGTAATGCCATGAGATTTATTTAAAAAAAAAAAAAATATGTGTTTGTGTAATGTGACTATGGGTTTTAGGCCATGACAGATATGTGGAGACAAGAAGACAACTTTGTGGGGTCTACTTTTGTCCATCTTCCTATGGTGATCAAGATGAGGTTACAGCATTGCACAACACAGATATTTCCAACATAGCTGTCTCATTGATGCTCAAATAAGATTAGGTAAAACATTACATCAGTAAAGTATTGTCTTCTTTTCAGATTGTAAACATACTTTCTTTGTAGCATAATGGAAAACAGGAGAAATTGAATAATAAATCCTATTTCCAAATGAAAAAAAAAATTAAAATAACTTTACTGGATGTGGTGACTCAAACTTTTAGTCTCAACATTTGGAGGGGAAACGCAGGTGGATCTTCATGAGTTTCAGGCCAGCCAAGGCTACACAGTAAGACCTTATCTCAAGAAAACTAAAACCACAAAACAAAAAGTAAATAAAAAAACTTTAAGGCATCCTTCCAAATAGAGAATCTGAGTAATTTAAATAACTATTAATGGCAAATGGAACTGATTCAACCAAAGCAGGAGTATAATTTATTTGTTTGTTTGTATACTATAGTTATGATGCCAGGGTCTACTAAAAATTGTGAAAAATACAATTTTAATACAGGCAGTACAAAACTTATCTATAATAAGCAAACCCAAGTAAGTATTTCTATATGAACCACCTCAATTCCCCTGGGAATGACATTCCCAGCAGATGATTCCTAACTGTAAAACATCTATGCTTAACCAATTGGCCTGTCTATCCAATAACAGCATGACTAGTCAAGACTTCTTTAGAGGACTCACCTGTGATGTATGGCTTAAGTTCTGCACTGATTTGTGTCATCTGTTTTGTAACATGCAAACTGCAAGTAATCTTCTCAGGAAATTCGTTTACTAAATCGAGGATATTTTTCTGGAATGTCAAACAAAGGTCAAACTACAATTAAAAAAAAAATCAAACCATCAAACCATAGCTGGGTAAGGTGGTAGAATGGAAGCCTTTAATCCCAGCACTCAGCAGTCAGAGACAAGTGACTCTCTATGAGTTCAAGCGCAGTCTGGTCTACATAACAAATTCCAGGCCAGTAAGGGCTAATGTCTCAAAACCACCACCACTACCTCTCCCTCCACCATCACCTCCTCATCCTCCTGGTTTTTGAGACAGTCTCATGTGGTCCAGGCTGGCCTTGAATTTGCTATGTAGCTGAAGTTGGCCACGAATGCCTGATCTTCCAGCCTCACATGTCAAGGACCGGGGTTACAGATGTGAGACACCATGCCTGGCCCTAGTGACTTTTCTGTTCCACTAACTTCTAGATTCTATCCCACTGTGGTGGTCTGAATGAGAATGGGCCCCATAGGCTCATAGTTTCAATACTTGGTCCCCAGTTGTTGGAACTGTTTGGGAAGGATTAGAAGTATGGCCTTGTTAGACGTGTGTCATTGGGGGTGGGCTTTGTGGCTTCAAAAGAGTCATCCCATTCCCAGTTAACCCTCTCTGCCTCCTGCTTGTGTCTCAAGATGTGAGCCTGCAGCTACTGCTTCAGCACCATGCCTGCCTGCCTGTTGCCACGATGGTCATGGACGCCAACCCTCTGAAACCAGAACCCCTATGTTAAATGATTTCCTTTATAGGTTACCTTGGTCATAGTGTTATATCATAGTAATAGAAAAATAACTAAGATGCCCACCAAGACTCATCTTCTCCTGCCAATGAACTGGAAACATTTTTAACTGCCCTAGGTGAAATGTGTCTGTTAATTCTCATTTGAGATTAAGCCTTGCTAATCCTTTTATTTGAACCTTTGCAGAGAAATCTGAACCTAACAGAAGAAAAAATTTCCCCATTTATTTACATGTTTATTTATTTTTATTGGCATATATTGTTAAGTGATGGGCTCATAAAGACACTTTCATTGGAGTACATCATGCACTTTGTACATATTCACCCCATCCTCCTCCTTTTACTCCCATTCAATCCCCTAGGCAGTTTCACATCTTTCTTGTCCTATATACCTGTATGATTTTTCATTGTTTAATTGGCATACAAAGTAATGGTTTTTGTCATGGCATTTTTTTGTTTTGTTTTGTTTTGTTTTTCAAGACAGGGTTTCTCTGTGTAGTTTTGGTGCCTGTTTTAGATCTCGATCTGTAGACCAGGCTGGCCTCAAACTCACAAAGATCGGTCTGCCTCTGTCTCCCGAGTGCTGGGATTGAAGGCATGTGCTACCACTGCCCGGCTCGTCACGGCATTTTTATACACATTTTATTTTGGTTGATCACCCCCCCCCCCCCATGCCCACACATATACCTCTCTCCTCCTGTCCTGAGCTCTCGTGTACCCTAAGGCTCGGTAGTGCCCTCTGCACTTATCATTTCACATCCCCTGTTGTTTATGGACTATATACAATTTCACACACTTGCTACAGCACCATGAAAACATGGCCCCCACCTTACCTTAAACAGGAGTTCACTGGTGTTCTTTGCACTGTAGAACAGTTTTATTGTTCCTATCTCACAGCGACTTCCTTTGTCTGCTTGGTCTCGGTGGAGATCTGCTGAGTGGCGCAGGATGGAAAGCAGGGGGTTAATCCCGACCCCTCCAGCAATCAACACGAGGTTTTGAGGGGCATCTGTGGGCTGAGGGTCAAAGAAGAACTCTCCACCCACTCTGAGAGTCACTTCGGAGTCAAGTGTGCACTGAGCAAGAAAGAAAAGATCCCTTGGTCCCATGCAGCATAAGTCTCAGACCAAACATCCTACTTAAGTGAAGCCACCAGGCTGACCTGTGTGCCTTTTAGTATTTAGGACGATCTGCACAACTTGTTTTCAATTTTCCCAGAGCCTTGGGACTTGACTCTACTTGTCCAGCCTGTAGTCTGCTCGCTATCCCAACTTTGTGATCCATACGACATAGCCAGGCTGGTATTAAGAAAGGGGGACTTGCTGAAGAGATTGTGCCATTAGCTTCACAGGTGAGGGGCTGAGCTGACAAAAATGGCAATGGACTCGGGCAGGGAAACTCTGGGGTGTGAATCCCTTCATCAGAGCCATGTTCCTGTGTTCTGACCCAGGCTGAGAAAGGCAGGATGGGACTGGTGTGTCCTCAAGCTGAGACATGTAAGGCCCCCGGGGCTCCCTCCTCAGGTTAGCGGTGCAGGCTTGCACCAGCACTGTGGTTCCAGTTGTGCCTGTTCACTTCTCCCTCTACAGCCAGAAAAGCAGCAGGAGGTGGTACATGCAGGCTGAGTCTCACACCAGCCTGCTCAGGTCATGTGCCAGTATCTGTGACATCACTTATACCACAACTGCCTCCACAGGAGAATGAATGCACTGGTTCCCAATGGGCCAATAGTGCCTCTGATAGGGTGTTCTGGAAACCTGTTTTTTCCCATTGTCACAGTGATTTGGGGAACCTAAGTGACACTCAGAGGATAGGGCTAGATGTCCCACATTAACTGGTGGCTTCCTGGATCTAGCTCCTAGTAAACTGATGGCTAAATCTGCAGGGATTTTCTGTTATTCTTAATTGGTATTTTGGACTCAGCCACTGTGGGAATATTCAGAACACAAATTTGTACATGATACAAACTAGGGTTTTTTTAAAATTTAGAGTGCTGGATGACCTGCATGCCATTGCTGCAATGCACAGGACTGTCAGGTGACTCTGAGTGAGCCACAGGCTATTCATGTGGGCAGAAGCTAGTTTGTAGTGACCTGAGACCTGGGCTGTGGTGACGCAGAGCAGGCTGATGGAAGGACACATGGCAGCCAGGAAGCACGGAAAGAGAACGCCTACATGTGGCTCCCCCCCCCCCCTTTTATTTTATCTGCCTCCCCCTCGGCCTATGGCATGGTGCTGCCCGCACACATTCAGAGAGTGGATTCTACCCTTGGTTAATCCTCTTTGGAAATGGCCTCAGAGAACACATCCAGAGGTGAGCCTTACTAATTAATCCTGTACTCTCTTCTCCATCAAGCCCACAATCAAGATGAATCTGAACAATGACTCATCTTACAAATAAACTGAGACAGCTTTGCACAGATCTAAGTTCACCTGAATTTTCCAGAATGTAACAAGTGCAGACTAGACCTGGCTGTGTTCACTGTTCTGGAAGACCACATCCCAGGAAGTGACATGAGTGTCCTTCTGTCACCCACACAGCAAGCCTACACCACCTGCATCTGCAGACCACACATTTGTAGTAACCGTTTTTAGTAAAAGTCCGCTGACTGCTTCACTTTAACGTGTAGTCTCCATACGCCCAAACTTGAGCGTTTGGAAATAAGTATTCTTGGACTCTGGGTTCCTTTCCTGCCTTTATCCCTCCTTTGTATTTCAGCTAGAGAATTTGAGATTTGGGTGCTTTTTTCAGTTTTATGTTTTTCCTCGGAGGGCAGGGATTCCTGCTAGCATTGGGTTTTATATGAAAAGCTGACTGGATTACTGTGGCTCTCAGAGAGGACACAGTGCTGGGTATGTCTGCCTCCCTCTAACCCAGAATCCAGGAATCCAGCCATTTACACTAGGAGCATAGCTTTACCTCATTGCAAGCTCCTGTCATAAATCTACAGAATCTAGAAGTAGTTACATGTCACATGCTTTTGGAGAGTCAAAGCCTTGGCACTCAGTCCTTGGCACCACACATACAGGTGAGCAGTAGACACTTCTGGACAGGGATTTAATTTGCGGTTCTACAACTTAAGATGACCAAACTTAGAGGAAAACCTAGGAATAAGATCCCTTGACAGATGAAATAAGTCCCCTATTGGTAAAGAACTGTTCAATGAATGGAAATCCTTCCCCGAGGGAAACACCCCTAAACTGGACTACTTTAAATAAGCAGGAGAGTGTGTTTTCATTCTGACAAACAGCTGGCAGCAGGGGCCGCTGGTTCAGAGGACATAACTGTAGGCATGGCTGCACTGGCGACAGCAGTGCCTAAAAATGCTCCTTCCTCTCAGGCCCTAAAAGTAGAATCCAAAATCTAAGAGGCTCTGCCCTTGCTCAGCCCTGCTCACCTGCATACACACTTCTCTCTTCTGCCATGAGAACCCGGGAGCAAAAGAAGCTAGGAAGGAGAAGGAAACCTTTTCCCGGTGCTCTTCAGTGTTGTGGAGCAATGAGAACAAAGAAAGCAACTTGCTTATTGTTTTTGGAAACCCAAGGATGAAAGAAGCCACCATTGTCTGTTGTTGGTGAGTAGAAACCGCTAGGGGAGTCTGAACACAAAAGTCAAGTCACTGCTCTAGCATGCAAGCAGGTAAAAGGACCTTATTGTCTTCCTCACAGAGCACTGCACTAAGTTTGAGTACAGATGTGCCACATATTACAGGCAACCTTTCCACAGCTTCCGGAACTCCTTACTCTGCCAAAGCCTGTAAGAGAAAAGACAAGCACTTTCCCCCATGTCAGCCAGGCAGCCTGCTGCCACTGACACATTTCCTGTCCGCCCTACCAGCTCAACGACAGCAAACTCAGAGGACAGGAGCCTCGGAAAATGGCTCCAGGACAAATCTGACGTCATAATGGCTGGTGGCAGTAAGAGACTCTTCTCTCCATATAAACTCTAAAGTTACTTGTCTGTATCTGTTAAACAGCTACATTTTCATTGTTTTGCAGTAAATCCACCAGTCAATTTAAGGGGAATTGTTCCTTGTTTGAGTCTCCCAATCTAAGACACTCACTGGACCTCTTTGATTCCTTTCATGAGATTGTGATGGACAGTTGTTTTTGGTTTGGGTTTTTTGTTTGTTTGTTTGCTTTTTTCCTGAAGAACCATATGAAAGCTGGTCTTATACTGGGGGATGTACCAAGAAAGGGACGTAATTTGCAAGTTTTCACCACACAAAAGTCTCTTCAGCCACAAGGGCATGTTACTGCCTACAGATATGTCCTGTTTAGGATTCTTTGTGTGTCTCTACTAACCTAGCCAAACTGTAGCCACTACATTCTACACGCCCTCCCCCCTCCACCTCCACATCTCACCCCCCCCCCCCCCCCCCCGTTTGTGTAGGACAAGGCTACACGTCTGCCCCATCATGCATTTCTGCTGGTGCTCTGGCCAGATTGGCTACTACTGGCTTCGCTCCTCGCCCACCTTACATATGGTTCCTACACAGGTTCCCTGCAACCTTTAAAAACACAGCGATAAAAATCAAGTTAGTTTTTGCTTTCTGTTCTCTTTTTTGACTGTCAATGACTCCCAGAAAAGAATGAAACTGTGCTGAGTTTCTGGGTGCATTTCAGTAAGGAAGCTAAGAAAACCCTGAAACAGGATGGAGGCTGCAGGTGACTACAAAGACACACTATAGTACGAGAAGGGGGAACAAAAAGAAAGAAGGGTCAAAAACTAAGGTCTCCTTTGTTCCTGGCGTTCTAGCAGGTAACGGCAGGCGGCATGTGCAGGAAAGGGGGTAAGCCTTGTGATACAGCACAATCTACAAGCAACAGTTAGAACTGGGTCCTCTAAGAACCCCGCATAAAGAGCCCGAGGTGACTGGTGTGGAGCAGCACAGATTCGGCACTAATGACTGCGCACTACTCTGTAACTGCAGATGGTCCCCTCCGGGTTCTAGGCAGGCCCTTCTTGAGGATGCTCACAGTAAGACTGTTGACCTAACAGGTGATTTCCAAACACTTGTATAGAATGCCTGGTGGAAACAAAATATTTCCAATCCTTTTAAAACACAGTTCACCAACAAGATTCTGCTTCTCCACCCTCCTGGGGAACTCAGTGTGAGTTTGCATGCTGCATGTTCCAAGTCCTCCCACTGGACACCTTGCCGTTCAGGATCCTATTCCTGCAGGTCCGGGTTACAAGTGAACTAAGTGAGCTGAACACACATTTAATGGAGGCAGACGAAGATGCTCAGATCTCCAACTTTAAGTTAGCTGAGGGGCTGGAGAGATGCTCACCAGTTCAGAGCACCTGTCACTCTTACAGAGGCCTCAGGTTCGGTTCCCAACACCCGCATGGTGACCCACAACCATCAGTGACCCTGAGAGAAACAGACATGCACGCAGTACAAAACAAACACGCAGGTAAAATACCCAGACCCACTAAATTACAGAAAACTAAAAAGGGTTGTTCTAAAGGTGATTGCTTACCTTATTGTGAACCCAGACAGCGGGAGGGTGGTTTGTGTATTTCACTGCCAATTCTATTATTCTCTCTTGTTCTAGCAGTTGGGGACTGGAGCAAATTGAAAACCCACCAACGACTGAGACTCCTGGGATAAAGAAATCAACCCTAAAAGGACAAACAAACCATCACTGCTGCAGTAACTAAGAAAGTTGTCAACGGCAGGCAAAGAAACAAGCTGACAGATTCAGTTAGACTAAGAAAATATAAAGTCCTAACTTAAAAACAGAGGGACAATCACAACCAATCTTACAAAATAAAAAGAATTCTTCAGGAATTTTATGAAGAACTGCTATGCTAAAAGTTAGTTAATTTAGATGAACCACATACATTACTAAAAAGACATCAACTATCAAAAATGGCACAAGAAGAAACAGAAAAACTTGATCAGATCTACATAAACTTTAATGACTGAATTAATAAAACTTCACACAGAAGAATTCTGGTTCAGACGGTATCACTGGTGAGCTGCATCACACACTTAAAGGAGAATTAATACTAATCTTTCAGAAACTACCCCAAACAAGAAAACAAACACATTGGAACTTACTCTAATGAAGCTGGTATCATCCTGATAAACAGACACTGAAAGAAAACTATAGACCAGTGGTCCTCAACCTTCCTGAGGCTGCAGCCCTTTAGTACAGTTCCTCATGTAGTGACCCCAACCATAAAGTTATTTCATTGCTACTTCATAACTGTAATTTTGCTACTGTTATAAACTGTAATGTAAACATCTGTGTTTTCTGATGTTCTTAGGAAATCTTTGTTAAAGGCTCATTTGACTCCAAAAGGGGTTCCGACCCACAGGTGGAGAACAACTGCTATAGACCACTACCTATTCAAATAAAGAAAAATAATCTGAGAATACAAGGTTGGCTTAACATCTGTCTTCATCTTTTTTTTTTTTTTTTTAAATCAACTTGAGGGCTAGGTTCAATGAGAGACTCTTCTCAAAAAGACAAGGCAGCCAGGTGTGGTGGCACACACCTTTAATTGCAGCACTCGGGAACAGAGGCAGGGGGATCTCTGGGTTGGAGGCCAAGGCCCTTCTTTCAGCTACTCTGTCTATCAGAACCAAGACTGGGTTTTAGAAACGCACGAGGGCCCAGCAACCATGACCCGAGCAGATCAGGTGGCTGCCACGTGCTCTAGTGAAGCCGTCTGCAGACACAATCGCAGACCTGTGGCTCCACAGAGCAGCACCTCGCTGTTTGAAAGAGGACTACCTAAGGTTGGTTTCAGACATGACAGAGCGTGATACAGGTTACAGCCAAGTAAGGAATCAAGGTGTCCATGCCCAAACAGAAATGACCCAGAATTCCTCTCTCCTAGTGGGGGATAGCTACCCACAAAAGTCCTTTCCAGAAGAAAATAGAATACCTTTCATCCGACAGGAGAAGAGAAACACCACTCACCACTGGCCAGCCTTAAAGGAGAAGTCTTTATCGGGGACAAGCAAGCGAAGGCTCTTCACTGACGGAGACTCATGGGCAATTTCACACACCTTAGCCGCAGCCACGACCTGAAGCAAAGAGGTTCAGGGCTTAGGAACATGGGTTTGAAAAACTGCCCAACAAGGCACAGCACACACTGCTCTGCTCTGCCCTCCATCAGGTGGGTAAACGGAATGAACTTTATGAGACTACCTACAACACTATTTTATCCTGAATACAGAAACCATCTCTTACATGGACTGCGTAACCAGTATCCATCCAGGCATTGGGCTAGGCTCCCTCAAGAGCTGTGCGGGTGAGATGCCCTCCGCAACCCTGCCTGGCATCTAATGTCCCCTTCAGCAGTAGGCCAGGTGAGGCCACAGTTGCTTCTGAGTAAGAAGTCCATGGCACGCTAACAGCAGACATTCACAGAGAGCAGCAAGAACTTTTTAAAGAGCAAAGAAATAGAGAACTGGGTTTATACTCACGTGCTTCCTTGCTGCCTTTTGTTTTGTGAGTCGAGTCTCACTTTGTAGCCTTGGCTAGCCTGGGACTATGTAGATCAGGCTGCCCTTGAACTCACCTGCCCTTCCTCCCGAGTGCTGTGATTAAGGTGTGTACCACCAGGTAATGCTTGTACGCTTATTTTTCTTAAGTTTCTTCTAAACCAGTTCACGACCTTAAAGCAAGAACAGCACAGCCCCTTTCTCCGGAGTTTTGGGGAAGCACTACTCTGAACGAGGTATTTCCTTTCTGAAAACTTCCAAACTGAGTGACTTGGGAACTAGTCAGTGACGGTAACCTGTGCCTTAGTACCCATCACTTCCTTTATTCCACCTCTGCTCTGTACTCCTCTTCCTCCCTAAATCTGGAACATTGCTCTAATGGTCAAAGACAGACGCGACTCCCCTGAGTTCCTTCTGTTCAACTCCAACTGTGGTAGTGGGCAGGTCCCTCAATGGAGGGCCCCAACCAGCTCCACCAGGGGGCGCTTTGGAAACTGTCCACCCTGATGCTAGCCCATTTCAGCCTTTTCTTCAACAGGACTTCCAGGTTCAACCCTCAGTGGGAGATCACTTTTAAAAATCCATTAGAAAAGTCTCACTACCTCAAAATAGCTCAATACCTCAAAATTTTCATTCTTTGTCCACTGCTGTAAAATCCCTTGCCTCTCTTTCTTTGCATTGTGGCTAACCCCTTCTTGCTCCTGTCTTGGAGAGCAAGTGGGTGATTTCTCTATGACAGCCCCAATGCCTGCACCTTAAGGAAAAAAAAAAAAAAAAAAAAAAAAAAAGAAAAGAAAGAAGACAGGGTCTCTCTACATAGACCAGACTGGCCTGGAACTTGCTGTCCATCAACCTCAGCACTAAGATTACAGATGTGTGCCACCAGGCAATGCCCTTTCTACCACCTACATTCTTGATCCTAACCCCTATCTGTGACCTATACTGCTTCATCAGCAGCTATCAGCTAGCCCTTTGTTCACATTCGGTCCTTTTTCTAGTGCCTTCCTGTTTCATCAGACATGGTATACGGTGACACTGGTTTTATCTTGAGCAGCTCAGACACAAACTATGGAAATAAGCAGACTATAGCTGCTAACAGAACGGACTCGGCAGTGAGACAGCCCAGACTTTGTTCTTGGCAACACCACTTAGCACCATGTAACTCAGGGCAAATGTCCCAGCCACCTTCAACTATGAACTGAGACCAGAACACCTTTGCCTCATAGTGTTGTTGGGGGCACTAAAGCAGAGAGTACAAGCAAAAGCACTTCTAAGGTTGCTGGCCCATAGTAAGTGTATATTGTTTGTTACCTACTTTATTGCACTAATTTATTTTACATCATATACGGCACTTTATCCATTTGTTACTATAAATGCCACTGCACTGCACATCCCCAGGGGAACTGCAGGTGAGGGTGACAGGGACCTGTACAGTGTGGTGGACTGGAACCATATGTCCATCCTAGCCTATCAATTATTGTATGACTGCAAACTAGAAAGCCTTTAAAGTATCGGAGAAACCTTGCCTTCACCCTCCTCTACTGAGACAACAAGCTTCCTCAGCTTACACAATCTTCCTGGCCTTGTTGCTCTTCTGAACCAGAGGTAACCTGTCTTCTGCTCTCCTGCAACTAGTCCTTCTCAGGCTGGTAGATGTCCTGATAATCACCTCCCCAGGTACACACCCCACCATCCCACCTCTGAATCTGGTTAGCTCCACCCTGAAGGATTCTCCTTGCTGGGGAGAGCTGACATGGACCTCTCTGGGGCCTCTCCTGGGCTCTGACCTGGTGCTCTTTCCTCACTCTTCCTTCTCCTACTTCCTCAATGCAAGCATTCCTTGCCTGAGGCCCTCACCCTCCTGTCCACTTTTCTGCTCCTCACAGGCTTATAATTACACTCCCTGTGGATAAGGATAGCCAATACCTAAGGAACTGTTCTTCCCGGTACATACTAGGAGCTGAGTTCAATGTTTTAAGTGCATTAATTCATTCCACTGATATCAGTAATATCCAGAGACAATGTTGTTATTCTCCCCTTTGCTGGTTAAAAAAAAGTAAGTTTCCGTATTTGCTCAAAACCACTGTCTAAGAACTATTGAACCAGGATTCAAACCCAGGTCGTCTTACACTTAATCATCTGACAACACTGTCCCCAGTAGTACAGTCTCTTGCATGTAACACACAGTCAACTATCACAAACTTGCTCAATTCCATGGTGTCTGGAACTGGGATGCCCTGCAACACCAGTTTCTTTCCACTACAGAAATTTCAATTCTGGAGCTGGCTGTGCAAGTATACTGTATTTGTTCTATAAACTAGAGAGCAGAAGGTGGGACCAGGAGGAACTGGTCCAGTTCTGGTACAGCTCAGCATGAGGATCTGTTCATTCTAAGTCCAAAGTCAAGCCCCTGCTCTATGACTGGGAGAACCCTCTGGAAGGGACTGGGATAATCCCTGATGCTACACACTGTTGAGGTGCTGGCCCCAGAGATCATCTAGTTTCTCCAGTTCCTCCCATCTCCTCCCACTTCTCATTATGTTTGGGAGAATAAAAATTAGAAATAAAAAGGGAGAATTGAAAATGAAGAAATTTCTCCCTCTAAAGATAGTAATGCTACTGTAATTGTAATCCTGCAGTTTTCTAACTCCTGAGCACCAGATGCTATGCTTTCTTTCTTTTTTAAAAGATTTATTTATTCATGAATTTTATATTTGAGTGCTGTGTCTTCGTGCACACCAGACGGACTCTGATCCCATTACAGATGGTTGTGAGCCAACATGTAGTTGCTGGGAACTGAACTCGGGACCTCTGAAAGAGCAGTCAAGTGCTCTTACCCACTGAGCCATCTCTCCAGCCTCCTGATGCTAAACTTTCAAATGCACCATCAGAGCTTACATTAAGCTTTCTTTGTTCTAAACTAGAACCAAGGGAACCTCTCCCAAAGTCTCAATACTTCTGCCCTATAAGATCCTGAAATGGTAACACTAATTGAAACACTGGTAACTGTCACCTACAGGCCAAACCTTTGGTGAGACATGTTTGATTGGACTCAGCAAGCCTGATTTGCTTACATCCTTTCATGGCTGTGTCCCACCTCAAAGATGCTGTTTAGTGATTAAATGACTCACTACTTGGACCTTTGAACAAAGTGTGTCAACATCAGCTCTAATTTATCTACCCACTTCCACATACCACAAAAAGAGTACATATAAGTTTTCAATAGAAACCATTCTTTCTTTACAACAGGCAGGATTCCACTTTCATGAAGAAATCCTTAACAAGCTTCACATTTACACAATCAGTAATTTTTTGTGTGTTGAAAAATATTTTCATGCCGGGCGGTGGTGGCGCACGCCTTTAATCCCAGCACTTGGGAGGCAGAGGCAGGTGGATCTTTGTGAGTTCGAGGCCAGCCTGGTGTACAGAGTGAGATCCAGGAAAGGAGCAAAGCTACACAGGAAACCCTGTCTCGAAAAACCAAAAAAAAAAAAAAAAAAGAAAGAAAGAAAAAACCAGAAAAATATTTATTCTATATGCCTATAGACTTTCTCTGTTGAACTTGTTTTACATTTCAAAAAGAAAACAATCAACATAAAGTGGAATCAACAATTACCTTTGGCACCAAAGCAATTCTCTAAAGGAAAATTAACTTCAAAGTAGGGCCTAACAATATACCTTTATGTTAAAGTGCTTCCTGGTATTAAAACATAAAACTATGGAGACAATACAGTTTCTGATCACGTTTGTAGAAGTGCATAAAAGCAGGGTTTTTTCTTGGCTTACAGGGACTTATAACACTAAACTAAATACAGCTGAATCTGTGTGAAGCAACTCAAAAGTAAAGGCAAGTATCCACTTCGTGTTTTTAAGGGGACACATGGCTACTCACTGAGGTAAAGGGTGAAGATCCTCGGCACCCTTCAGCTGGCAGGTTAGTTTTCTATAGCCTGAGTATGACTGACAGTCTGCAGGGGAAGGGCAGTGAGCTCATCCACCTTCCTGTCTCAGCTGTCAGTGCTGCTCTGACGAGCTAGGAGATGCTTCTAAAGCAGGACGAACAAGGACTTTGAGACATGGTGGCAAAAGAAGAAAAAAAGGTAAGCCATTCATAAGGTGTAGGCTCTGCAAGTTCCCTCTCCTACAGCATGCTCTCAATGTACCTGTGAGGAGGGTGCCTAGTCACGGCTATGCTCCCTCACCAAAACAGCCCAACCATGCCAAATTTAGTGGAAAACCTTAATATAGCTCAGCCACTGCTTTCAAACGAGTTATCATTTCCCTTGCTGAGGACATTCCGGAACAGGAAAATGTCATTTCCCTGACTGCCCCACCGTGCCCGAAGGATACAAACCTCCCGTCGGAGGGCACCTGCAGTTCTCTCCAAGTGGTCAGTTTTCCTTTTGGATTTCATTATGCTTTTTAAAAGAAGGTAAAGTTAGATTAGTAAGCATTATCCTCATAAAGTAATAAAACTAGCTTCCCCTGCCAAAAACCCAAACCAAAACCAAAACCCATAGCTATCAAAAGTATAATTAATTGTGGATTCTACAAAATAGTGAGACTCTGCCAGAGCTCAGTTGCACACCTAACAGAGTTTCCGATCTGATGGCATGCTCGCTGAAGCCAGGATGCTGCCTCTCTTGAGTCTGAAGGACCTCCCAGACCATCAGCAGATCAGGTTTCAAAAATCAACCTAAATGAGAGCAAAGGCTGACAACTCACCTGGTTAGAGTAAGGTGACGCAAAGTGCTGGCTGTCGATCTCCACGAAGCAGCCTGAGTGCAGATGGCTCCCACAGTACGGCAACAGAACCCAGGAATCAAGACAACATGGGCCATGGTGCTCCTGGGCAAATGTAACTGAAATTTAAAATCATTTTCAGAGAAAGTAGAGAAATGCCAGACTATGTTAGGGGCAGGAGCAAAAGACTGTGGGGGCTAGAGAGATGGTTGTGTAGTTAAGAGCACTGGCTATTCTTCCAGAGGACTTGAGTTCAATTCCTAGTGCCCATGTGGCAAGTCACAACCATCTCTAACTCCAGTTCCAGGGTATCTGATGCCCTCTTCTGACCTTTGCAGGTACTAACACATGATGCACAGACACACACAGGCAAAACATGCATACACATAAAAACAAAACACCCACCCACATAATGGAAGGAAGAAAATCAATTCCCACAAATTGTCCTTTGATTACATGTGTACCCCAGCCCCCACAAACAAACAATGAAAGAAATGTAATGAAAATTTTAAATAAAATTGCTTAAAGATTTGGGCTGAGTGTGGTAGCACATGCCTTTAGTCCTCAGGAGGTAGAGGCAGGTGGATCTCTGTGAGTTTGAGGCCAGCCTGGTCTACATACTGAGTTCCAGGACCATCAGGGCTACATAGAACCCTGTCTCAAAAAAACAAAACAAAAGAGTATTTTGTTTTGTATTGTCCTTCTAGAAGACCCAATTCCCAGTAACAACATCAGATGGCTCAGAACTATCTGTAACTCTAGCTCAAGGGATCCAACTCCTCTGGCCTCTACACTCATGCACACATAAACTGCATATAATTAAAAACAAAAATAAGTCTTTTGGTGGGGAGATTTTTCAAGACAGGGTTTCTCTGTGTAGCTCTGGCTGCCCTGGAACTCGCTCTGTAGACCAGGCTGTTTTGGAACCTGGAGATCTGCCTGCCTCTGCTGGGATTAAAGGGATGTGCCACCACTGCCTGGCTAAAAGTAAATCTTTTAAGAATTGTATTTATAAAAGCTTAAGGTTCACAAAATATTTAAAACAAATAGATAATACTATTTATAACAGACCAAACTAGCAACTATCCAAAAGACCACAAACAGCAGTAAATGAAGGGTGATACATTCATGCACTATACACAGCATCAATGGCAGTGCATACATTTCACTTACTCACAGTAATACTCAATTATAGGCTGCAGGTACTAAACAGGATGACAGCAGCCAGACTCCAAAGAGCACATATTCTTTGATAACGACTATACAATGTGCCAAGATAGACAAAAAAAACCTATAATGTTAGAAATTTGTCTTGGAGAGTAGCTGTTAATAATGCAGTTTCTTTATATGGATGGATGCTGAGTGCCTCAGTAGGTCCACTTTGTAAAATCTGCAAGCTGTCCTTGTAGCTGGATACTTTGTCTGTATGTTATCCTTCAATAAAAACAAAACAAAACAGGAAGATTCTCAACATTTCACTTTTGTTTTCCTTTTGGTTTTAGGAGACAAGCTTACTAAGTGCCCAGGCTAGCCTTGAACTCATTGTGTTCCCTAATCTGGCCTCAAACTTGGGCTTCTCCTGCCTTGTACTGGGGTTACAAGCATGTGCTGTCACCCCGTCAGGATGTCTTAAAATCAAAAGATGATCAGGCAAAACACCGATTAAGAGTCAGGTCACCTATCCTTTGGCTCCTACACTACTTTCTTGTGCCATTTAAAAAATACTTCTTAGCCTTAACACCTACATTTTCCATGCTGTATTACCATTTCAGTTGGCTCTCTTCTTTGTGGCTTTGAGAATAAAACATGTCTTTCCCAAGCATTTTAGAAAGTGCTGTACGAGTTGACTGTAATAAGTTTAGTGTTAGGAGAATATTCAAGCCAACAATAAAGTTTTGGTAGTTTTTCATTCAATGAAAACTATTAAGGGCCTAAGCTTTGGCAGTGCGGGTTTGGAGAAAGCTTCAAAAACTTAGGTTCTAATAGGTGGATAAAATGTAAATGAGTTTCTCAAAAGCCGCAGCCCCCTAAACAGTCTTCAGACAGATTTCTTCTTGTCACAGTGCAGTTAGCAGGGTTGAGAATAAACATGCTATTTTCCCCCAGTAAGTGGAAGAGGTATAAGGCCTCTGCTACCTCATGCAAGACTGCTAGGGTAATTATCCCCCTAAATGTGCTAAACCAAAAACAGTGTGTTGGTCACTGAAAGCAAGCAAGCAAGCAGAACTTACTTTAGAAACCCATGGGATTCTGGGAGTCCTCAGCTGTCTGACACGATATTTTGGTCCCAATACTATACTAAGACCTCTGGATTCACACCAGCTGGAACACAGTTTTCCATATACTGAAATTCCCACCAAGTTCCTATAATGGCAGAGACAATAAACTAGTTAAGTACAAAGCCAGGAAACAGAAAAAGCACCACCAAGTCTTACTTGCAAAAGAAAAGGCTCACTTAAAGTGTGAAGCCCAGTAGAGTGCTTATTTAAAATACATAGAGGCCCTGGGTTTGAGTCCCAGCACCAGACTGAAGGGAGGGCCCTCATTACAATCAGAGGTCCTCAGTCTCAATTACTCCCTGCCATTAATCCTTCCCCTTATGTGGATGTTTTTATTCCTCATCTGCTTCTTGATCTTCCATGGCCTGAGTCAACCCCTGTAACCTAGGTTACCCATCCCATGAAATACCCTCCACACTGTTGCTTCCTGCTCTCTGTGACTACCTTCCTGTGTGGCCTCAGGTAGTTCCCCTTATGGTTCTGCCTAGTGTGAGCTCATGCTGTGCTGAAGAAAGTTAAATCATAGTCAATGGCTAGAAAGATAGTTATATCACTTGGGACCAAATTCTCTATTATTAAGTTCATCTTCCAGTGAAAAGTGGACATTGTTCCACTTAATATTTTAGACAGCTACTGCTAAAATAAATGTTTTTACAATACAGTGCACCTTTAGTGACTATGCTGTTTACAACAGTCTACTTCTCAACCGGAAAACAAAAGAAAGTTAATTTTTAAAAGCTGTTCTTTTTCAAAGACTGAATTTTGTTAACAGCACCATGGCCAAGAGTGTCACCTACCGGCAAATACAGGAATTTTTATAAAATTGTGTTCAACTTGCCTTCCAAACTTTATTCCATTCTTAAAGTGTGTGTGTGTGTGTGTGTGTGTGTGTGTGTGTGTGTGTGTGTATGTATGTATGTGTGTATTATTTACATGAGACTGGCAAGCTGGTTCAGTGGTTAAAGGCACCTGCTGCCAAGCCCAAGGAGCTGAGCAAGAGAAGGGTGCTGACTATAATTAAAGGGATGGTTATGGGGACAAGTACAACTGAGGAAGAAGGAATGATGAAGTGGGGGGGGAGGGGGAGATGGCTGCTGAGCTGAGGGCAGAGCCCAAGAGGCAGTCAGGCAGACTTGAAGGGGAGAACACTGCAGCAGAGATCTCGGCAAGAACAAAGCCCAAGCAAGGAACCAGCCTGGGGAGTTAGAAGAGCCAGGGCCAGTGTGACCAGAGGAGCTGTCTACATAAATGTGTCCTGGGTCACCGTAGGCCAATGTAAAGGTATAAACCTTTCCTGAAGGGCACAAGAAGCCGCTGAAGAACATGAATAAATCAGAACAAGGACATGATCTCCGGAGTTTAAATGACTGCCCAGGATGAAGCAGGAAGTCAAGACTCTAAGATTCTGGTGGAGCAGCGGCCAGAGATGGCGGAAGTGGAGAGTGTAGAAAACGGTTGGGATCGGCCCTACATCTTGTTGTAGGACATCCCTGTGGTTTCCTCTCCTTCCGCCTGAACTGGGTCAGACATAGCAGTCATTCACTGAGTCTGGTTCTAGGATCAGAGGGATCCAAGTCGGCACCACGACTTTGCAGCTTTGCTTTAGCAAAGTCTTAAGCCCCTAAACCTGGCTTCCCAAAGCTAAAGACACAGCTCATCTGTACCCTACAGTGTCATTCTAATGACACACCCCATCTGTACCCCTCTGTGTTATTCTAATGACAAAATACACATAAGTGTATCGGGAACACAGTGTCAACTACCACAAATAAATGGCTCATCGCTTTTTCTTTCTCTATTTTAAATAATATATATGCAAACAATTGGTTGAAATTACAAAGAAATGCTAGCTGTCCCATTGTGGTGTTTTGAACAGGAATGGCCCCCATAGACTCATGTATTTGAATACTTGGCCCATAGGGAGTAGCACTATTAGGAGGTGTGGCTTTGTTAGAGTAGCTGTGGCCTTGCTAGAGGAAGTATGTCTCTGTAGGCATGGACTTTGAGGTCTTATATGTTAAAGTTACACCCAGTGTGGCTCAGTCTCCTGCTGCCTTTAAATCAAGATGTAGAACTCTCAGCTCCTTCTCCAGCACCATGTCTGCCTGCATGCCACCATGTTTCTTGCCATGATGATAATGGACTAAACCTCTGAAACTATAAATAAGCCAACCCCAATTAAATGTTTTCCTTTATAAGAGTTGCCGTGGTCATGGTGTCTCATCACAGCAATAAAATCCCATCTAAGACACTCCTGTAACTTCAGGTTTTAAGATGCCCCAGAAAGTTGTTTTTGATGGGTCTGAATTGCCTTCTAAAAGATCAGGACTTGGGGTGTGCTAAGCCAATAGAGCATGTATCTAGCATGCATTAGACCCAAAGTTTGATTCCCAATACCAGGAAAAAGAAATGTTTTTAGTATTTATTTTATTATTTAAATATTTTGATTTTATTATGTGTATGAGTGTTTGCCTACATGTCGGTCTGTGCACCATGTGTGTACCTGGTGCTTATAGAGGCCAGAAGAGAGGGTTGGATGCCCTGGGACTGGAGTTACAGACCGTTATAACTGCAGTGTCGGTGCTGAGAATTTGACCTGGGTCCTCAGGAAGAGCAGCCAGTGCTCATCTCTTCAGCCCTTTGTTTGCTTTTTAAATAAAAGGCCTAGCAATTTATACATACTATGAGCCAAATATGGATGCATCCAATCATGTGTGTTATATGTATGTGCATTCGTGAGTTCAAGGCAGAGGATGAGGATGTCTACTTCATTCTCCACCGTATTTTTTTAAGATACTCTCCCTGAACCTGGAGTTCACCGACAGGTTGGCCACTGTGCTCCAGGGATCCACCTGTCTCCATGCCTGTGCCCCCATTCCCATCAGTGCTGGAGTTACATATCCATATACTTTACTCGCCAAGTCATCTCCCTACCCAGAGCTGCATCCCTTCTGCACATTCGAGAACTAAAGACGGTTTCCAACTCTGATCATCTGAACTAAGAATAGACACTGGAAAATCAGTTTACTTCCTGTGTCCCAGGAGCTACCTGGGAAGTATTTGTATTTATAAAGATATATGACTTCCACAGGATTTCTCCTCTGCACAGACAGGCTACAGTTAACCCTCAACAGGCTACAAATACCTCCTAATTGCTGTGCAGATCTCCAGTTTATGCAAAAAAGTGAAATCTTTGAAACAATCTTCCATACACTCTTTTCATGTAACTTCTGGATTTTACCTTCCAAAGACTTCAGTATTTAGGTTTAAACACTTTAACGGGGCTTCAAAATGAAAGTGTCCTTTCAATGTGCAGAAAATTGGTTATGCAAACTGTATGTATTTAAATGTTAAGTTTAGGTTATAGAAATGTAAGCTAGGTAAGCTATACATGATTGCTGAACTATTAATTCCCACGCAAAAGAATGTTAGATATCGAAGGCTCTTTTCTCACAAAGGAAGTAAGAAC
Source organism: Peromyscus eremicus (assembly GCF_949786415.1). Classification (NCBI taxonomy): domain Eukaryota; kingdom Metazoa; phylum Chordata; class Mammalia; order Rodentia; family Cricetidae; genus Peromyscus; species Peromyscus eremicus. The sequence goes on along the minus strand of NC_081425.1, from coordinate 90,419,347 downwards.
CAAAGAATGTACATTTCCAACTCCCAGAGCCCATCAAGTCAGACTCTGATCCAGGATCCTATTCTGCCACAGTGAGTTTTCACTACACTGCATTCCTCCAGTGAGATCTGAGTAACTGTCTAGTAATAGGGCGATGCTCCAAAGTCCCTGGTTGTAACCAAAACAGGCCCAGGGCTGCTTTCGGGACAAAGCGCTTTTCATTTGCATTTCACTTCAAGGAAGATGTTGCATGCTGACAATACTACCAGGAAAACCATTCTTTTCATCAAGAACTGAAGTTCACACAAATAATTTGTTCCTCGGCTTTGGAGATAGCCTAGGTATGTAATCTTGGGCAAGATGCTCAGTCTCTGAATCTGAGTTAAAGATAAATAAAATGGAGTTTTGAACCCCAGGATCAACAGAATTGCATTCAGAGTGTAGGTGGCCCACTAAAACCCCCAATAATTGCTGGGCGGTGGTGGTGCACGCCTTTAATCCCGGCATTCTCGGGAGGCAGAGCCAGGCGGATCTCTGTGAGTTCGAGGCCAGCCTGGGCTACCAAGTGAGTTCCAGGAAAGGCGCAAAGCTACAGAGAGAAACCCTGTCTCGAAAAAACAAAAAACAAACAAAACCCCAATAATTAAAAGTGATGTTATTGCTACTACCGCACCTATCTGTATAGTGAATACTGCAAACAGCGCTAGAATTCGTCCCTGTCTTCCAGATCTTGCTCCTCTACAACACAGCTCAGCGTATCTGAAGGTGGCTGGAGTGAGACAGGCAGCGATGTACCTGCAGGCAGGAACTACAACAGGCCAGGCTTCTCTGAGCTCAAGGTCGGCTGAAATGCAATTCCAGGAGCGCTGTGTGTCGACCACTGCGGACAGGAGAGGACGCTGCGTGGGTCCCTGGGCCTCGGTGACCAGGCGCCCCACTCTGATAAGGGCCGTAGCCTCCAGCCCACTCTTTAAAGGTTCTCTGAAGTCAGTGATGGACGAGACTCCTCCGGCAAAGGACACAACTCAGTTACAACCCAGACCCGAACTCCCCGGCCCCGGAGTGACGTAGCAGCCGTGTGAGAGAGCCCCTGACACTATTGGTCACTGCCACCCAGTGGGCAGACCGCTGCGCAAACCAGCTGCGCAGTAAGCGCCACCTTTGCGGCAATAAGTCCCCCAGCTCGGCTATCTCCATGGCGACCGCGACTTGGTCACCCATTTGGTCACCCATTTGACTACCGAGGTCGGAATTACGTCATCGCCTTGAGCCGCCCGGAAGTGATTGTCCCTGCTTCCGGGTCAGTCGGGAAGCCCGGGCCTTCCATCACGGGCCGAGCTAAACAAACTGATGAAGTGTCCACCCGGTGACAATGGCGGTGTTTCACGATGAGGTGGAGATCGAGGACTTTCAATATGACGAGGACTCGGAGACATATTTCTACCCCTGCCCCTGTGGGGATAACTTCTCCATCACCAAGGTACCCGCAGGGCCCATTGGCGACTCCTTGAGCTTGCGCGTTTTCCCTTCCGGTGTCCCTGGCTAGGCTGTCACCCACGTGTTCTCATGAACCCCCGCCGCTAAAGTAGTAATCTAAGCTGTCGGGGTACACCGACTGGCCAGGGGCACAGTTCTCCCTAGCCCCACCCTTAAAATCTTTTCCCGGGAACTTTTTTGGAGAGGGGGATTCGATTTTGTACTCCAGCATTTTGGGGGCGATCAAAACAACCTAATCTCCCCGGTTTTTCTAGGTGACACTTTGGGGGAAGTTCTTTGTGCTATTACCCAACCCAAGACTTGCACATAGACGTGGGGAAGGCTTGTGGGAAGATGACGACAGGGAGGCTATGCTGACCATACGTTGTTTGATTTCGTCCTAGGAAGATTTGGAGAATGGAGAAGATGTGGCAACGTGTCCTAGCTGCTCTCTCATTATAAAAGTGATTTATGACAAAGTAAGGGAGACATTGAAGGGGTGGGTGGTGTAGGTAATGACAGAGACCTAAAGCAGCCTGTCTGATATAAAAGTGCAGAAGAGTGTTGGGAGTTTTGTTTTGTTTTCTGGGTTTTTGTTTGTTTGTTTGTTGAGAATGTCCTTATGGAGCCCTGGCTGTCATAGAACTCACTATGTAGACCACGCTGGCTTTGAAATCAGAAGATTCCCCTGCCCTTGCATTTCGAGGGCTAGGATTAAAGGCGTGTGCCACCACGCCGGGCCTAGAAGAGTGTTTCTTAACCTTGTGCTAGATCATGGGTATTTTTAAAAAAGCTTTACAAATTGTCAGTACGTAGCTGTAGGATAATATTGTTCAAGTTTAAATTACGTAACTTGTGTTCACTTTGCAAAGGGCAATAAAGAAATTGCTCTGTAATGACAATGTAATGTAATGAAAATGACTTAATCAGGAATGAAAAAACATCATGAAGGTTATTTTAATTGGTGTTTTTTCTTCTTTCTTTCTTTCTTTTTTTTTTTTTCCGAGACAGGGTATCTCTGTGTAGCTTTGTACCTTTCCTGGAACTCACTCTGTAGCCCACGCTGGCCTCGAACTCACAGAGATCTGCCTGGCACCACCAACGCCCTGGTGTTTTTTCTTTTGACATTTCTTTTGTATTTACTATTTGGTTAAGTTTGTTTAGAGCTCCAGGACATTTTGAAAAGATTGCCTTTTATTGCTTGCCTGGTTCATGCATACAGTCTGTTATCTTGTTTGACATATAATTCCAAGTTGTGATTTTTACAGTTTCATGTTAAATTTGTTCCTTTGTACCCAATAAGGATGACAATAGATAAAGGGTAAATGCTTTTACTCCTCACCCAAAATGCATTTAGTGCTTTGGAGTCTTAAGTTAGGAGTTAAAAGTCTTAAGAATGGACTCTAAATGAGTGTAGAGTAAGTTGGACCAAAGCACAGAGCTTTGTGAGTGGCAGGCTTTAGTTGAAACAATAATGTAGAAATTTGATGATTCATTCTTGGATTAAAATGGTCTCTGGTACAAAGAGCAACAGCGACAGACCAAGGGCTGACTCCTTGGGCATCACAGTATGGGAGATATGCAGTAACTGGAAGAGTTCTTATGGTAGTGGGCATAAACCAGGATAAAAGACCAGAGACTGAGGCAGAATCCCAGCATTCAGGAGGCAGAGGCAGATGGAGCTCTGAGTTTGAGGCCAGCCTGATCTACAAATCCAGTCCTAGGATAGCTAGGGCTGTTACACAGAGAAGCCCTGTCTTGAAAAACAAACAAACAAACAAGAAAGAAAAAAAAGAAAAATCAGAGACTGAACCTCATTTTCAAAGTAGTTACTATTGCAGGTCTGTGTTGAGAAACACAAAGACTAATTTTTTAGTACCCATTTAAAGAGGCTGCATATTTGAATGACCAGATATTGAACTGATTAATGCAAAAACTTAAAAGATGTGACATGTTTATTTCTGCCAAGTGGTTGTTCTCTAGCAGATGGGCATATTTTTAAGACACTGCTTATTAAATAATGAGCTTAGGACTAAACTTCAGCATGCTCTTAATTCTAATTTAGTGATGACTCCAGTTCTTTGAACAAAAATGAAGTGCTATTGGGGCTGGAGAGATGGCTTAGTGGTTAAGAGCACTGGCTGCTCTTCCAGAGGTCCTGAGTTTATTTCCCAACAACCACATGGTGGCTCACAACCATCTATAGTGGGATCTAACACCCTCTTCTGGCATAAAGGTGTATATGCAGATAGAGCACTCATATACATAAAAATAAATAAATAAACAAACAGATAAATAAATAAGACTTTAAAAAAAATAATGTTCCGCTGGGCGGTGGTGGCGCATGCCTTTAATTCCAGCACTCGGGAGGCAGAGCCAGGCAGATCTCTGTGAGTTCGAGGCCAGCCTGGTCTCCAAAGCGAGTTCCAGGAAAGGCGCAAAGCTACACAGAGAAACCCTGTCTCGAAAAACCAAAAAAAAAAAAAAAAAAAAAAAAAATGTTCCTTTGTCTCCAGTTTTGTCAACTGGGATAGCTACTAATGTCTATGGGGAGATCAAGGGTCCTGCTATGGGGAGATCAAGGGTCCTGCTAGCATTATACAATGGACAGTCCAAATTATGCCTTATATTTAAGGCAACTCTGCGTTGTTCTTAACAATGGACAGTCCATCCCTGGACAACAGTTAGTTTTTAGTGCATAAGTCTTAGACTTTTTAAATTAAATTTGTTGCCATTTTTCTAATATAAATGAATTTCCCCTAAATTTTACATCTTGATTTTTTTATTGCTAGCATATAATAATGATAGAAACAAATGATATAGCAGTGGAAAAAACTAAAGCTGAGTTGATTCTGTAACGAAGTGAAAGTGATGTTAATGCATTTGTGGGACAGAAACCTGGTGGCTAATAGCATTTCTTCTTCTGTCTTAGGATCAGTTTATGTGTGGAGAGACAGTTCCAGCACCTTCAGGCAACAAAGAGTTAGTTAAATGCTGAGGAAGCCCCCGGGAACCCAAATCCTGAGCAGCAGGGAAGGAGCCCAGGTGGATGGAGCAAGTGCTGAGTAGACAACCTCTTCACAGGACAGCTGTCTGTGGCTGGCTCTTCCATGTGGATCTTCATCAGCTGCTGAATTCATCATAAACACATGAGCCTGTGACATGTCAGACCTGGATTTCCTGTTCCCATGGAATTGGAAGGATTCCTAATTGTCCATCTGAATTTGAAGGAAGATCCTTATAAACTGGTGCTTTTCCTTTCTCTCAGTTGCATCATTTCAGTATCTTAAAACTAATTCATTTTCTGAAAACAGGATCGTCCACCTCAATCCTGAGGCTCTTTATTTTTTAAAGATTTATTGTTTTATTTTTAATTATGTGAATGTGTGCATTTGTGTGGGGGTATGTGCATATGAGTACAGTTGTCCAGGAAGGCTAGACGAACCGGATCTCCTGGAGCGGGAGTCACAGGCAGTTGTGAGCCACCCGACATGGATGTTGGCTGATCTCTGTGTGTTTGAGGCCAGCCTGATCTACAAAGCAAGTTCTACAACAGCCAAGGCTACACAGAGAAACCCTGTCTTGAAAACAAACAAACAAACAAAACATATATATAAAGTAAACAAACAAAAACAAATACATTAGCTTATAGAAGATACTCTCATTCACACCTCCAAAGAGTTTTCGGTGTGGTCTTGTGAAGTGATTGAAAGAGCTAACGACAGACACTGGGCCGAGGGTCTGTATTTTGTGCAAGGATATAATGCTATTGTAACTCCAAAGGGAGTGCAGCATTGTTCTGCCATGAACCACGTCCTAACAATAAACAGAACTGCGGCTCTCACAGTGACCACTGAGTCTGAGGTAGGGCTCACATCCTGGACCACAACGAGACCTTCAGCTGATTGACTCCCGTACTTTGAGGACCGTCTTTCAAGCTTTGTTGGGAATGAGTAATCCCCTGGGTTGCTATGAGAACGCCGTCTCAGAGAGTCTGGTTAAATCTGGGTGCAGCTTAAACATCATCAGGATTTGTTTGAAATGTCCCCAGTGGTCCTGATGCCCAGCCCGAGAAACTGGGTTGGAAAAGAATATAATTTATAATCACAAGGTAAACAGGACCCAGTTGTGTTTTTAAATGGTCACACCTGCTTTGCATGTGGAACAATCACGTGGCCTCAGTCAGCCACACACTTATATGTAGACCCACAATAGACCTTTATGAAGAGTCAGCTGGGATCACTCAGGCTGGGCTAACATGCACAGTGGGAGGGTCTCAAGCTGGCTGGCCTCTGGCCCCCGTCCTCTATTTAAACAGACAATTCCATTTTCCAGCACATGCTCTGGTTGCTAATTACACAGCTTACGAAAGCAACAACTTCTACAGGTGTGGCTAGGATTTTTAGCTGGTTCGAGGATGCCTGTCACCCTCTACTTCACACCAATTAAATTGCCCCTGATTTTGAATTTGCCTTTACAAATTCTGAAACCACTTTAAAAATTATTCCTTGTTAAGAGTTTAAAAAACAAGGAACATATAAATAAGAAATCCTAGTAAAAAAACACTATCCTATAACTTCAGAATGCTCAGAGTGGGGGCAGGGAATGGAAGCATCCCACCTTCCTGGACACACTTGAGACATTTGCTAGGGAGACTCAGAACTTCACAGCCTCCTAGACTAAGATAATTAGGATGTCCTGTCACAGATTTGTCCCATCTTCTCCCAGTATGGAAGCCAGAGCAAGACTATGTATTTACCCTTCCTTAAGTCACTCAAATGACCTGAGAAGCCCCCCTTGACACCTTTCTCAGAACTCATGGTACCCTATGGTATGTGGTCTTCCTCATTTCAACAAGCCCCAGGGAAGGTGGTCAGTGCTGGTTTACTACACAGAAGGAGGTAGTTGAGGAAGTACTCTCTGGGAGCCACAAGACAACCAAGGCTGTGGCCCAGAGAGAGCCTCAGCTGGTTGGTTCCTACTGCAGGTGATATTTCTGTCCTGATCCTCCTCATTTCAGCCTCTGCTCTGAAGAACACTTCCCTGGGGGCCCAGACTCATCAGACACGAGGTTCAGGTCAGAACTAAGCCTCTTCTTCTCCACTTCCAAGAAGCCTTGGAAGTTTCTGGAGCCTGGCTTTCCTTGCAAGTGCAGTCTGTAAGGTATACTGGCCTCAGGAGTAACCTTCAGCCAATAAGAGATGAGAGCTGGGTGGGAAGTGTCCCAGCCTGCTTCTCATTGGTTGGTTAGTTCTGGCACATGTCCGTGAACATCTTAGGACATGAAGATTCAAAGCACAATGTTCACGACACCCTTGCATTGGCCTCTGTCCCTTCCCTGTCCCACTCTCCATATTGTCTCATTCTTGCTTCCTGGCATCACCTTCCAAATAAACCATCTGCCTCCAACCCCTTCTTCAGGTTCTGTTAGAGTTTGCATCAGAAATGTTTCCATGGGGCTTGTGTTTGGAATGCTTGTCCGCAGCTCTTGGTGCTACGTGGTGGTGGTGGTGGTGGGGGGGGGCTTGTAGTACCTTTAGGAGGTGAGGTCTAGCTGGTGGGAGTGGGTCTCTAAGAGTGAGCCTTTGAAGGTTACCTCACTTGCTCTCTGCTTCCTGGTTTGCTATGATGTGAACAGCCCCGCACTCCAGCTGCTGTGAACTGAGCTGCTCTGCCTTCCATGCCTTCCCTGACATGGTGGACTGAAACCATGGCTCAGAATAAATCTCTTCTCCCTTAAGTAATTTTTGTCAGGTATTATGATCACAGAGATGTGAAAATAACTAATACAGGCTCCATCCCTTCTCCACTGTGTGCATGTGAATGTTGTGACCAGAGGTTGATTTTGGACTCCTCATTTGCACCCCACCTTAATTTTTTTAGGAATTTTTTTATTCATTTTACATACTAATCACAGATCCCCCTTCTCTTCCCTCCCCCCCCCCCATTTCCTCCTACAAGATGATAAAGAAGGTAAGGCCTCCCATGGGGAGTCAGCAGAACCTAGTACATTCAGTAGAGGCAGGTCCAAGCCCCTCCCCCTGCCTAAAGGCTGTTCAAGGTGTCCCACCGTAGGTAGTGGGCTCCAAAATGCCACCTCATGCACCAGGAATGGGTTCTGAACCTACTGCCAGGAGGCTCCTTAAGCAGATCAAGCTACACAACTGTCTTGATTATGTAGAGAGCAAGGAGGGCCCAAAGAGTAATTGTCCTGGGAAGGGGAAATAGATGAGATTTCCATGAGTAAACTGGAGATGTGGGGGTGGGCAATGGAGGGTAGGGGATGGTCAAGATGGAACAGGGACAGAGTGGATAGCAATGAAAGAGATACCATGATAGAGGGAGATATCATGGGGATAGGGTGAAACAGGATGCTAGGGAACTTCAAAATTTTATGCATATCAGATATTTACATTACGATACATAACAGCATCAAAATTGCAGTTATAAAGTAGCAACAAAATAATTTTATGGCTGAGGGGTCACCAAGAGCAGCCTCAGATGGCATATACAAGTATGACCCCAGCTTAGACTACTAGCAATAGTGGAGAGGGTATCTCAACTGGCTTACCCCCATAATCAAATTGGTGAATACCCTGTCATCGTAGAGCCTTCATCCAGTAACTGATGGAAGCAGATGCAGAGATCCACAGTCAAGCACCAGGACAAGCTCCAGGAGTCCAGTCAAAGAGAGAAGAGGGATTCTATGAGCAAAGGGCATCAAGATCATGATGGGGAAATGTGGGAGCCTGTTCTCGGGTTCCTCATGGCTTTACCCAGCAGGTCCGCATAGAAGATGATTAGAACCACGGGCCTGAGTGCAGGTGTCTGAGATGGTCTGCACTTGGCTGTGCTGGGTGAGGAGGTCATTTGCTCCACCCCTTGGCATCTCTATAAAAACCCTGGGGCAGAGACAGTCGGGACCAGTTGGAAAAGGTTCCAGGCCCTCTCGAGGCTATCCTTTATTTTCTATCTGTTTATCTCTGCAATAAATCCTTCTATCTAATATTTCCTGCTGCTCACACTCAAGAAAACTCTGGGGAGCTGTGGGGGTTGGTGGGTAAACGCCCCAAAGGGAAACCTACAGAGACAACCAAAGAAAACTCGTGGGAACTCATGAAATTTAGACCAATGCCGTGGAGCCTCCATGGGACTGGACAAGGCCCTTTATTTGGTTTTCTTAATTTTGTAAACAAGGCTAACCTAGGCTCAAAGAGAGTTGATGTAGAGCCAGGCATGGTGGCACACCCCTTTAATCACAGTACTTAGGAGGTAGAGGCAGGCAGATTTTTGACTTCTAGGCCAGCCTGGTCTACATAGTGAGTTCTAGGACAGCCAGGGTTACACAGAGAAACCCTGTCTTGAAAAACAAAAAACAGAGTTGAGGTACTGTTTTCTTTTCTGTTGGGGAACAGCTTTCATTGGAAATGCAGTACTGAGTTGAGCACTATGGTTCAAGCCTGTAACCCCAGCACATAGTTGGTAGAGACAAGAGGATGACTGTAATGTTGTGTCCTGCCTGGTGTACATAGTGAGTCCTAGGCCAGCTCGAGCCACGTAGCAGACCGTGTCTCAATTTAAAAGGGCATTATCTCTTCTCTACAGTTGAATAGAATTTAGATTTACCTGTGAAGCAGTCTGAGGCTGGAGCTTTCAGGGTAATGAGGTCAATTACTACATTAGTTCCTTGTCTTGTACAGCTGTCACCACACACCTGGGGGAGGAAGAGTTTATTAGGGCTCACTCTATCACAGCAGAGAAGGCAAGTGGGGAAGCTCAGTCGTGGTGACAGGAGGCGAAGGCTGTTTCCATGGCAGCATACTAGGAAGCTGCCCATAGGCTCAAGGAGCTAGGCAGAAGTAGGCCTAGGCTAGGCTTTACTGCTCAGAGACACAGCTGTAGTGACCTACCTCTCCCAGGGAAGCCCATCCTAAGAGTCCTCAACCTCCAGAGGTTGCACCAGCAGCTGGAGGACAACTGTTCAAAGTGTGAGCCGACCCTTTGGAGAGGTTCCTGAGATGCTGGAAAGCAGTGCCTAGCTGGAGGAAGTAGCTCCTGGGGGAGAGAAGTACTCAGGGTTATATATTGTCCTGTTTGGCCCCGTCCTGTCTCTGTGTCTCTGCTTCCTGGCAGCCATGAGATAAACAGCTCCCATTCACCATATATTCCTACTGTGGTGTTCTGCCCAAGTCAATGGTCTTGAGCAACCATGGATTGAACTCACCTGAAGTGCACAGCAGGATAAACCCTTCTCTCCTTAAGCCAATGGTTCTCAACCTTCCTAACACTGCAACCCTTTAATAGAGTTCCTCATGTCATGGTGACCCCCCAGCCATAAAATTATTTTGTTGCTACTTTATAACTGTAATTTTGATGCTGTTATGAATTGTAATATAAATATCTGATATGCAGGATATCAAATACTCGACTTCTGTGAAAGTTTCTTTCCACCTTCCCAGAGGGTCTGTGGCCCACAAATTGAAAACCACTACCTAAACCATGCTTTCTGGATTTGCAGAACAGTATTATAAAATAATGTAAAATATTTTAGACAGAAGTCAAGTCGGGTAATTTGCTATAGAAAACCAGAGTATCACTTTACATCTCAAGTCTTTATAGAGACGCTTAATAGCTAATATAAAGTTTACACACAGTGGTAGCATCTGCTATCTGAAAGCTAATGAACATTTTGCCTCGTGGTGTAGTTCTTAGGAAAAACAAGATAGAGTTAAGTATTTGTTATGAGTACATATTGAAGTCATCTTTTAACTTTATTTGAAAGTATTAGGTCAGTGAGATCAGAGGCAGTCAGTTACCTAGGCAAAATACATCCATGGCAAGAGCAGCCTCAGATGGCAAACATAGCTTACAGCTTTCTATGAACAAACCCACTTCCCTATAGCACTCATTCCAAAAGCTATTATCAAATATCCATTCTTGAGTAGTCATGAAAACATTAATAACAGTTTCACATATTAGAGGAGGCACTCTGCTTACCCTTAGTAAACAGACTTGTTTACTTACTTGCTGGCTTAGATGCAAGACCTGACAAGATTCAGAGTGATGGATTCAACTTCTATTGTGTGGCAAACGGCACTGTAAATATTTACTCAGGATCTTCCTTCCTCATCTAGACAAAGCCTGAATGGCAGTAACACTCTTTCAATTCACAAAGCATTTGGACCACCAACTTCCTAATGTTCCCCTGTAAGTCCTGTTTGAAACAGTGTGGCCTCCTCTTGAATGATGATTCTGATTTTAATCAAGGATGAATCAAAGACATTGGTGTGCATACTAACTTATTTCCACATACACGATCTGACATCACGTTGTAACACAATACTATTTTCATAGGTGTACCACACAGATTTTTTTATATCTTGCATTGTCTCTGCTACTATATGTGTATGTTAGGCCTAAGAACTAAAAATATCAATATTGTGATCCTATTATCATCTGTGTCCCTGAGAACCAGGAATTTAAGATTCAAAGACCTGACTTTGAACTCCAAGTATTAATATGAACACATGACATATTTTATCTTTTTGATATATAGAATATCCTCAAATGTAAAAACATTATAAGCCTTTAATATTGCTAAAGAACAAATGTCACGTGTCAATTAAAGGTTTAAATATTTAAATGTATTTCATACTTAGTCTTGTGAATTTTGAGTATGTTCACCATCTGCAATTACAAGGACTTATCATAAAACAACAAAGCACCTAGCCTGTACCCTTGTTGGGGGTATGGACCCACTTGTGTCTAAATCTTCTGTCCATTACCATATTAGCAGAATTAGAGAAGTGTTCCTGGACAATATTTTCTTCATTGGGGAGAATGGTTGTTACAGGTACCAGGACCATCACTAGCCATGCATTGTTGTTTTTCATTGTTTCTTTCACTCTCCCATAAATCTTGCTCTATGTGCACTAGGAATCTCTCACATATGAAGCCAGAGATCTACACAAATGCTAATGCTGTGGAACCACAACACTAATCTTGGAGCTAATTACTCCTGCCATTCTTCCTAAGGGTAAACACACTTCAAAGTACTGTTAAAATTCTCAATCTGTTTTAAATGTTCCTGAAAACTGCATCTAGGTTATTGATTTAATATAATAATGTCTTATAAGTAATGTTATTCTTGCTACTTCATTTACATTGGTTTATTATTCTTGAATAGATGGTATTTATAGAGAATTTTCAATTTCTTTTGTCATCCAAAAGTCTACATTGAAGATCAGAGACAGACATTTATGTAACAAATAGATTACAATGATTAAATAGATTAAATTTATTCCCTGTATTTATTTTTCACTTCACCACTATTACCATTAGGACTCATCAAATACTTTTTGGATATATGGGTTAGGGGCTGTTGGAATATTTAGTGGTATTCTTGGTGTCTACCTGTGTGATACTAGTAGCAATCATCTTTCAGATATAACAACTGTAATATCATCTATTCTTTGACAAATGTCTTGTGTGGTGATGTCAAAAATTCAAAGTGAACATTACCATTCTAAAGCATTGGCTAAGACACATTAATCATAGAGAAATTTTTTCTCATAGTTTTACATTAGTATACTTGATAAACATTTTCTGTATTGTGATTAAGTTTATAGCATTGTAATTTTTATTTGATAATTACTTTTATGGCCTGACCACTTAGGATTGGATAACCTATCAAGTGATTTGTTCCTAGGAAAGGTTAATTTTCTCACCTATATTTTGAGATATCATGGGTGCTGCTTTCCTGCCATATATAAAAGATACTACGTAGGAAAGAAGATTAAGTTTAAAATGTTCATTGAACCTTATTTCATGTTATTATGTAAAATAGTGTTCTTTAAAGCAAGATTAGTGTAACCCAAAGAGGTGGTTAGCGTCATTGATGGTCTCAATCCATTATCAAGGGTAAACTTCAGAAGTTAATCCATTTATTTAAATTTAAAGATTAGCATTAAATTAAGGTTAATAATGGATATGAAGTTAATTGTAGTCCATCAGAAGTTGTCTTAGAATAACATTATTTATGAAAATGAGCAGAGCAGAAGAAAGTTTTATACTTTCAAATGTTTTTTAATCTATCAATCCAGATAACTTATTGCAATGATTGTTTGTTGTTATTGCATATCAAACAAGTCGGCTCCTTTGCTTTGGATGATGAGACTTACTGAGGGGAAAATACAACCAGTAAATTTATTTTTGTTTCTTCAAAGGAAAAGATATTATCCATATAATGGCATATTATAGATTGTGGAAACTAAATGAATTATTTCCAACAGATTTAGAACAAAATATTGGCACAGGGTGGGACTGTTTAACATTCCCTGTGGGAGAACCTTCTGTTGATATCTCTTAACAGGCTGAGAATTATTGTATGTACATACCATGAAGGCAAACTTTTCCCTATCCTTTTCTTGTAGAGGTATAGTGAAGAAACAGTCTTTTAAGTCAATAAGTATAATAGGCCATTCTTTAGGTAACAGAGAAGGCAAAGGCATTCCAGGCTGCAGAGAGCCCATTGGCTGAATTATTTTATTTATGGCTCTCAGATGTGTCAGCATTCTCCAATTTCAATAACAAATACAGGAGAATTCCAAGGCTGAATTCCCACAACACCTCATCATCATCAAGGGTCCATCATCAAGGGAAGCCAAGGCAAGATCCCAAGGCAGGGGCTTGAAACCACAGAGGAATGCTGCTCACTGCTCTGCTCAGCTAGCTTTCCTATATGGCCTAGGCTCACTTGTCTAGGGATAGCCCTACCCAGAGGGCTGAGCCTTCCAAAATCAATTGGCAATCAAGAAAATGCCAAAGTAGGATGCCTGCAAGCCAGTCTGATGGTGTAAGCTCCTCAACTATGTTTCAAATACATAGCCAAGATTAGCCATCCATAGCAAGACATAAAGGGGAAAACATAAGCCTCAGCTTACTGCAAAAAAATTGATTCTTGATGAATGGGATTCTATGTCCAAAGTAAAATTTCAATTGTATTAAGAACAATTTAAAAGTATTTATGTCAGAGCCGGGCGGTGGTGGCGCACGCCTTTAATCCCAGCACTCGGGAGGCAGAGCCAGGCGGATCTCTGTGAGTTCGAGGCCAGCCTGGGCTACCAAGTGAGTTCCAGGAAAAGGCGCAAAGCTACACAGAGAAACCCTGTCTCGAAAAACCAAAAAAAAAAAAAAAAAAAAAAAAAAAAAAGTATTTATGTCAGAAAAAGAAATAGTATTTAAAATAATGACTGACAATAACCCCAAGGTACAAAGGAAAAGTTGGTAAATTTGACTACTGAAGCCCCTTTTGAGGATGCAGTATGGATCTGGGGAGTGGATATGACTGAAAGCACCTTTGATCATCCTGCAGTGTTTTGATGAAAGAATTCCCATGAGAAGCCCTACCCCATACTACAGAGGCCAGGTCCCCAATACAAGCCTGACACATCAACTGGATGCCAGAGCTTATGTTCTAAAGAAATGGAGGAGTTCATTCTGCTTGATGATTTGGGGAAGGCTGCATTGCATTTTCAGAGCTGTAGATGTTGCAGTCTTCTAAAGCAGCACCAGGCACATTGTCTATTGTCATTATTCTTGGTGACACACACTGCAGTGCCCACATTCATCATGCTAGTGTCAGTGGTGAGCTCTGTAACATGATTAAACTCTGGAGTATGATTTGTTTCCTATTGCTGCTGTCTCCAAATCCTGCCTCTTTGACCATCAGAGAAACTTCAAATCTTAATATACCATTTTTGCTGTTAAAGCAACAGGAGGCTTCTAGTTGCTGTTTACAATGAAGACCCCACAGAAGGCTGTCCTGGGTCTTCCAATTTAAACAGGCGTTTTTCCTTTCTGAGAATGAATGGAGTGAGCAAGATGCGTTCTGGAGGAGTTCATGTGACTCTTCCTGACACCCCACTATTTCTAACAGGTACAGTCTGTTTATTTTCTTCTCTTTTCTTTGAAGAGAACCAATTTTCTATCTCTTGGACCCTTTTTCACCAGAGTAACTACCAGCCATAACATAATTATTTGAATTTCAAATCTACAATTATAGAGAGAGACCAGATTGTTTTGTGTCTGGGTTTCTAGTTAATCCCCTCCTACCCACGAAAGCAAAGACTAGTATTTCATCCTATTCTAGCCATCCATGACCAAAAAAAGGCCACTAAAAGTCATCATGACTATGAGATCTACAGGTGACTCAGATGTGATTTTGATTATTGTCACTCCTTCCTTTCACTCTCTAAGTGAGCCTTTTTCTCATGAGTATTAGTGAAGAGGGAATAAGACTGTGATGGCTATTCTTGGTTGTCAACGGGACTGTATCTGGATTAACAAACAACAAAAAACAGAGGGCATACCTGTGGGAGAGGTCTGCTTATTTTGAAGTATGAGTATCTAATTCTATTTGGATCTTTGAGGGATGAAGTCACACCTTTAATTCAGATCTTTAATCCAGGTGTAATCTGGACAACTCCTTTTGTTGGAAGGACTTGGAGAATGAAGCTCTTACTCTTTCTCTGCTTGCTCTTAACTTGTTAGCACAACCATTCCTTGACTGGCATTAAAGCCTACTTCTTTAAGATTCCAGCATATACTGCAGACCAGCTGAGACATCCAGTCTTGTGGAGTGCACATCTACTGGATTCTTGGACTTTCCATTCACAGCCAGATATTGTTTTTTTTTAGATAGAGCACAGCCTGTAAGCCATACTAACAAATACCCTTTCCATAGAGAGTCATTGTATTACTTCTGGAGAATGCTGGTTAAGACACCAGGCATGTAGAGAGGACATTCTAGAGCAGTTAAGGTCTTATAACAGTCTCAGCTCACTTATAAATTGCCAATAGTCACCTTTCCTTAACCGTAGCCTTCCCCAGGTGCTTGCTCACTTCAGAGAACTCAACCCCCCTCCTCCACATCATCTTGACCTAATTCCTTGGCATGCTTTATTTCTCATATTATTGGGTATGGATATGAGGAGGATAAGTGCCAATTTTGGACAGTGTTTATAAAGTGAGTGTTCAACTCCCCATGGGTGAATTACTGAAAAAAATTCTTATGAAGCACAGAGAAATCTCTAGCTTTGGAAGGAGGGGTGCTGAATGGCTTCCCCTGTGTCACAGGAGAGACTCCTGGAAAGGAAACCACAGCTTCTGGTCAGTTCATGGATAACTAATTAGCAGGAGGCAAAGGCTGTGCCCCATGACATCAGCAGACCCTTTGCTGGGCATTCTATTGTATCCTGGACAGCTCTTGGAATCCCCAGTGATGTAACTAGTGTTGTAGCAACACTGACTGCCTTGAGGACATTTGTTCAGTGACCACAAGCTTGGCCTCTAGACATGCTGTCCAGACTCAGAAGTCTGTTTGGGAGAGGGAATGAACTGCCTGGAAAGACCAGAGTGAGGCAGAAGGAAGCTGGTCCTAGGTCTCCCTGGAAAACATGGAAAAAATGGTCCTAGGGAAGAGGCAGTGAGTTTTGGGAAGGGGCTGGGGAGGTTTCTGGATATGGTGGCTTCAGCTTTCCAGAGCTAGGACTCAAGAACTGGGAACTTCTAGGATGGAGGCACAGAGGAATTAATGGGATTTCTGTACCATAACTGTGTTTTACAGCCACAGGAGTCCTTTAGTTATATGCCAGTGATAATAGGGAAAGGAGAGTACCCTGGAAAACCCTGAGGTTCTTACTCTTGACATCATAGCCACTAGCAGGGCAGGAGCCCCGGAGTGCTGCTGTCTTCCAGTGACGCCTGAGGTTTCTGAATTACCAGCCGTTGATGGCACACAGGTCTCCAGTTCAGCCTGAGAGCTGTTAGATTCAGTGGACCTGGACTGAGACTCTCCCTTTCCCTCCAGCTCTGGGTGTCCTGGACTGTCAGTGAGGATGGCTTTGTGAATCTGACGACTATGTTTTGTCCCTGAATGGCTTTTCCATTAACATGAGACTTTTAAGCATAGAGCATGAAAATTGGGCATCCCTACGCTACCAAAGTGATCATAACAGTAGCAATTATCTCCATGCATCTGAAAGCACATGGCTGAGGGCTCTGCAGCCAAGGTGCATCCTCTACAGTGTGAGTAAGCCTTAAGAGGTTGTTTACTGGGTCCTCTTGTGCAGGGAGACAAAGGAAACCAACTGACTTGTAAGACATCCACCTCCCTATAGAGAGATGGGAAACTGACATCCACAGAGGGGAGACTCAAGTCTGAGCTTTCAGAACCTGCCTGGACAAAGTCTCATCTGTCAGTCACTTTCTGAGCATCCTTCAGGGTACCAGGATTAACTGAGATGAAGCAATGTGTAGAGCAGGTGCTGTCCCTTCACTTCTAGAATTGGGTATTACTGAGATAGCTCACCTTGTCTAGCATGACTTGTCGATGTGATAAAACATCTCAAAAGACATTGTTTGCCTCACATCACTCATTTGTTCTGGGATCCACCAAGTACACTTCTGAAGCCACAGTCTAGACTTCTGGTGAATTTTCAATCCAGATTAAACATGGTGCTAGCTCCTCATTTTAGGACTGTCAGTAATTTCAAAAGTGTGAAGTGTGGCTCTGGGCAAGGTCTATGGTAAAGGACCCCTAGTAATCCGTCCTCTTGTGCCCTTTGCCTGCCTCTCTCATGCTCTGATTGATGTTGTAATTTAAGCTGGCTGTGTCACCTTTCCTAAGGGCATGTGCATTGTCACAGGAGTCTCCAGTCAAGGAATTTGGCTCTTGGGTGTCTCTAGGGGTAGCACCACCACAGTGACACACTACATACTATCCCCATGACTATGACATATTTGATTTTCTGTGAATGCCTCCTTTGCACACACATCTGTGTGTAGCCTCTCACTCGCCATTCATCTTTCCTCAAACCCCAGTGCAGGAATGGATCCTTACACTTGTGGGAGTGTTTGCTCTTGTGTCTGAGGGCTCCCCTGGGTAACTCTGGTTCTTAGTATCCCCAGGCAGACATGTCACTAGTTGATCACAGTTTTGGTATTTTATGAGGGCTAGAATGTATTCTGATGATGATTTGGGGGTAATTCTCCTCATGGATTATGCGACTTATCTTTTTCTGACAGGACACCCACAACCTCCCACCACACTCACATACTGTAACAGTCTTGGGGATTCTCCACAATGTGCTTGTTTACATCTGAAGACTGATCTTTCCTCCCCACCATCCTGACCTAATACCCTAACAACCTTTATTTCTCATGTTATTAATTAGAGATCTGAAGAAGTGATGAGCCATTTCGCCAGATGTGTTTGGAACAGAGACTTTCAATTCCCATACATGAAGTAGTAAAAATATTCTAACGAAGCAGAGAGAGAATGATCCCTGGCTTTGTAAAGAGGAGGCACTGAAGTTCTTTCCTTTTGTTTCTGGAAAGGCTCCTGAGAAGGTCAACATGGCTTTTTGTGCATTGCAGAAGAGCTAGTTAGTAGGTAGGTGAGGGCTGTGGAGGTGATCCTAGTAGTTCTTTCTCTAGAAATTCTATCTTATCCTGTAGAGCCTTTGGTATTCTCTGTGATGTTATCAGTGTTGTGACAACACCACACGTCTGTGGGGTATTCATTCAGTGCCCATAGACATGTTGGCAAGACTGAGCTGGCTGCTTGGGAGAGAGAATAGAGAACACGGATTGACCAGAATAAGGCAGAATGAAGCTTGCCTTTGGTCTTAGTGTAAAGCCTAGAGAAATAAATGGCTTTGGAGAAGGCAAAGTGAGCTTCATGGAGGAGGTGAACTTAAGCTGGGCTTTCCAGGATGGGGTTCAGCATCTGGGAGCTTCTGAGAAGCAAGCTGGGCCTATCCTGCTTCCATGGGCTTCTTAAGAGCAGACCTAGATTCAAGAGTCTCTGATGGTGAGTTTAGGAGAGCCATGAATTATTCAGGCTGCAGCTGCCTTTCTGGGAACTCCTTGATTTCATTCTGACTGCCAAAGGGGGGCAGGAGGAAAAGATGGAATAATGATCTGTCCCTCTCTGGGTAGGCTGTTGCTCCACTTCATCCTAGTGGATTCCTACAGTTTCCATGGGAATCTGACAACAAATAGAAGGGAGGGAAACTCCCGTGGCCATCTACCATAACCTCAGACATTCAGATGCTTTGATCCTGGGCTCAAGTGATCAGGACTTGGTGCTGCTAAGTTCTAGGGACAACAGGACTTACCTGCATCACATCACATATGAGCTCACACTGTCCTCGAATTCTACATGGCTGGGCTAGCTTATGCCTTCCAGAATCAGGGAACTGCATTAGGGAGGGAGACACATACCTAGCCATGGTTCTTGATACTGTAGCAGGGACATTTGGAGTAGCTGTTGGCTGCCAGCAGCTTTGACCATCCTTGAAGTGTTGTGGTGGAAAAGTTCCCATCAGAGGCCCTGCCCCTTACTACAGAGGCTAGATCCCAATACAAGCCTGAGTCAGTCATCTGCATACCAGAGATTATATTCTAAAGAAGTGGAGGAGTCAATTCTGCTTGATTTGGGGGAAGGCTCCACCCCATTTTCAGAATTATACATGTTGCGAGTTTCTGAAGCAAAACCAGGCACATTGTCCAATGCCAGTGTTCTTGGTGACACACACTGCAGTGCCCATGTCATCATGGTGGTGTCAACTGTGGAGTAGGATTTGTATCCTGGTGCTGTTGCCTGAAATCCCACTTGTACAACCCTAGAGATATTTCAAATCTAAATGGATCCTTTTTGCTTTGAAAGCAATAGGAGGCATCTAGCTGTTGATGACAATGAATACCACACAGTAGTCATCTCAGTTCTTCCTGTTTTAGGAAGGTATTTTTTTTCCAATCACAGGATGTATGGAGTAAGCAATACGTGGTCTGGAAGTGATCAAGTCAAAATCACATGGTCTGAGACACCCTCCTCTTTATGATAGGTCCAAAATGCTGTTATTTTAGGCCTTTCTTCTTTTTCTTTAAAGAGCACCCATTTTTTTTACCTATGGACACTATATTTTTAACCACAGTTACTATGCAACAAAACATAATTATCTGAATTTCAAATCTTCAATTATAGAGAAAAACCAGATTCTTAAAGAACTGGGTTTCTAGCTGCTCCCCTCTTACTCAAAAAACCACAGGCTGGTATTTCATCCTATTTTAGCCATGCATGGCCATAAAGAGGCCACTGAAAGCCATCATGACCATGTGATCTCCGGCTGATTCCCATGTACCTGTTGATTATCGCCACTCCTTCCTTTCAATCTCTGATGGTTATTTGCTCAAGAATGTTAGTAGATAGGATTAAGACTTTGATGTCTATTTTTAGATGTCGACATGATGGCATCTGGGAATAATATAACCCAAAAATAGAGGGAACACCTGTGGTCTATTTCTGCTTAACTTAATGTAGGAAGAACTACTTTATTGTAGAACTCTGAGGAATGAAATCACACCTTTAATTCAGATCTTTAATCCAGATGTAATCTGAACCACTCCTTCTTCTGGAAATATATAGTAGGACATGGAAGAAGGAAACTTTTACTCTTTCTCTGCTTTTCTCACCCTGTTAGCACATCCATTTCTTCACTGACATTAGAGCCTACTTCTTTAAGATTACGGTATAATATTGCAGACAACTGAGACATCCAGTCTAAGGACTGAGAAACTACTGGATAATTGGACTTCCCCACTCATTTCCAGCCATTGTTGGATTAGCTAGAGCACAGGCTGTAAGTCATTTCTAACAAATCCCCTTTTAATACAGAGATTCATTTTTATAACTTCTGTTACTCTAGAGGCCTGATAAAATGCTAGGCACGTAGAGAGGACATTCTAGAAGAGTTTGAGTCTCATAACAGTCTCAGCTCACTTACAAATTCTCAATGGCCATCTTCCCTTAACCTTAGCCTTCCTCAGGTTCTTGCTCACTTCAGAGTACTCAACCCTCCTCCTCCACATCATCCTGATCTAATTTCTTGGAATGCTTTATTTCTCATATTATTGAGTATGGATGTTAAGGAGAGGAAGGGCCATTCTTGGGCAGTGCTTATAAAGTGAGTGTTCAAATCTCCATGGGTAAAGTAGTGAAAAGATTCTAAGGAAGCAGAGAAAAAAATCCTAGCTTTAGAAGGAGGAGGTACTGAATGGCTTCACCTGTATCACAGCAGAGACTTCTGGAAAAGAAATCTCAGCTTCTGTTCAGTTCAGGGAGAATTTATTAGCAAGGGGGCAAAGGCTGTTCCATATGACATCAGGAGTTCCTTTTCTGGCAATTCTATTGTATCCTGGAGAGCAGAGCTCTTGGAATCTCCTGTGATGTCAATAGTGTTGTAGCAACACCAAGTGCCTTTAGGGTATTCATTCAATGCCTATACAGTTTGCCTATAGACATGTTTTGAAGACTTAGGCATCTACTTGGGAGAGAGAATGGATTTTTTGGAGATACCAGAGCAAGGCAGAAGGAAGTTGACCCTAGGTCTCACTGGAAAGAATGGAGAAATCAATGGTCCAGGGGAAGATGCAGTGAGTTCAGGGAAGGGTCTGGGGAGCTTTCTGGATGTGATGGGCTTGAGCCTTTCAGGGTCAGTCAGGAACTGGGAGTTTCTGAGAAGCAATAGGCCTATCCTGCTTCTCTGGGTTCCTAAATAGCAGACCCAGATCAAGGGTTCATGTTCGTTAATATGACATAATCAGGAATTGACAAGGCTGTAGCCTTTGTGCTGGGGACTGTCTGCTCTCACTCTGAGTGGGGAAGGAGACACAGAGGAATTTTTAGATTTCAGTACTATCATTGCACTTCACCCCCACTGGAGTCCTTAGGGTGTGTTCCAGCAATAACAGGGACAGGAGAGTGCCCTGGCAAAGCCTGAGCTTGTCTTACTTTACATCGTAGACACTAGCAGGGCTGAGGCACCAAGTGCTGCTGTCTTTCACTGACCCCCTACGATTATGACTTCCCAGCTGTGGTTGGCACCCAGGTCTCCAGTTCAGCCTGAAAACTGTTAGATTCAGTGTACCTAGACTGAGAATGTCCCATTACTACAGGATCTAGGTGTCCTGGGCCGCCAGTGAAGATGCCTTTGTGAATCTGTTGATTATGTTCTGCCGCTGCATGGCTTCTCCATTAACATGAGACTCTGAAGCATCATGCAAGTGATTTGGGCATCCCTATACTACTTGAGTGCTTGTGAGAGTAGCAATTATCTCCAGGATTATGTCCAGGAAAGGACATGGCTGAGGGCTCTGAAGCTTGTACATCTTAGTTCACCCTGTGCAGGGAGACAGGGAAGCCAGGTAAGTTCTGAGACACCCATATCCCTATAGAAAGATGTGAGAACTGACATCCACAGAGGGAGAGACTCAAGTTTAGTCTTTCAGAACCAGCTAGGGCAAAGTCTCATCTGTCAGTCACTTCCTGATAATCCTTTAGTGTGTCAGGATTGACTGAGATGAGGTAATGTTTAGGGCAGGTGGTGTCCATTGACTTCTAGAATTGGTGTTTATCTAACCTTGCCTAACATGGTTGTCAGTATGATATAACATCTGAATGGACATAGTTTACCCCACATGACTCATTTCTTCTGGGATCCACCAAGTACACTTCTGAAGCCACAGTCTAGACTTCTGGTGAATTTTCAATCCAGACCAAACAGGGTGCTAGTTCTTCATTTCAGGACTGTCAGTAAATTTAAAAGTGAGAAGTGGGGCTCTGGGAAAGGTCTATGGTGAAGGACCCCTAATAATCCATCCTCTTGTGCCCTTTGCCAGCCTCTCTCATGCTCAGGTAGATGTTGTAATTTAAGCTGGCTGTGTCCCCTTTCCTAAAGGTATGCACATTGTCACAGGAGGCTCCAGATCAAGGAATTTGGCTTTCGTGTAGCTCTAGGTGAAGTACCACAGCAGTGACACACTACATACTATTCCCATAACTATTACACATTTGATTTTCTGTAAATGCCTTGCAGTTCTCTGTGTGGCCTCTCAATAGCCATTCATGTTTTGTCAAACTTGAATGCAGGAATGGCCCATCATTCTTCATGGGAATTTTTGTTCTTGTGTCTGAGGGCTCCCCTGGGGAACTCTGGTTCTTATATCTCCAGCCTGACTTGTCACTAGTTAACACACTTTTGGTATCTACAACGGCTGGAATGAATTCTGCTGAAGTTCAGAGGTGATATTCATCAACTATGGGACTTATCTTTGTTCTGACAAGACACCCACAATCTCCCACCACACTAACAGCCTTGTGCATCCTCCACAATGTGTTTGTTGCTTTCAGGGGACTGAACTTTCCTCCTCACTGTCCTTACTTAGTTACCTAGAAACCTTTTTTTCTTGTGTTATTGACTAGAGTTTTCAGGAGTTGGATGAGTCATTTCCTGGGATTTGTTTGGAAGTGAGTCTTCAACTTCCTGTCCATGATGTAGTGAATATATTATAATGAAGCAAAAAGAGATCCTGGGTTTGTAATGAGGAGATGATGAAGGTCTTCCCTTGTGTTTTTGGGAAGTCTCCTGGGAAGGGCAGTTTGGCTTCCAGTAAATTGCAGAAGATGTAGTTTGTAGGTAGGTGAGGGCTACTGCTGGTGAACCCAATAGTTCCTTCTCATGACTAGCTATTATACTCTGGGGAGTTCTTGGCATTCTCTTGATGGCACCAGTGCTGTGGGAACACCAGGTGACTGTAGGGTATTCTTTCACTGCCCATAGACATGTTGGAAAGACTGAGAAGGTTACTTGGGACAGAGAATGGAGAACATGGGGAGACCAGAGAGAGGTGGAAGGAAGCTGGCTTCAGTCTCACTGTAAAACATGAAGAAATAAATGGTTCTGGGGAGGGCACAGTGAGTCCTGGGTGGGGAGCTTTCTGGAGAAAGTGAAGCTTGAGCTGGGCCTTCCAGTAGTGGGGCTCAGCATCTGTGAATTTCTGGTAAGCAATGGACTTATCCTGCTTCTCTGGGTTCCCTAAGAGCAGACCCAGAGTCAACAATGTCTGATGGTTAGTTTGGGAGAGCCATGAATTTTCAAACCTGAAGTGGCTTTTCTGTGAGATCCTTAATTTCATTCTGAGTGGAAAGGAAGGCCAGCAGGAGCAAAGTGGTAACTAATTAGGTGTCCTTCTTTGGGTAGGGTGTTGCTGCACTTCATCCTAGTGGATTCCATCAGTTTCCATGGGAATCCGATGCCAATAAGAAGGGAGGGAAACTCCCATGACCACCCACCAAAGTCTCAGACATTCAGATACTTTGGTCCTGGATACATGTGATGAGGACTTAGTACTGCTAAGCTCTAGGGACAATAGGACTTGCCTGTACCACATCAGATATTAGATGACACTGTCCTCCAAATCTACATGGCTGGGCTATCTTATGCCTTCCAGGGCTGGGGGACTGCATTAGAGAGGGAGGCACATGCCTAGCCATGGTTGTTGAGGAAAGATACATAACTCATGGGTACAATTTGAGGATAATTGCCCTACTCTTTGGGGCCCTCAGTGGGTCCCTAGCATTTCCTCTTCCTGGGGCTTCCTCTTGGGACTATCATGGATTCTCCTGGCCCTATGCCATTCAATGTACAAGTTCACTTTGCTTTATCTTCCTGCAGGGACTACTGGGAAGTCACCAACTCAAACCTCCACCTCCACTGAGCAGGAGCAGCAGATGACAAAGTTAGAGAAACTCACCCTTCACCTACAGAGTATAACATACGAGCAAATTGAACTGTATGGATTCCTGGCCAGTTATTCCGACAAGGATTTGCAGAACAGATAGTCATTATGTGCACTTCTCTGCTGACCATCTTGACCCCACAGTGTGTAGCTAAGCTTTCCTGAGGAACAGGAGGCTGAACCTCCAGGGTGTCCTGGTACCTAAACTAATTTTCCTGAGTGTGAGATGGAGACACAGGCTATTCTTATTCATCCAAATGAAAAGCAGACCATGTGGCCTGAATCACAGTCTGAGGATAGGGACATTAGTGTGTGAGTTCTCAACATGCATTTCAAGAGGCCTTGGCAGGTGTTGGTTTGTGGGAGATGCTAGGTTCTGTGAGTTTGTGGTGAGGCTTTGTAATTGACCAGCAGATGATTGTGTGCTGAAGGCTCCTGGCAGAGCTGGAGGGGCCTGGTCCCATTCATCCATCTCAGTTTGTGGCTAGAAGGTCTGATGTTTATCAGTGGTTCTCCCTTGTCCTCCTCCTTATACTTTGAGGCAATTCCACCTACCTGCATTTCATGGGCATCCTGACTGTATGTGGTGTGTTTGTTTGTGTAGGAAGTAATAGCCTGAAGCTTTTCTTGGCTCCTCCTTATACTCTGAGACAGTGCAAACTCTCTGTATCACATGTGCATTCTGAGTATATGTGGTGTGTGTGTGTGTGTGTGTGTGTGTGTGTGTGTGTGTGTGTGTGTGTGCATGTGTGCATGTGTTAATGTGTGTGTGTGTTTTAGAGGGCATGAGGGTATGTGTTTGTACTCCTTGGAGTCTAGGTTCTGTGGCACAGCTTGAGGATTTGCAATTTTCATGTTTTCCATGGGATGCCAGTGATAACACCAGAGAGCTTCATCTTGGCCACTGTTCTCACTTTGGTGGAACTTTGGAATCCTTTGTGGAGTTTATAAAGCCTTCTTGAAGTTGGGACTCCTCCCTGGAAATACTCAATGTATGCTCTGGTCCTCTGTGTATAAGGAAGAGTACCCAGGCATGGGAATCCCTGTGGTAAAGACAGGAAAAATGTCACTATAGGTTTCCGGTGGCACCAGATATGTGGCACAGACTCCTGGGAATTTCTCAGGTAGATAATCTATAGCTCCAAGTCCACTGAGAGTACTCATGAAGCTTTGGATAACTCTCTTGAACAACCTTCTTCTTCTGTCCTGAGGACATGATAGGAAGTTTAATAAGCACCAGGAGGTGCCAGTGTGTAAGTGTCAGGCTGTGGTATCCATGGGGCTGAGGTGTCCAGAACATAGCCTGATTCCATGTGATCCTTGTGGCCTGTGTTCATGGGGTCCTTTTCTCCAGGGGCCATGCCCTACTACAGGCTGAATTCTTTTGGGATGCTAAAAATGGAGCATAAGCATGTGATGTCGGACTTGCAGAAATTGCCCATGGAGATCAGTGACGGTGTGAACAAGGTCAAACAGCTGATTGAGGAGAATGTATCCTACAGGTATGTGCGGGATTTATCTTGGGAGGGACTGATTCTACCATCTTTCTCTTTCACCCAAAGTGAGGGCCCTGGTTCTTGCCTGTGTGCCTCTTAACAAGCAGTCTGACATGTAGTCCTTGGCTTTGTGCCACTTGAACTCAGTTTTGCTAAGTGTGAAAAGACACTGAGTCCCTCCAAGAGATGTCCTGTCATCCTTGGGAGAACCTTAATAGAAAAATGGTTTGCACCATGAAGAGTGTCAGGTATCCTAGGACCTCTGGAGCTCTGACCAGGGCTTCACAGAGCTGTTTTCCATGGTAGCCATAGACAGAATTGATTCTGGTTGGGGCTTTTCCCCTCCTTTTGAGAGTGTTTTCCCTCTACCTGCTGCTGCTTTCCCAATATCATGAACAGTTAAGAACAGGTGTGGACTGCACGCTGTTCTCAGAGGCACCGGATACCTTTTGGCATCAGAGTTTTCAGAAGTACTTTGAATCTTTCTGGAATTTGGTTATTCTCTGGATTTGGCCTGCATCTAAGTGATGCTGGCTTGGCTACTGAGAGCTCCATTTGTGGGCTCTCCGGGCATCTGGGACTTTTCAGCACTGGTGGTACTTGGACGTAGGTAGGGTAAATGGAGGCTGGCTGGGACACACCATGTTTTTGTGGATTTTCAGTTAAATCCATGGCCAGATCCTCCAAGATTGGACTCATCGGAAGGAGAATGTGCATGTGTTGAGACTCAAGAACAGACTGCTGTGGAAGGAGCAGACTGAACTGCAAGAGTCCTGTGAGGATCTGAAGAGGCTCCTGATGGAGGCTCATGAGATGATCTGTGACCCTCAGCAGGTAGGCTGAGACAGCGGGGGCAGGCTGCCCACCTGTTCAACCATAAACATAGAGACACCCATATAACCATCGACCCATCCATCCAGACTCCCACCTACAAACCATCTAATTGTTGATTTCTGTGATCATTCCCGAGTCTTTCTGGAGAGGTAGCCTCTTGCAAGAAACTGGATAATTGTCAAGCAAACCTTCCTGCTCTCCTAGAAGCTGCAGTACATTCAGAGAGCTGGGTCAGCCACATATCACACACCTACATGTCATTATGATCAGAGGGCTGCTATGCAGGGAGGTACTTTGGGAACAACACAAAGCTTTCATTGATGATGTCAGTGGCCTGTGGCTCATTTGCTTTGCAGGGGTCTTGTGAGATCACAGGTAGGAAGCAGCCTTCAAGGCCTAGAGTCCAGCCCCAGTGCCAAGTGAGTGGTTCTCATTGTCAACATTTTGGGTGGCATGTGGTCTTCTCCTTTTTTCCTGCATCCCAGTGTGCTCTCTTCCTCTTTCAAGCTCTTGGTTCATAGTGACAGAAGCCTGAGTACCACCTTTTCAGTCCTTTTTCTGTGCGTGGTGCTGGACAGTTCTCCCATCCTGGAGCTTCCAGTCTGGAGCTGACTGGATGCCCATAGATGTGGGAGGACTTTGACAAGCTGATTGTTAGGGTGACTGATTTGAGGCTATATGAGTACATTTTCTGCTATCACCTCAACAGAGTCTGAATAACTTGTGTGCTCTCCTAGGAATTTTTAGTCCCCAAGGGATGGATAGCCGTGTAGTGGGTGTCAGTTGAAACACCTGATGTGCATATTTGATTCAACTGTTCATACAGCATGATATCCTCTTTATTGTTTTCTGCTCACTCTGATTTCTGTGGTCTGTGTGTGATCTATGCAGGCGTGTGTAAATATGTACTTTGGTGTGTGTGTTCTGAGGCTACATAATGAAATCCGTGTTGTCATCTGTTGCTCACTCCCTTATTCCCTTGAGCCCAGGTCTTTCACTGACCCTGAAATTTTCTCTTTGGGCTAATCTAGCTGGCCAGCACTCTTTGGATCTCCTGTCCTCCAAGGTAGACCTTCTGTCTTGTTTTGTCTAATCCAATGTTACACATTTAAATTGCTCAGAAAGAGGAAGGACACATTTGCTTTCTCTTTTGTCTGTTTACTTTAATGTTTTGATGCTAATGTGTTCTCTAATAAATAACAAAAATCAAACAATGCAGCTATTTTAAAAATAAACAGTAGGCTTCTTTCCTTTCAGTGCACAGAGCTAACACCACAGGAAATGTTTGGTTTGTCTCATTGGCTTCACAACACGGAATCCCACAGTGCATCTCCTTGCTGACATTGTGTTGCTGACTATATCATGTGCATGGCTGTGTCTCAGAACAGATTCCCTCTCATAGTTGTGCAGAGTGCTGTGTTCCTGAAAAGCACTGCAGGTGATCTCACTGGCCTCC
The DNA here is from genome assembly GCF_949786415.1 of Peromyscus eremicus. NCBI lineage: Eukaryota > Metazoa > Chordata > Mammalia > Rodentia > Cricetidae > Peromyscus > Peromyscus eremicus. The sequence continues at coordinate 90,391,465 of NC_081425.1, read as the reverse complement.
TTCTGACTGACACTGGGCTGAATTCATATCATATGCACTGTCATCTGTTGAAAATTTCCTGGGTGTTGACCGTGGGTCACTTTATTTTTCTTGGGCTATAAAGGTCATCTGTGGAGAAGCCAGGATAAGTTTAGTGAAAAGACTATGACGGGTCAACTTGGAACCTGTGGCGTCAGTGAGTTTTGTGATGGATAAAATTCATTCAAGGAAAAGTAAGTGCAGGCTGAGGTAGCAGTGCATTGCTGGGTGTAAGAGCCTTGTAGACAGCACAGAGGACCCACTACCTCACCCTACATCAGAACAGGTGCAGCAGTCTTCTCATTGACCATTCTAGGTTCAGCAAGTATTTGTGTGGTGTGTGTGGTGTGTATGTGTGTGTGTGTGTGTGTGTGTGTGTGTGTGTGTGTGCTTTTCTGTGCATCTCTGTATGTATGTGTGTGTATGAACTTCTCTGTGTGTGTGTTTGTGTGAATACTGTCTATTGCTTACACAGTAGTGTTCCTTTGTGTGTGTATGTGACCATGTGTGGATGAATGTATATGTGTGTGTGTCCATGTTTCCTGTATGTATAGGGATAAGTATTTGTGTGTGTTTGTGAGTACAGGTGCTTATAGGTCCAGGTGTGTGTTTGTACTGTGGATTTTAAACTCTCTTATTTGTTTTTATTTCTACATATTTATATATTCACTTACCCATCTTTAATGATGATGGAACCAACTTTGTTGAAAAAGTACTGTGCCCCCTCACTTGGCATCCATCAAATACTGTCTGCTGCTGCCCATCTTTCCGCATGTACTCCTAGCTCACTAGAACAAAGGGACAAAAACTACTGTACCTCAATGGTTTTCAGGTATTTGTAGAGAAAAAAATATTTATCTGCCCAGAAATCCTTGGAGCAAACCAAAGGAATGTGGTACATGAAGTTGAGGAGGAGGTCACTGTGGCAAATCTAGGTGTCTGAGAGGCAGGATAGACTGGCTGAGGGTTTGTGTCCTTGTCTGCTCTGGGTGAATGATGACTGCACACTCAATGGTCAGGTGGCTTTCTGTGTCTTCTCTATATCCTGTTTTGTCCTCATCCACATTGCCCGCTACCACTTGCTTTCCCCCTTTGTCTAACCTTGGCTCAGTTAACCTTGGCCTTGGAGCTTGGCCTGCATGTTAGTCCTTGAGAGATTCTGACTTGCAGTGTGCTTCCAGCTGCATCTCAGTCCAGCAGAAGTCCCCTAGCCATGCTGTGGTGTGAGAATGGGGCTGTCTCAGTGCACCCCACTTATGCTCCTTAGGGTCTAAATTACTCCCCATGTGCTGTGTCTGTAACATGCAGTATCTGCTTTTCTTCAAAGTTGTTTACTCTGAGTTAAAATCAGCCTCATGGAGGGTTTGCAGAAATGAGGACCCTCAGACATTTCTGGTAATGTAAAATGGTATAGCACAGTGAGAAGCTACACACAAGTCTTCAGAAAGTTGAATTGCAATCCCCAGGTGACCCAGTGATTCCAGAACATGAAGTAGGTGTCCATATAGTCCCAACATAGCTAGGGGACATCAAGGTTTTATCTGCACTCTTCGGAGCAGCCTCCTGATGCCCATCATTCTCTGAGTGGAATAGTACACTGTGGTTGAGCTCTTTCATGGAATATTGTTCAGCATAAAGTAATACATACAACCATTTGGTACTGACTTAGTCAGCCATTTGTTACTCAAATAATTCCCTGGCACAAACACCTCACAGGAAGGAACTGTTTCTTTTGGATCCTGGTTATGGAGATTTTCTAGTTTCCTGAGCTCTTTGCTTTGGGTCCAAAGTGAAGCAACCTGTGGTAAAGGGAGCCCCTTTTGAAGGAAGTTGCTCACTTTGCGGGCAACTGAGAAACAGTGAACAAGACCAGTGGGTTAGTCCATGACCATCCAGTAGTCCTTTGCTGGGGAACATTCCTATACTGCACAGCCTGGGGAACTTCTTAAGCAGACTTTGTTAATGGTCCAGGACCCCAGAGGGCCACCTGTCTGTGCATTAGATTGCAGGATAGACACTTCAGTGACTGAACTGCCTATCTCTCATGCCCTCTGTGTTCTTCTCTCATCCAACAGGTTTACCTTCTTTTCCTTAGTATCCCTGGGGGTTGCTAATTATGTTAGTATTAACTGTGAAGCTAAACATGTTAGTGCATTACAGTGTGCTTGTATGTGTGCACACATGTACTTGTGTGTGTTCATGAATTTGTGTGTGCATGTGAGTGAGCAAGCCTCCACTGAGAACACAATCTTCTAATGAACAGGAGCAAGAGAGCCTGGATGACAGATTTGAAGGACCTGCTGAAGCAGAAGGAGCTGGTCACCCAGCAAGGGGACTTGGCAGAAAAGCTGCAACATCACTTCAACGTCTTTGAGATGAGGTGGGAGCCCAGGCTGGGAGGAGTGGTTAGAACCATGTACATCACCTGTCCCTGGATTTCTGTCCTTTTAGGATTCCCACCATCTGAATAGTTCCCAGCCACAGCCAGAGAAAAACCACCTCAGGATATTGTACTGGCCCGGTCAACAAGAACTTCTCCAGGAAACACTATGTTTGATCCTTAGTGTTTCTGGGTAGTGTCTACCCCTTATTCCCATCTGAGCTCTCTGGAATCTTCTCACTTTCCCCTGTGTCTCACCACGAATCTCCTATGGCTGTCCTCAGCCTAGCAGGAGGAGGGTTAGTTGAGCAGGACAGTGTGGGCTCCTGCCACTTCATTTTCCTTCTAGAACATCACCTTTAGAGTGAAGCTCATACTTTTGCACAGATCTGCATGCAGCACAGTCCTGCAGATTACAGGTTCTCTGCAGTGTGAATCTGTTTCTTATGAAAAGATTTTTCTGTTATAGGAAGTTTAGGAGTTGAACTGTGGCAGGTTTGTATACTGAAGGAATAATCAGATCCTTCACTGCTTTTACTTTTTAGGATCCCCTAGAGGGTCTACATTCAGTTTCCCATGTTTCTCACATTCACCTGGTATCTAATCAAGGCCATGCCTATCTGTCCTGAACAGTTTCTCAGACATTGCTACACTGTTATTATTTTCTCTAAAAAATGTATCTTGACAACTGGAGAAATGTGCTGTATTTTCTTGCCCAGCACATTGTATTTCTTAGCTCAAAAGCTGAGAAAAAATCAAGGCCCAGGTGGACTCTGACCCTTCTCCCTTGGTGAATGCAGGGAATGACCTCAGCTGAAAGGTCATGCTGGATTGTCCAGCTGACTAGAACTGGTTCAGGCTCAATAACTGACATCATATATTCCCACGAGGCCTGTTCCCTAAGTGCCTTCCTCCTCTAGGTCAGAAAATCTCCAGTCTGAGTTTGAACAGGCCACAGTCCAGGATAAGAGCCTCCTGCAGACAGAGCTGCTGCAGCAGGAGCACTAAGTCTCACAGGCAAGTAATCCACCCTTGCATCCCATCCCCAGCAAACATGGCGTTGGTGGGAGACTGGGGGCTCTTGACCTTGGCTTCCAGTGTGAATAGGCCTTGATTTTGTTCTGGCCTGTGGCCCAGCCAGGCTGCTTCTGGGTCTGATTGCCTTTCCTTCTCTTATAGCAGATCTTGGGAGAACTGAGGAGGCCAAAGAAGCCACAGATGCCTTGAACCCATGACATTCTATACTCTGAGATCAAGGCCTCCTCCTCATGAGACCTTAATAGCTGTGAACTCACCAGTGAGGAAAATACTAGCTGTCTTCCAGGTGATCCAGCCCCCATCAGATACATGGGTCTGTTGACTCAGTACTCCTAAAGAAAAGAAAGCATCAAAAATGAGCTTGAGACACAGAAAACCTGAGCCAAGAATTACTGAGAACCCTGACATTCAACAGCAAGTGGCCCCTGTGAGGGGTACTATAACATAGAGGGAAGAGATGGAGTGAACAAGACATTTTCTGACAGTTTAATGTCGATGGCTTTGGCAAGCTGACTGAGTTCTCAGCCCTCCCTAGGTGGTGTGAAATGTGTCATGGATGATTGTGTTGATGTCAAGCTGTTCCTGACAGACCACACCCAAAAGCATCATCCTTCATTCTCCAGTCCATTGTTGAAGCTGACACCATGTCATGCACCAGTGTTGCTGAAGATAATGCACCAAAGAGATCTCCACAGTCCCTCATTTCCCGGGTTAGACACTTTCCCCTCCATATGTAAAATGAGTGGTTATTCTTCAGTTTCACAGCCTGGCCTGAAGTGACTGGTCCTGAGAAAGGATTTACAGAAGGCATCTGAGTCATCTTTGATGTTCATGGGTTCTCAGATGCTGCCCATGGATTTGTTGGGTCTCCAGTAAGCACAGAAGTATCTGAAAGAATCAAATAGAGACCAAGACATTACAGGATCAGCAGTGGGTGATAATTTTTCAAATGCTTCCCAAGGAGCACAAATTTTGCTCTAGAAAATATCTCATCCTTAGTCTTGGTGAAGGCTTGACCTACAAAGCCTGAAGGAAGCGTGGCTATACTAGCTTTGAAAAGGCTTTTTACAATCATGGACTGCCTTCTTACCATGTTTCCAAGCCCAGCCACAGGCATGGGTCTGTTTTGCTGAATGTACAGCAAGAGAAAGCTGCTGACCTTAATTTTTTTTTTTTTAGGTTTTTGGGTGGGTTTTGTTTGCTTTAGTTTTTTTTTGGGGGGGGGCTCTATGTTATATATTGAGGTTTTGTTATTCATTTGTTCTTCCTTTTGTTCATTTGTTATTTGGGTATTTTGTTAAGGCTTTCACTGTTTATTGACTGTTCCCTTTAAGCCCCTATTGAGTAATATTACTGTATTTTTATTAATAATAAAGTGACTTTGAACTCTTCTATCTTAGAACCGATTTCTTTGATCAGGTGTGTTGTCTCACTCTAGTAGCCCCAGAACGTCCTGTAACATCAGAACTCTTGTGTGCCCAGCTTGAGCTACAGAGTGGGTTCTCAGGCAGCCAGGGCTACACAGGGCTTTGGAGGTGGATGGTGTTGTCATCTCCATGGATTCCCATTGCACGATGGAAAAAGTATCCATACTGTATCCTTGTGGTCACATATTTATCTACCCTAGCTATAGCATTCTGTATACCTATTTCAGGATGTGATCATATGCACCACCTTAATGAGAAACACAACTGTATTGCTGTAAAGCCTCTCAGGAAATGAAAACATATACTAAAGGAGTATGAAAGAAATCCATGACCTGCTTGCCACCTGGAGCCATGATGATGTCCATGCCTGGTCTGCTGTTAAGGGCCATGTCCTGTCCATGACATGTTGATACCCATGCATCCTCTGCCAGTGAGGGCCTGGCAACCACCTGCAGTTGGGACACCACATGTGACCATGTTGTTGTCAAAGAGATTTCCCCTCCACCCCCAAGGGGACATATGTGTCTTAGAAGCCTGTGCTGCCCACTAGGACCATAATGACATCAGGGCAAGGGCTGTAACTGAGGGTCATGTCTGGGTCCATGGCCCTGTTGCAGCCAGGTTCTGTGTTGATATCTCAGGCCCCTGTTGCCATCAAAGACAGTGCCTGGAATCTGGGCTACCACCATGGAACATGGTGCTGCTGGGTCCCTGCCAATCTGTGTGACCGTCATTGCCAACCAGAGCCATGGTGACATCCAGGCCTGGGCTACAACTTTGGAACATATCTGGGTGCGTGTTACAAACACAGCCAGGATCTGTTTTCATATCCATGGCCTGTACAGCCACCAAGGGTCACACAGAGGTACGCATAGGTCTGGGCTGTCACCTAGGACCATGATAATGTCTAAGGTGTGTGTTCCTGAAGGAGCCATACAGATCTGAGTGGCCTGTGCTGTCACAAGGGACCCTGGTGTCCTTCAGGCCTAGGCTGCTGTCAAAGGCCATGTCTGGATCTATGAACCAGCCACAGATCACTTGGTCTGAGTTGATGTCAATGGCTCCTGTTACTACTGAAGACAGGATAAGGATGCAAAGAGTTAACCCCACCATTTACTGGCCTTAGCCCTAGTGAGAACTGGACCTGCCCCTCACCCACTGCAGTGCTGGGGAGAGTGGGTTCTGCACCTGGACTAAGCAGCACAGTAGAGCTGACCCTGTTGGTTGTGGTGTCAGTGAGCTGGCCCTGAGGCTGTGAGAGCAGAAGAGCTGAGTCTACCCTCTTCTTCTGCCTTGTGTTGGCCAGGGTAAGGGAAAGATCCCTGCCCCACCTGAGCAAATGCCACCTGCAGCTGGTGGGAGAGTGGGACTTTGGGCATGAGAACAGAAGAGCTGGGTCAGCCTCTCACCAACTGTAGCAACTGGGATTGGGGGCCTGGTACATCACCTCAGCAAAGCACTAGTGCTGTACCTTTACTCTGAGTGTGGGAAAGTCAGATTTGAATGCATGAGAACAGGACAAAGGGCCTCTCTCCATTCTGCCCATTGCATGGGGTGACCTCAGTAGTGCAGTGCTGGAGAGCTTGCCTGGGTGGAGATGATGAAGGAAAGATGGCAGCCTGACTATCCCAGGTGTCCCCAGCCCAGAACCATGGCTACGAATTATGCAACCCTAGCGTCATCTTTATCCATGGACTGCTGGAGCAGGTAAAGGGCCCAATTCTGAAGATCTAAAGCTGCAGGATCTCTATGACACAAGGCATCAACAGGATCTCCAAGAAGAGTACAAGTGAAGGTCCATTATCTATAGTGTAGAGAAGCCAGAGAGGCCAGGAACACTTACAAGAAAAGATGTATGGACTAAAGGGTGTACTGTGTGACTCACTGGGCCACACTAAAACTTCTTTGCCAAGACTTTTGTTTGTTTGTTTGTAAATTTGAGTTTTCAGTTTTCCTTTAAATTTTATTTTGCTTAGGACAGAGCTCAGATGTGATGGAAAGGATAAGGGGAAAAGTTGGATTGGGATGCATCATGTGAAACCAACAAAGAATAATAAAACATTTAAAATAAAAAATAGAAAAACCAGAGCTATCTGCCTCTGGTTTCCTTAAAATATAGCATCAGTGAAAAACCAGACTGTAGACAGAACAAATTCCAAGATATGTTGGGACTTTTTTGACCTTAGCTACGAATGGGTTCCATTTGTTAAAGATTTATTTCTTTTATTTGTATGTATGGGCATTTTGCCTGCAGCAGGGTTGCCCACCACATGCATGCAATTCCACCAGAGGCCAGAAGATGGCATCAGATTCCACCTGAACCTGGAGTTACAGTGGCTTTTTAGCTGCTCTGTTGGTCCTTTGGGAGAGAAACTACTCAAAATGCAGCAGCCATCTCTCCAGACCCTGCACTTGACTTTTGTCCTTCTAGCCATATGTGTGCTATATTAGTTTGACTGAATCACTCCCAAGCAAAGAGAAATTTCAGGAGACCAGTAGGGACAAACACATGATGTAGGCATGCTAATTGTCTTAGGATACCAGGCATCCATGCAAGGCATTGGTGGGTTCAAGATTATGCTCCACTGTCACTTATTGTCAGGGTTGGAGCAGGTCTCTAACACCTCATTCTGGATAACAATGCAGATTAGGGCATCTGATGAAAGGCAGATTTGAGAAGATCCTCCTGGTGTTGGAGGTGTGGATAGGACTCCCTCTTGATCGTCCAGCTAAGCAGTGTTGGGAGGAAGCTTCACGCCAGCCAGAGTGGATGGAGCCTGTAGCAAAAGAGACATGCCAGTCATGAGGAGCATGTCTGTACAAGGATAGGAAATGAGAGGGACGGTGGATGGTGCTCTTTAACCACAGCTGATCTCACTGTGTCCTGAGGAAGGGTTTCTTCCAGAGAGTGCTTTATTTTGTGAAGCTCCCCTGGACCAGATCTGCCTTCTGAGACTGACAGTGAATCAGAGAGTTAATGTGTGGAGGAAGTAATCCTGTGGGACAACAAACAGGTGCTGTCAAACAAGGGTAGAAAGAATCTACTCTTTATGAATAAAGAACATAAACACACAGAACATCAATACAGATACAAAGCTTATGAATTCCATGGATGACATGATCAGCTGGAGAGATGGATCAGTGGGCAAAGGTAACTTCTGCTAGGCCTACAGACCTGAGTCACTTTTCTAGGACTCACATGATTGAAAGAGAGAACAAACCTCTGAGAAATTGTCCTCTGATCTTAATACGAGTGTAGGTACATGGTCATGGTCCACAAAAGCTAATACTTTCTATTCCTAAGGCTTTCTATTTCTCATTTTCCCTAGAATCATTCCATCTGAGGCACTCTTTTAATTATATTACTCTGCATTCCATTTGAGAGATTTGGGACATTTGCTATTTTATTCTTGTTGCTGAGGTGTTATAAGATCTAAGAAGGCCAACAGCAAACCTTCACCTGAAGAATGGTTAAGGGGAAGTGGCCACTGGGGATTGATGACATAGCTGATACACAAACTACTCTAGAATGTCTTCTCTACATGCCTGGTGTACTATTCAGGGCTCTCTAGAGTAACAGAAGTTATAAAATGATCCTCTCTATGGAAAGAATATTTGTTAGAATGGCTTAGAGGCTGTGCTCTAGCTAATCCAACCATATTTGGCTATGAATGGAAAGTCCAGGAATCCAGAGTCGGCCAGCACCCGGCTGGACTAAGAGGTGAGTCTTTATCTTCATACCTGAACACCACAGCCCCTAGGCTTTGGGCCCAAGGGGACAACCCTGCTCCCCTACACTACCACCCATTGCAGTTCTGGTTTCAGTCCAGGTGGCAGACAGACCTCCTGCACACAGGTCAGTCTAGCACCATCCCCCATCAGACCCTGTAACCCAAGCCCCACCTCCCCCAAATCCCACCCAACCTCGGAGACTGCACTTGTTCCCTCAGATAGAGCCTGCCAGCACCTGACTGGACTAAGAGGCCAGTTGGCAGGCAGACCTCCTGCAGACAGGTCAGCCACCATCTACCACATGCTAAGACTGCAGCTACTCCCTGAGACAGAGCCCACTAGCACCAGTTTGACTAAGAGCTGCTCCTTGAGACAAAAATTCCATCAGCATCGACCAGACCAAGAGCTCCCACTAGATCAAGAGTATCAATCAAGCCGGCCTGTGGTGGCGCACGCCTTTAATCCCAGCACTCTGGAGGCAGAGCCAGGCGGATCTCCGTGAGTTCAAGGCCAGCCTGGGCTACCAAGTGAGTTCCAGGAAAGGCACAAAGCTACACAGGGAAACCCTGTCTCGAAAAACCAAAACAAAAAAGAGTATCAATCAGACCAAGAGAGGCTCCCTCAGACACAGACACCACTTGCACCAAGTGGAGAAAGAGATGGGTAGACGCCAGTGCAAAAATACAGTCAACAACATAAAAACCAATATGGCTCCATATCCAGAACCTACATCAGCAAGACCTGAACGTCCCAACACAGAAGAAACAGAAGATATCTACCATAAAAATGACTTTAGGAAGATGTTAGAGATCTTAAAAGAGGAAATGAAAAATTTCCTTAAAGAAATCAAGGAAAAGTCAAACCAAAAGTGGGAAGAAATCAGTAAGTCCCTTGAAAGCCAAGAGAAAGCAATTAAACAAGTGGGGGAAACAGTTAAAGATTTCAAAAATGGAGACATTAAAGAAGACACAAATTGAGGTAATGCTGGAAGTGGAAAATCTGAGTAAACGAACAGGAACTACAGATGCAAGTATAACCAACAGAATGCAAGAGATGGAAGAGCAGATCTCTGACATTGAAGAAAATATATTGAACAAAACCATAGAAGAAATTTTTCCCAACCTAAAGAAGGAAATGCCCATAAAAAATACATGGGGTCTGCATCAGCTCCAGCCTCCAGGATCCTGTCCTGTTTGAATTCTGGTCCTGATTTCCTTCAGTGATGAACAGTGATATGATAGCATAAGTCAAAAAAACAAGTTCTTTCTCAACTTGTTTTTAGTCATGGTTCTTCACTGAAAACAACAGAACCCTAACCAGGACACTGTGCATGTCAGAGGACATCGTTCAGGAGTTGGCTCTCCCCTTCTACCATGTTGACGCAGGTCTCTCTTGTTTCTAGGATGGACTGTGTACTCTAGTCCAGCTGGCCTTCCAGCTTCCAGGCAATTTCCAATCTCATCCCTACATTACTCTGCCATGAGTGAAGGAATCACAGATGTGTGCCACTGTTCTGGGTTTTAGGTGATTTCTAGGGGTTGAACTCAATAGACTTGTACAGACAATGTGTGTACTAGTATCCCCCAGTATTTCCAAAGCCCTTGCTTTTAAAACTTAAAATATTTTGCAAGTCCAAGTTTCCTTAGAAAAAAAGTATATTAATTGGGTCTGGTAAAAACAAACCAAAAACATTACATATTTTCTTCTACCACAAGGGAAGAATGAGCACAGAAATATTCAGATGGGAACATTACCAAAATTCAGCTTTACTTATTAAATCCCTACAGCCCAATATCCAGGATCTGAAACAAATATGTAACTGGAAGTTTCTCCAGTCCCACTGAGCCCCTTATAAAATAATCACTCAGAGGCTTGCTATTAATTATAAATTATATGGCCTATGGCTCAGGCTTCTTACTAGCTAGCTCTTATAACTTAACTCAACCCATAACTATCAATCTATGTATCACCATGTGTTCCTTGGCTTTACTTGCTTCCCATTACATGTTGCTCCTTGGGCAGTTGGCTAATGTCTCTCCTGCCTCTGCTTTCTCCTTTCCCTATCTCTCTTGGATTTTCCCACCTGGCTCCATCCTGTTCTGCCATAGGCCAATGCAGCATTATCTATTAACCAATCAGAGAAACACATACTCACAGTATACAGAAAGACATCCCACAGCACTCATGTGATTGATCTTCTGGGCTCCAAATGGATGGGGCATTCCTCCCTCTCCAGTTCCACTGCTTGCAACACATGCAGTGCAGCTTTTCTCAGGGTTAGTCTGACTCCACTCCATATCTGTGCTTACCTTCAGTAGATGGACCGTGGTCTTGCCATCCACAATATTCTATGGCACTCTTTTTACCTCCTCTTCCACAGGGTTCCCTATGTCCTGAGGGGAGGAGTCTGATTGGAGAGGTCCGGTTTAGGGTTGAGTGTTCAAGTTTTCTTCCTCTCTGCATATTGTCTAGATGAGGGTCTCTGTATTTGTTCCCATCTGCTGCAGGAGGAAGCTGCTCCTATGATGGCTGAGAAATGCATTGTCTATGAGTATAGCATGATGTTGTTAGGAATCATTTTATTGCTATGTTCCTTAAGCAGAACAGTAGTATTTGGTTTTCCCCATGGACCCTAGCCTATCTAGTCTTAGGTTCTTGGCCAGGCAAGCAGTGCTGCATATGCCTTCCCTGTCAGAGAATGGGCCTTTAATCAAGTCAGGTACTGGTTGATTACTCCCACAAGCTTTGTTCCACTACTGCACCAGCAGATCTTGGGTGCAGTCACCATTCTAGATTGGAGGTTTTGGAGCTGGGTTGGTGTTTACCTTTCTCCTTTGATAGTGAGCAGAGTACTCTTCAGTGCCATGAAATCTAGTCCATAAGTGGTGAAGACTCTAGGGAGACACTAGCTTGACTTCTCCATGTTCAATGAGTTGTGTCATTATCATCTTCAGGAACCCCACCTTCCTGTCAGTAAATGGAGAGCAACCAATAGCCTTGCAAAACCTTGGGTTGTTTGGGATCACCATTGTACACCTTCCACATACAACTTGACTAGATGTAACCCATTGCCAGTATTGCAAGTTTCATTTGGTAACAAGAGATATCCAGTTGGGGCTTTGTCTCCCCACACTTTGGTTTCTGTTTGTTTTGTTTTTGGTTATTTGGGGTTTTTTTTTTGTGCAGGGCTGTTTCATCTAGATCCCCTTCATATATGTATATATTTTAGAGTGTTTTTACTCTATTAGGTTTCCATAAGATCCCTCAAATCGCCCTTAATTTTACCTCTCCCTCCCTATATTTACTTACCCCTTCTTCTCTCCCCCTCCTTGTTTGACCATCCTGTTCCAAACTTGATTCCTCATCCATCCATAACAGTCTATTCTATTCCCCCTTTATGGACATTTACCCACCCCCCTAGACCCTTACTCTATACTTAAACTGTGGTTATACAGATTGTAGCTTACTTATCTTTGACTCAACAGCTAACATCCATATGTAAGTGAAAACATACCATATTTGTCTTTTTGGGTCTGGGTTAGTTCACTAAAGATGACTTTTTCTACCTCCATCCATTTACCTGCAAATTTCAAGATTTCCTTTTTCTTTTTTAACTTCTTTTTTAATATCTCATTGTATAAATGTACCTCATTTTCTTTGTACATTCATCTGTTGATGAATACCTAGAATGTCTCCAATTTCTGGCTATTATAAATAGAGCAACAATGAACATGGTTGAGCAAGTAAGTGTTTCTGTTGGAGGTGAAGCATCCTCTGGGTATATGCCAAAAGTGGTGTACTGGGTCTTGATCAATTCCCAGCTTCCAAAGGAACAGCCACACTATTTCCATAGTGGCCGCACAAGTTTGCATTCCCACCAGCAATGGGTGAGTGTTTCCCTTGCTCCCCATCCTTGCCAACATTAGCTGTCATTTGTTTTATTAATCTTATCTATTCTGACTCACGTAACATGAAATCTCAAAATAGTTTGATTTACATTGCCCTAAAGACTAAGGATACGGTACCTTTTTAAGTGTTTCCTATACTCTAGAATTTCCACTAGTGAAACTTCTCTGTTTAGATCTATAGCTAGTTTTTAATTATGTTATTTATTTTCTTGATACACAGGTTTTTTTGTTCTATATATAATTTGTATATATATTAGCCTTCTATTGGATATATAGTTGATGAAAACAAAACCTTTTCCCATGTTGTAGGCTGCCATTTGAAACAAAACACTACTAGTGGCAGAACATATAACGCTCTGTGGGTGAACCCACGAGTTGACAGACACATTGGGGTTATCAAAATCCATTAATGTTATGTAATAAAATATCCCTATATAATAATACATTTTTACAATAGTAATTTAATGAATATACTTTAATATATTTCTACTTGTTTGAGAAATGCATAGGATGCATTTTGAAAATATTCACCACCCAATTCCTCCCATTTTGTCATCCCAAGTCTGCCTCTACATCTGTGATGACCAATTTATATCTTCTTCATTACATTAATTTTTAATAATCCCAGGGGCAGACTCTTAAAGAAAACTGACCCAATTTGCCAGAAGCCATTACTGGTCCAAAGCTCATCAGTTAGGAATAGGGGCTCAAGGACCCTTCCCACTCCATGCTTGAATGTTGACCGGCTTGATACTGGACAATGACCACAACAGCTCTGAGTCATGGCCAGAAGACACTGTTTGCTCTAATCCTCCCTGACCTCTGGCTCCTACAGTCTTTCTAGCTCATCTTCCATGATGGTCTTTGAAACTTGTAGAAAGGGTGTGATGCAGATATGTCATTAAATATGACTGAAATCAATGAAATAAAAACAAAAATCTGAAGATACAGTGAAACAAAGAGTCAGTTCTTTGAAGACATTAACAAGATGGGCACACCTTTAGCCAAATTAACCAAAAGGAAAAGGAGGATGAAAATAATAAAACAAAGGAGGAAAAAGGAGACATGGAGGGACTTTAACCCTTTAAAAATTTACACTCTACGAAACTGAAAAATCTTTTTAAAGAACTGATGAATTTTTAGATGTCTTTAATCCACCAAAATTATATCAAGATGACATGAATGGTTTAAATAATTGAATACTAATTAATGGCATAGAAGCCATAATTAAAAATCTCCCAACAAAAGATTTTCAGAGAAGGACAAATTCAGTGTCAATTTTGAACAGATATTTAAAGAAAAACTAACACTCCACAAACTATTCCATGAAATAGAAAAAGAAGGAACTCATTCAAATTCTTTTTTTAAGCCAGGGATACCCTGGTATTGAGAGAGGAAGACAGATAGGGTTAGGGTTAGGGTTAGGGTTAGGGTTAGGGTTAGGGTTAGGGTTAGGGTAAGCAGTGGGTGTGATTGATAGAGTGGATATTGCAACAGACTACAGTGTCCAGAAAGTTTATAATTGTTGAAAAAAGAGGCTACAAGCTGGAAGGAGAAGGAAGGATATGACAGCATGCCCTGAGAATATGGCAAGTGTACTAGTTAGCTTTCTATTGTTGTGATAAAAGTTCAAAAAGCCAAATTGAGAAAGTGAAGGGTTTATTCATCTCACAGGTTGCAGTCCATCATTAAGGGAAGCCAAGGCAAGATCCCAAGGCAGGGGCTTGAAACCACAGAGAATGCTGTTTACTGCTCTACTTAGGTAGCTTTCCTCTGAGGCCCAGGATCACTTGCACACCCACAGAGGGCTGAGCCATCCTCCATCAGTTAGCAACAAGAAAATGCCAAAAAAGCATGCTTGCAAGCCAGTTTGATGGAGTAAAATCCTAAACTTCCTTTAACCTTAACCTTCCCTTAACCGTAGCCTTCCCCAGGTGCTTGCTTATTTCAGAGAACTCAACCCTCCTCCTCAGTGATAATGACCGAATTCCTTGACATGACTTTTCGTATTATTGGGTATGGATGTGAGGAGGGTAAGAGTCAATCTTAGGCAGTGTTTATAAAGTGAGTGTTCAACTCCCCATGGGTGAATTACTGAAAAAAATTCTTATGAAGCAGAGAGAAATCTCTAGCTTTGGAAGGAGGGATGCTTAATGACTTGCCTGGTGTCAGAGGAGAGACTCCTGGAGAGGAAACCACAGCTTCTGCTCAGTTCATGGGCAAAGGCTTTGCCCCATGACATCAGCAGACCCTTTGCTGGGCATTCTATTGTATCCTGGACAGCTCTTGGAATCCCCAGTGATGTCACTAGTGTTGTAGCAACACTGACTGCCTTGAGGACATTAGTTCAGTGACCACAAGCTTGGCCTCTAGACATGCTGTCCAGACTCAGAGGTCTGTTTGGCAGAGGGAATGGACTGCCTGGAGAGACCAGAGTGACGCAGAAGGAAGCTGGTCATAGGTCTCCCTGGAAAACATGGAAAAAATGGTCCTGGGGCAGAGGCAGTGAGTTCTGGGAAGGAGCTGGGGAGCTTTCTGGATGTGGTGGGCTTCAGCTTTCCAGATCGAGGGCTCAAGAACTGGGAACTTCTGGGAAGGAGGCACAGAGGAATTAATGAGATTTCTGTACCATAACTGTGTTTTACAGCCACTGGAGTCCTTTAGTTATGTGCCAGTGATAACAGGGAAAGGAGAGTACCCTGGAAAACCCTAAGGTTCTCATACTTGACATCACAGCCACTAGCAGGGCAGGAGCCCCCAAGCGCTGCTGTCTTCCAGTGACCCCTGAGGTTTCTGAATTACCAGCCGTTGATGGCACACAGGTGTTCAGCCTGAGAGCTGTTAGATTCAGTGGACCTGGACTGAGACTGTCCCGTTCCTGCCAGCTCTGGGTGTCCTGGACTGTCAGTGAGGATGGCTTTGTGAATCTGACGACTATGTTTTGTCCCTGCATGGCTTTTCCATTAACATGAGACTCTGAAGCACAGAGCAAGGGACTTGGGCCTTCCTACACTACCCAAGTGATTATAACAGTAGCAATTATCTCCATGCATCTGAAAACACACGGCTGAGGGCTCTGTAGCCAAGGTGTATCCTCTACAGCTGTGAGTAAGCCTTAAGAGGCTGTCCACTGGGTCCCCATGTGCAGGGAGACAGAGGAAACCAACTGACTTCTAAGACATCCACCTCCCTATAGATAGATGGGAAACTGACATCCACAGAGGGGGAGACTCAAGTCTGGGCTTTCAGAGCCTGCCTGGGCAAAGACTCATCTGTCAGTCACTTTCTGTGCATCTTTCAGTGTGTCAGGATTAACTGAGATGAGGTAGTGTGTAGGGCAGGTGCTGTACCTTGACTTCTACAATTGGGTATTACTGAGATAGCTCACCTTGTCTAGCATGACTTGTCAGTGTGATATAACATCTGAAAGGACACAGTTTTCCTACATCACTCATTTCTTCTGGGGTCCATCAAGTATGCTTTTGAAGCCACAGTCCAGACTTCTGGTGAATTTTCAATCCAGACCAAACAGGGTGCTAGTTCTTCATTTCAGGACTGTCAGTAAATTGAAAAGTGTGAAGTGGGGCTCTGGGAAAGGTCTATGATAAAGAACCCCTAATAACCTGTCCTCTTGTGCCCTATGCCAGCCTCTCTCATGCTCCGATGGATGTTGTAATTAAAGCTGGCTGTGTCACCTTTCCTAAGGGCATGCGCATTGTCACAGGAGGCTCCAGTCAAGGAATTTGGCTTTTGTGTAGCTCTAGGGGTAGCACCACTGCAGTGACACACTACATACTATCCCCATGACTAGGACACATTTCATTTTCTGTACATGCCTTTGCATGTCTGTGTGTGGCCTCTCACTAGCCATCCATCTTTCCTCAAACGCCAGTGCAGGAATGGAGCCTTACACTTGTGGGAGTGTTTGCTCTTGTGTCTGAGGGCTCCTCTGGGGAACTCTGGTTCTTCGTATCCCCAGGCAGACATGTCACAAGTTGATAAGGTTATGGTATTTTATGAGGGCTAGAATGTATTCTGATGATGATTCGGGGTAATTTTCCTCATGGATTATGGGACTTATCCTTGTTCTGACAGGACACCCACAATCTCCCACCACACCCACATACTGTAACAGCCTTGGGGATTCTCCACAATGTGCTTGTTTACATCTGAAGACTGATCTTTCCTCCCCACCATCCTGACCTAATACCCTAGCAACCTTTATTTCTCATGTTATTAATTAGAGATCTGAGGAAGTGATGAGCCATTTTGCCAGATGTATTTGGAATACAGACTTCCAATTCGCATACTTGAAGTAGTAAAAATATTCTAATGAAGCAGAGAGAGAGATTCCTGGATTTGTAAAGATGATGTACTGAAGTTCTTTCCTTATGTTTCTGGAAAGGCTCCTGAGAAGGTCAACATGCCTTTTTGTGCATTGCAGAAGAGCTAGTTAGTAGGTAGGTGAGGTCTGTGGAGGAGACCCTAGTAGTTCTTCCTCTAGAAATTCTATCTTATCCTGTAGAGCCTTTGGTATTCTCTGTGATGTTACCAGTGTTGTGGCAACACCACATGCCTGTGGGGTATTCGTTCAGTGTCCATAGACATGTTGGCAAGATTGAGCTGGCTGATTGGGAGAGAAAATAGAGAACAGAGAGAGACCAGAGAGAGCAGAAGGAAGCTTGCCTTTGGTCTTAGTGTAGAGCCTGGAGAAATAAATCATTTTGGGGAAGGCACAGTGAGTCCTGAGCAGGGGATTGGGAGCTTCATGGAGCAGGTGAAGTTAAGCTGGGCCTTCCAGTTTGGGCCTCAGCATCTGGGAGCTTCTGGGAAACAATGGGGCTATTCTGCTTCTCTGGGCTTCTTAAGAACAGACCTAGATTCAAGAGTCTCTCATGGTGAGTTTAGGAGAGCCATGAAGTATTCAGGCTGCAGCTGCCTTTCTGGGAACTCCTTCATTTCATTCAGACTGGCAAAGAGGGGCAGGAGGAACAGATGGACTAAGGAGCTGTCTCCCTCTGGGTAAGGTGTTGCTCCACTTCATCCTAGTGGATTCCTACAGTTTCCATGGGAATCTGACGCCAATAAGAAGGGAGGGAAAATGCTGGGCGGTGGTGGCACACGCCTTTAATCCCAGCATTCTGGAGGCAGAGCCAGGTGGATCTCTGTGAGTTGGAGGCCAGCCTGGGCTACCAAGTGATTTCCAGGAAAGGTGTAAAGCTGCACAGAGAAACTCTGTCTCGAAAAACCAAAGAGAGAAAGAGAGAGAGAGAGAGAGAGAGAGAGAGAGAGAGAGAGAGAGAGAGAGAGAGAGAGAGAGAGAGAGACTTCTTACGGGCTGGAGAGATGGCTCAGTGCTTAAGAGCACTGACTGCTCTTCCAGAGGTCCTGAGTTCTATTCCCAGCAACCACATGGTGGCTCACAACCACTTGTAATGAGAACTGGTGCTCTCTTCTGGCCTGCAGGGACACATGCAGGCAGAATACTGTATACATAATAAATTAATAAATCTAAAAAAAAAAAACCGAAAAAAGAAGAAGGGAGGAAAACTCCCCGGGCCATCTACCACAACTTCAGACATTCAGATGCTTTGGTCCTGGGGAAGTATGATCAGGACTTGGTGCTGCTAAGTTCTAGGCACAACAGTACTTACCTACATATGAGCTCACACTGTCCTTCAAATCTACATGGCTGGGCTAGCTTATGCCTTCCAGAGTCAGGGGACTGCGTTGGGGAGGGAGACACATACCCAGCCATGGTGCTTGATACTGTAGCAGGGACATTTGGAGTAGTTGTTGGCTGCCAGCAGCTTTGACCTTCCTTGAAGTGTTGTGGTGGAAAAGTTGCCATCAGAGGCCCTGCCCCTTACTACAGAGGCTAGGTCCCAATACAAGCCTGAGTCAGTCATCTGCATGCCAGAGATTATATTCTAAAGAAATGGAGGAGTCAATTGTGCTTGATTTGGGGGAAGGCTGCATCCCATTTCAGAATTATACATGTTGCAAGTTTCTGAAGCTGTACCAGGCACATTGTCGAATGCCAGTACTCTTGGTGACACACACTGCAGTGCCCATGCTCATCATGGTGGTGTCAACTGTGGAGTAGGATTTGTATCCTGGTGCTGTTGCCTGAAATCCCACTTGTATAACCCTAGAGAAATTTCAAATCTAAAGGGACATTTTTTGCTTTGAAAGCAATAGGCGGCATCTAGCTGTTGATGACAATGAAGACCACACAGTAGTCATCACAGTCCTTCTTGTTTTAGGAAGGAGTTTTTTTCCCATCACAGGATGTAAGGAGTAAGGAATACATGGTCTGGAGGAGTTCAAGTCAAAATTCACATGGTCTGAGACACCCTCCTCTTTATGACAGATCCAATGTGCTGTTGTTTTAGGCCTTTCTTCTTTTTCTTTAAAGAGCACCCATTTTTTACCTAAGGACACTATTTTTTAAAACCAGAGTTACTATCAAACAAAACATAATTATTTGAATTTCAAATATTCAATTATAGAGAAAGACCAGATTCTTAAAGTACTGGGTTTCTAGCTGCTCCCCTCTTTCTGAAGAAACCACAGACTGGTATTTCATTCTATTTTAGCCATGCATGGCCATAACACAGCCACCGAGAGTCATCATGACCATGATATCTACAGCTGATTCCCATGTACCTGGTGATTATTGCCACTCCTTCCTTTCAATCTCTAATGGAGCCATTTGCTCAAGAACGTTAGTAGATAGGACTAAGACTTTGATGTCTATTTTTAGATGTCAACATGATGACATCTGGGAATAATATAACCCCAAAATAGAGGGAACACCTGTGGTCTATTTATGCTTAATTTGAACTACTTTATTGTGGAACTTTGAGGAATGAAGTCACACCTTTAATTTGGATCTATAATCCAGATGTAATCTGAACCATTTTTCTTCTGGAAGCCTATATAAGTACATGGAAAAAGGAAGCTTTTACTCTTTCCCTGCTTGCTCTCTCCTTGTTAGCACATCCATTCCTTCACTGATATTAGAGCCTACTTCTTTAAGATTCCAGCATAATATTGCAGACAGCTGAGAAACCCATTCTAAGAACTGAGAAACTACTAGATTCTTGGACTTCCCATTCATTTCCAGCCATTGTTGGATTAGCTAGAGCACAGGCTGTAAGCCATTCTAACAAATCCCCTTTTAATATAGAGAATCATTTTTATAACTTCTGTTACCCTAGAGGCCTGATAATACACCAGGCACATAGAGAGGCCATTCTAGAAGAGTTTGGGTCTCATAACCGTCTCAGCTTACTTACAAATTCTCCATGGCCGTCTTCTCTTAACCTTAGCATTCCTCAGGTGCTTGCTCACTTCAGAGAACTCAACCGTCCTCCTCCACATCATCCTAATCTAATTC
This sequence comes from Peromyscus eremicus, assembly GCF_949786415.1. NCBI lineage: Eukaryota > Metazoa > Chordata > Mammalia > Rodentia > Cricetidae > Peromyscus > Peromyscus eremicus. The sequence goes on along the minus strand of NC_081425.1, from coordinate 90,371,560 downwards.
CTTGACATACTTTATTTCTCATATTATTGAGTATGGTTGTTAAGGAGAGGAAGGTCCATTCTTGGGCAGTGCTTATAAAGTGAGTGTTCAACTCTCCATGGGTAAAGTAGTGAAAAGATTCTAAGGAAGCAGAGAAAAATTCCCAGCTTTAGAAGAGGAGGTACTACTGAATGGCTTCACCTGTATCACAGGAGAGACTCCTGGAAAAGAAATCTCAGCTTCTGTTCAGTTCAGGGAGAATTTGTTAGCCAGGAGGCAAAAGCTGTTCCTTGTGACATCAGGAGTCCCTTCTCTGGAAATTCTATTGTATCCTGGAGAGCAGAGCTCTTGGAATCCCCTGTGAGGTCAATAGTGTTGTAGCAACACCAAGTGCCTTTAGGATATTCGTTCAATGTCTATACAGTTTTTCTATAGACATGTTGTCAAGACTTAGGCATCTACTTGATAGAGAGAATGGACTTCGTGGAGATACCAGAGCAAGGCAGAAGGAAGCTGACCCTAGGTCTCACTGGAAAGAATGGAGAAATCAGTGGTCCTGGGGAAGATGTAGTGAGTTCAGGAAAGGGTCTGGGGAGCTTTCTGGGTGTGATGGGCTTGAGCCTTACAGGATCAGTCAGGAACTGGCAGCTTCTAAGAAGCAATAGGCTTATCCAGCTTCTCTGGGTTCCTAATGAGCAGACCCAGATCAAGAGTTCATGATGGTTAATATGACATATTCAGGAACTGACAAGACTGTAGCCTTTGTGCTGGGGACCCTCTGTCTCACTCTGAGTGGGGAAGGAGACACAGAGGAATGTTTAGATTTCAGTACCATCATTGCACTTCACTCCCACTGGAGTCCTTAGGGTGTGTGCCCACAATAACAGGGACAGGAGAGTACCCTGACAAAGCCTGAGCTTGTCTTATTTTACATTGTAGACACTAGCAGAGCTGAGGCACCAAGTGCTGCTGTCTTACAGTGACCCCCTAAGATTAAGAATTCACAGCTGTGGGTGGCACCCAGGTTTCCAGTTCAGCCTGAGAACTGTTAGATTCAGTGGACCTGGACTGAGACTGTCCCCTTCTTATAGGATCTAGGTGTCCTGGGCTGCCAGTGAAGATGGCTTTGTGAATCTGGTGACTATGTTCTGCCACTGCATGGTTTCTCCGTTAACATGAGACTCTGAAGCATCATCCAAGTGATTTGAGCATCCCTATACTACTTGAGTGCTTGTGAGAGTAGCAATAATCTCCAGTTTTATGTCCAGGGAACGACATGTTTGAGGGCTCTGATGCTTGTACATCTTCTGTAGCTGTCAATAAGCCTTAGGATGCTGTTCCCTACGTCACCATGTGCAGGGAGACAGGGGAAGCCAGGTAACTTCTGAGACACCCATCTCCCTATAGAAAGATGCGAGAACTGACATCCACAGAGGGAGAGACTCAAGTCTAGTCTTTCAGAACCAGCTAGGGCAAAGTCTCATCTGTCAGTCACTTCCTGATCATCCTTTAGCATGTCTGGTTTAACTGAGATGAGGTAATGTGTAGGGCAGGGGCTATCCATTGGCTTCTAGAATTGGGAATTACTGAGATACCTAACCTTGTCTAACATGATTGTCAGTATGATATGACATCTGATGGACATAGTTTACTCCATATCGCTCATTTGTTCTGGGGTTCACCAAGTACACTTCTGAAGCCACAGTCTAGACTTCTGGTGAATTTTCAATCCAGGCTGAACTAGTGCTTGCTCCTCATTTCAGGAATGTCAGTAAATTTACAAGTGTGAAGTCGGGCTCTGGGGAAGGTCTAGGGCAAAGGACCCCAATTATCTCTCATTTTGTGCCCTTTGCCTGCCCTTCTCATGCTCCGATGGATGTTGTAATTTAAGCTGGCTGTTTCACCTTTCCTAAGGGCATGTGCATTGTCACAGTAGGCTCAAATTCAAGGAATTTGGCTTTTGTGTAGTTCTAGGTGAAGAACCACAACAGAGACACACTATATACTCTCCTCATGATTATCACAAATTTTGATTTTCTGTAAATGCCTTGCAGTTCTCTGTGTGGCCTCTCAATAGCCATTCATCTTTCTTCAAACTTTAATGCAGGAATGGCCCATCATTCTTCATGGGAGTTTTTGTTTTTGTGTCTGAGGGCTCCCCTGGGGAACTCTGGTTCTTATATCTCCAGCCAGACATGTCACTAGTTAATCACACTTTTGGTATCTACAATGGCTGGAATGAATTCTCCTGAAGTTAGAAATAATTTTCGTCAACTATGGGACTTATCTTTGTTCTGATAAGACAAGACACCTCCAATCTCCCACCACACTAACAGCCTTGTGCATCCTCCACAAGGTGCTTGTTGCCTGCAGGGGACTGAACTTTCCTCTCCCCACCATCCTTCCTTAATTACCTAGAAACCTTTTTTTCTTGTTTATTGACTAGAGGTTTCACGAGTTTGATGATACATTTCCTGGGATGTGTTTGAAAATGAGTTTTCAACTTCCTGCACATGAAATAGTGAATAAATTCTAGTGAAGCAAAGAGAGATGCCTGGGTTTGTAATGAGGAGGTGATGAAGGTCTTCCCATACGTTTTTCAGAAGGCTCCTGGGAAGGGCAGTATGGCTTCCAGTGAATTGCAGAAGATGTAGTTTGTAGGTAGGTGAGGGCTACTGCTGGTGAACCCAACAGTTCCTTCTCATGACTAGCTATTATACTCTGGGGAGTTCTTGGCATTCTCTTGATGTCACCAGTGCTGTGGGAACACCAGGTGACTGTGGGGTATTCTTTCACTGCCAGAAGACATGTCAGCAAGACTGAGAAGGCTGCTTGGGAGAGAGAATGGAGAACATGGGGGGACCTGAGAGAGGCAGAAGGAAGCTGGGATTCAGTCTCAGTGTAAAACATGGAGAAATAAGTGTTTTGGAGAGGGAACAGTGAGTCATGAAAAGAAGTTGGGAGCTTCTTGGAGGAGGTAGAGCTTGAGCTGGGTCTTCCATTACTGGGGCTTAGCATCTGGGAACTTCTGGGAAGCAATGGGCTTATCCTGCTTCTTTGAGTGCCCTAAAAACGGGGCCAGAGTCAACAATTTCTGATGGTTAGTTTGGGAGAGCTAAGCCTGCAGTGGCTTTTCTGGGGGATCCTTAATCTCATTTTAAGTGCAAAGGAGGGATAGCAGGAGCAAAGTGGTAACTAATTAGGTGTCCTTCTTTGGGTAGGGTGTTGCTGCACTGCATCCTAGTGGATTCCATCAGTTTCCATGGGAATCTGATGCCAATAAGAAGAGAGGGAAACTCTCTTAGCCATGTACCATCAGACATTCAGATACTTTGGTCCTGGACAGAGGTGATGAGGACTTAGTACTGCTAAGCTCTAGAGACAATAGGATTTGCCTGCACCACATCAGATATGAGGTTACACTGTCCTCCAAATCTACATAGTTGGGCTATCTTATGTCTTCAAGGGCTGGGGGACTGCATTAGAGAGGGAGGCACATGCCTAGCCATGGTGGTTGAGGACAGATTCATAGCTCACAGAACCTATTTGAGGATAATTGCCCTACTCTTTGGTGCCCTCAGTGGGTCCCTAGCATTTCCTCTTCCCGAGGCTTCCTTTTGGGACTATCATGGATTCTCCTGGCACTATGCCATTCAAGTGTACAAGTTCACTTTGCTTTATCTTACTGCAGGGACTACTGGGAAGACACCAACTCAAACCTCCACCTCCACTGAGCAGGAGCAGCAGATGACAAAGTTGGAGAAACTCACCCTTCAGCTACAGAGTATAACATATGAGCGAATTGAACTGCATGGAATCCTGACCAGTTATACAGATATGGATTTGCAGAACAGGTAGTCATTATGTGTACTTCTCTGCTGACCATCTTAACCCCACAGTGTGTAGCTAAGCTTTCCTGAGGAACAAGAGGCTGAACCTCCAGGGTGTCCTGGTGGCTAAACTTATTTTCCTGAGTGCATAGAATTTGGAACCTGGGTACATGTGAGATGGGGACACAGGCTATTCTTATTCATCCAAATGAAAAGCAGAGCCTGTGGCCTGAATCACAGTCTAAGGATAGGGACAGTAGCGTGTGAGCTCTCAACAGGCATTTCAAGAGGCCTTGACAGGTGTTGGCTTGTGGGAGATGCTAGGTTCTGTGAGTTTGTGGTGAGTCTTTGTACTTGACCAGCAGATGATTGTGACCAGCAGCTGGACAGGCCTGGTCCCATTCATCCATCTCAGTTTGTGGCTGGAAGGCCTGATGCTTATCACTGCTTCTCCCTTGTCCTCCTCCTCATACTCTGAGGCAATTCCACCTACCTGCATTTCATGGGCAACCTGACTGTATGTGGTGTGTGTGTGTGTGTGTGTGTGTGTGTGTGTGTGTGTGTGTGTGTTTATGTGCGTGTGTAGGAAGTAATAGCCTGATAGTTTTCTTGGATCCTCCTTATATTCTGAGACAGTGCAAACTCTCTGTACTTCATGTGCATTCTGAGTATATGTGGTGTGAGTGTGTGCATGTGTGTGTGTGTGTGTGTGTGTGTGTGTGTGTGTGTGTGTTAGAGGGCATGAGGTTGTGTGTGTGCACTCCGGGTATCTAGGGTCTGTGGCAGGGCCTGAGGATTTGCCATTTTCATATTTTCCAGGGGATGCCATTGATGACACTAGAGAGCTCCACTTTGAGAAGCTCAGGTCTTGGCCACTGTTCTCACTTTGGTGGAACATTGGAATCCCCTGTGGAGTTTATAAAGCCTTCCTGAAATTGGGACTCCTCCCTGGAAATACTCAATGTATTCTCTGGTCCTCTGCGCAGCAATAAGCAGCCAGGCATGATAATCCCTGTTGTAAAGACAGGAAAAATGTCACCATAGGTTTCTGGTGGCACCAGATATGTGGCACAGACTCCCGGGATCTTCTTGGAGAGGTAATCTATAGTTCCAGTTTTACTGAGGGTGCTCGTGCAGTCCTGAATAACTCCCTTGGACAACCTTTTTTTCTGGCCTGAGGACATGATAGAAAGTTTATTTAGCACCAGGAGGTCCCAGTGTGTAAATGTCAGGCTGTGGCATCCATGGGGCTGAGGAGTCCAGAACATAGCTGGATTCCATATGATCCTTGTGGCCTGTGTTCATGGGGTCCTTTTCTCCTGGGGCCATGCCCTACCACAGGCTGAATTCTTTTGGGATGCTAAAAAAGGAGCATAAGCAGGTGATGTCGGCCTTGCAGAAATTGCCCATGGAAATCAGTGATGATGTGAACAAGGTCAAACAGCTGATTGAGGAGAATGTATCCTACAGGTATGTGCCTGATTTATTTTGGGAGGGACTGATTCTACCATCTTTCTCTTTCACCCAAAGTGAGGACTTTGATTCTTGCCTGTCTGCCTCTTAACAAGCAGTCTGACATGTGGTCCTTGGCTTTGTGCCTCTTGGACTCAGTTTTGCTAAGTGTGAAAAGACACTGAGTCCCTCCAAGCATTGTGCTGCCATCCTCAGAAGACCCTTGATAGAAAAATGTTGTGTACCATGAAGGGAGTGTCAGGTATCCTAGTACCTCTGGGGCTCTAACCAGGGCTTCACACAGCTGCCTTCCATGGTAGCCATAGACAGAATTGATTCTGGTTGGGACGACTTCTTCCCTCTTTCCGAGAGTGTTTGCCCTCTACCTGCTGATGCTTTCCCAGTATCATGGACAGTTAAACACAGGAGTGGGCTGCACCCTGTTCTCAGAGACACTGGATCCCTTTTGGCATCAGGGTTTTCAGAAGTACGTTGAATCTTTTTGGAATTTGGTTATTCTCTGGATTTGGCCTGCATCTAAGTAATGCTGGCTTGGCTACTGAGAGCTCCATTCTTGGGCTGTCTGGGAGTCTGGGACTTTTCAGCCCTGGTGGTACTTGGGCAAAGGAGACTGGCTGGGGCTCACCATGTTTTGGTGCTTGTTCAGTTACCTCCACAGCCAGGTCCTCCGAGATTGGACTCAGCGGAAGGAGAGTGTACATGTGCTGAGACTGAAGAACAGACAGCTGTGGAAGGAGCAGATTGAACTGCATGAGTCCTGTGAGGAGCTGAAGAGGCTCTTGAAGGAGGCCCATGAGATGATCTGTGACCCTTCTGCTGAGCAGCAGCAGGTAGGCTGAGGCAGCAGGGGCAGGTGCCCACCTTCCAACCATAAACATAGAGACACCCAAATAACCATCCACTCATCCATCCAGACTCCCACCTACATACCATCCAACTGTTGATTTCTGTGATCATTCCCAGGTCTTTCTGGAGAGTTAGCCTCTTGCAAGAATCTGGATAATTGGCAAGCAAACCCTCCTGCTCTGACAGAAGCTGCAGTACATTGAGAGAGCTGTGTCAGTCACATATCACACACCTACATGTCATTATGATCAGAGGGCTGCTATGCAGGGAGCTACTTAGAGAACAGCACAAAGCTTTCATTGATGATGTCAGTGTCCTGTGGCTCATTTGCTTTGCAAGGGTCATGTGAGATCACAGGGAGGAAGCAGCCTTCAAGGACTAGGACTAGAGCCCAGTGTCAGTGCCAAGTGAGTGGTTCTCATTGTCAATGATTTGGGAGGCATGGGGTCTTCTCCGTTCATCCTGCATCCCAATGTGTTCTCTTCCTTTTGCCAATCTCTTGGTTCATGTGACAGATGTCTGAGTAGCCCCTTCTCAGTCCTTTTTCTGAGCATGATACTTGACTATTCTCCCATCCTGGAGCTTCTAGTCTAGAGATGACTGGATGACCATAGATGTGGGAGGACTTTGACAGGCTGAGGATTAGAGTGACAGATTTGAAGCTGCAAGAAAATATTTTCTCCAATCCCCTCAACATAGTCTGACTAAGCTGTGTGCTCTGCTAGGAATTTTCTAGGCCCCAAGGGATGTATAGCAGTGTTTTGGGTCTCAGTTGAAACACCTGATGTGCATATTTTAAATCCAACTGTTTATTCAGCATGATGCACTCTTCACTTTTTTCTGTTCACTTCTGATTTCTGTGCTCTTAGTGTGACCTATGCAATCGTGTGTAAATGTGTACATTAGTGGGTGTGTTCAGAGACTACATAATGAATTCCGTGTTGTCATCTGTTGCTCCTTCTCTTTTTCCCTTGGTCCCAGGTCTTTCACTGAACCTGAAATTTTCTCTTTCGGCTAATCTGGCTGGCCAGCACTCTTTGGATCTCCAGACCTCCAAAGTAGAACTTCTGTCTTGTTTTTTTCTCATCCAATTTTAGAAGTTTCAATTGCTCAGAAAGAGGAAGGACATATTTGCTTTCTCTTCTGCTTATTTACTTTTATTGTTTTGATACTAATGTGTTTTCTCATAAATAACAAAAATCAAACAATAAATCTATTTAAAAAATAAACAGTAGGCTTCTTTCCTTTCACTGCACAGAGCTAACACCACAGGAAATGTCTGTTTTGTCTCTTACTTCTCAACAGAGAATCCCACAGTGCATCTCCTTGCTGACATTGTGTTGCTGACTATATCCTGTGCATGGCTGTGTCTCAGAACAGATTCCCTCTCATAGTTGTGCAGAGTGCTGCATTCCTGAAAAGCACTGCAGGTGATCTCACTGGCCTCCTGACTGACATTGGGCTGAATTCATATCATATTCACTGTCATCTGTTGAAAACTTCCTGGTGTTGACCATGGGTCACTTTCTTTCTCTTGGACTATCAAGGTCATCTGTGGAGGAGCCAGGATGAGTTTAGTGAAGAGACTGTGATGGGTGAACTTGGAACCTGTGGAGTCAGGGGGTTTTGTGATGGATAAAGTTCATTCAAGGAAAAGTAAGTGCAGGCCGGAGTAGCAGAGCCTTGCTGAGTCTAAGAGCCTTGTAGACAGCATAGAGGACCCGCGACCTCCACATGCATCAGAAAAGGGGCTGCTAGGCAGCAGTCCTCTCACTGACCATTCTAGGTTCAGGAAGTATGTGTGTGTGTGTGTGTGTGTGTGTGTGTGTGTGTGTGTGTGTGTGTGTGTGTTGGGGTGTGGTATGTGGTGTGTTGTGCTTTTCTGTGCATCTTTGTGTTATGTGTGTGTGAACTTCTATGTGTGTGTTTGTATGTGAATACTGTCTATTGCTTACCCAGTAGTGTTTGTGTGTGTGTATGTGACCATGTGTGGGTGACTGTTGTGTGTGTGTGTGTGTGTGTGTGTGTGCGTGTCCATGTTTCCTGTATGTATAGGGGTATTTGTGTGTGTTTGTGAGTACATGTGCTTATAGGTGCAAGCCTGTTTCTATGTGTGGAGTTTAACCTCGTGTGTGTGTGTGTGTGTGTGTGTGTGTGTGTGTGTGTGTGTTTGTGTATGTGTGTTTCTGCATATTTGTATGTTCATTTACTCATCTTTAATGATGATGGAACCAACTTTGTTGAAAAAGTACTGTGCCCCCTCACTTGGCATCCATCAAATATTGTATGCTGCTGCCCATCTTTCCGCATGTCCTCCTAGCTCACTTGAACAAAGGGACAAAAACTACTGTACCTCAATGGTTTTCAGGTATTTGTAGAGGCAAAAATATTTATCTGCCCAGAAATGCTTGGAGCAAAAAAAAGGAATGTGGTACATGAAGTTTAGGAGCAGGTCACTGTAGCATATCAAGGTGTCTGAGAGGTAGGATAGCCTGGCTGAGGGTTTGTTTCTCTTCTCTGCTCTGGGTGAATGGTGACTGCACACTCAATGGTCAGGTGACTTGCTGTGTCTTCTCTATGTCCTGTTTTGTCCTCATCCACATTGCCTGCTACCACTTACTTTCCCCCTTTGGCTAATCTTGGCTCATATAACCTTGGCCTTGGAGCTTGGAATGCATGTTAGTCCTTGAGAGATTCTGACTTGCAGTGTGCTTCCAGCTGCATCTTAGTCCAGCTGAAGTCCCCTAGGCATGCTGTGGTGTGAGAAGGGGGCTGTCTCAGTGCACCCCACTTAGGCTCCTGAGGGTCTAAAGCACTCACCATGTGCTGTGTCTGTAGTACTCAGTAACTGCTTTTCTTCAAAGTTGTTTACTCTGAGTTAAAATCAGCCTCATGGAGGGTTTGGAGAAATGAGGACCCTCAGACATTGCTGGTAGTGTAAAATGGTGTAGCACAGTGAGAAGCTACACACAAGTCTTCAGAAAGTTAAACTGCAATCCCCAGGTGACACAGTGATTCCAGAACATGAAGTAGGTGTCCACAGAGAAGCTAGGGGACATCAGGGGCTTATCAACATTCCTGAGAGTAGCCTCGTGATGCTTCATTCATACTTTGATCATTCAAAGATTGAGAAAGCACAATGTGGTCAAGCTCTTCCATGGAATATTGTTCAGTATGAAATAATACATAAAATCATTTGGCACTGACTTATTCAGCCTTTTGTTACTCAAACTAATCCCTGTCACAATCACCTCACAGGAAGGAACTGTTTCCTTTGGGTCCTGGTTATGAAGACTTTCTAGTTTCCTAAACTCTTTGCATTTGGTCCAAAGTAAGGCAACCTGTGGTAAAGGGAGCCCCTTTTGAAGGAAGTTGCTTGCTTTGGGGGCAACTGGGAAACAGTGAACAAGACCAGTGGGGTAGTCTACGACCATCCAGTAGTCCTTTGCTGGGGAACATTCCTGTACTGCACAGCCTGGGGAACTTCTTAAGCAGAGTTAGTTAAGGAGCGAGGACCCCAGAGGGCCACCTGTCTGTGCACAAGGTCACAGGATAGACACTTCAATGACTGAACTGCCTATCTCTCATGCCCTCTGTGTTCTTCTCTCATCCAACAGGTTTACCTTCTTTTCGTTAGTATCCCTGGTGGTTGCTCCTTATGTTAGTATTAACTGTGAAGCTAGCATTACAGTGTGCTTGTATGTGTGCACACATGTACTCGTGTGTGTTCATGAAATTATGTGTGTGCATGTGAGTGAGCAAGCCTCCACTGAGAACACAGTCTTCTAATGAACAGGAGCAAGAGAGCCTGGATGAAAGACTGAAGGACCTGCTGAAGCAGAAGGAGCTGGTCACCCAGCAAGGGGACTTGGCAGAAAAGCTGCAACATCACTTCAGTGTCTCTGAGATGAGGTGGGAGCCCAGGCTGGGAGGAGTGGTTAGAACCATGTAGGTCACCTGTATCTGGATCTCTGTCCTTTCGGGATTCCCACCACCTGAATAGTTCACAGCCACAGCAAGGGAAAGAACATCTCAGGATATTGTACTGGCCCGGTCAACAAGAACTTCTCCATGAAACACTATGATTGATCTTTAGTGTTTCTGGGGTTATGTGTTCCTTATGCCCTTCTGGGCTCTCTGGAATCTTCTCAGTGTCCCCTGTGTCTCCCCACAAATCTCCCTATGGCAGTCCTTAACCTAGCAGGAGGAGGCTTAGTTGTGGAGGACAGTGTGTGCTCCTGCCACTTTATTTTCCTTCCAGAATATCACCTTTAGAGAGAAGTTCCTACCTTTGCGCAGATCTGGATGCAGCACACTCCTGCTGATTACAGGTTCTCTGCAGTGTGAATCTGTTTCCTGTGAAAAGGTTTTTCTGTTATAAGAAGATTGAGGAGTTGAGGAGTTGAACTGAGGCAGGATTCTGTTCTTTACCAATAATCAGATCCTTCACTGCTTTTCTTTTGTAGGCTCTCCTAGAGGGTCTACATTCAATGTCCAAGGTTGCTTACATTCATCTGTATCTAATCAGGGCCATGTATATCTGCCCTGAAGTGTTACTTAGTCATTACTACATTGTTATTTTTCTCTCAAAGTAATATATCTAGACACCTGGAGAAATGTGCTGTATTTTCTTGCCCAGCACACTGTATTTTTCAGCTCATCTTCTAGCAGATTTTATAAGCTGAGAAAAAAATCAAGGCCCAGGTATACTCTGACCCTTCTCCCTTGGGGAATGCAGGGAATGCCCTCAGCTGAAAGGTCGTGCTGGATTGTCCAGCTGACTAGAGCTGGTTCAGGCTCAATAACTGACATAATAGGTCCCCACCAGGCCTGGTCCCTAACTGCCTTCCTGCTCTAGGTCAGAAAATCTCCAGTCTGAGTTTGAACAGGCCACAGCCCAGGATGAGAGCCTCCTGCAGACAGAGCTGCTGCAGCAGGAGCACTAAGTCTCACAGGCAAGTGAGCCACCATTGCATCCCATCCCCAGCAAACATGGTGTTGGTGGGAGACTGGGGGCTCTTGACCTTGGCTTCCAGTGTGAATAGGCCTTGATTTTTTCTGGCCTGTGGCCCAGCCAGGCTGCTTCTGGTTCTGATTGCCTTTCCTTTTCATGTAGCAGATCTGGGGACAACTGAGGAGGCCAAAGAAACCACAGATGCCTTGAACCTATGACATTCTATACTCTGAGATCAAGGCCTCCTCCTCAGAAGACACTCCTTTAGAGCTGTGAACTCACCAGTGAGGAGCATACCAGCTGTCTTCCAGGTGATCCAGCCCCAACAGATCTATTGGTCTGCTGACTTAGTCTTCTCAAAGAAAAGAAAGAAACCAAAAATGAGCTTGAGACACTGAAAATCTGAGCCAAGATTTACTGAGAACCCTGACATTCAATAGCAAGTGGCCACTGTGAGGGGTACTACAACATGAAGGGTAGAGATGTTGGTGAGCAAGACTGTTTCTGTCGGTTTAATGTTGATGGCTTTGGCAAGCTGACTGAGTTCTCAGGCCTCCCTATGTGGTGTGAAATGTGTCATGGATGATTGTGTTGATGTCAAGCTGTTCCTGACAGACCACACCCAAAGGCATCATATTTCATTCTCCAGTTGAGTGTTGAAGTTGACACAATGTCATGCACCAGTGTTGCTGAAGATAATGCACCAAAGAGATCTCCAGAGTCCATCATTCCTCGTATTAGTCATTTTTCCCTCCATATGTAAAATGAGTGGGTATTCTTCAGTTTCACAGCCTGGCCTGAAGTGACTGGTCCTGAGAAAGGATTTACAGAAGACACCTGAGTCATCTTTGATGTTCATGGGCACTCAGAGGCTGCCCATGGATTTGTTGGGTCTCCAGTAAGCATAGAATTGTCTGAAAGAATCAAATGATGACCAAGACATTACAGGATCAGTAGTGGGTGATAATTTATCAAAAGCTTCCCAAGGGGCACAATGTTTGCTCTAGGAAATGTCTCATTGTTAGTCTCTGTGAGGACTTGGCCTACAAAGCCTGAAGGAGGCATGGCTATACTAGCTTTGAAAAGGCTTTTCACAATCGTTGCCTGCCTTCCTACCATGTTTCCAAGGCCAGCCAGAGGCTGCAGGTCTGTGCTTTAAATGTGTAGCAAGAGAATGCTGCTGACCTTAATTGTTTTTGTTTGGTTTTTGGTTGGGTTTTGTTTGCTTAAGTTTTTTGGGTTTTCTTTGTTATAGATTGAGCTTTTGCTATTTATTTGTTCTTTCATTTGTTCTTGTTGTTTTTTGGGTATTTTGATAAGGATATTCACTGTTTATGTTGACTGATCTATTTAAGCCCCTATTTAGTAAAATAACTGTATTTTTATTAATAATAAAGTGATTTTGAACTCTTCCGTCTTAGAATCAATTTCTTTGGTCAGGTGTGTTGTCTCACTCCAGTAGCCCCAGAAACTCCTGTAACATCAGAACACTCTTATGGGCCTTGCTTTTGCTGTATATTGAGTTCCCAGTCAGCCAGATCTACATAGGGCTTAGGATGTGGATATCCATTATATGTTGGGAAAACTATTGATACTGTATCTTTGTTTCCATATATTTAGCTCTCCCTAAAAGATACTATTCTGTATACACATTTTCTGAAATTATCATGAGCACCCAATTAATGAGAAACATAACAGTATTGCTCTAAAGCCTCTCAGGAAATGAAAACATTGATTAAGGGAGCATTAAATAAATCCATGGCATGCTTGCCACCTGGGGCTATGATAATGTCCTTTCCTGGGCTGCTGCCAAGGGTCATGTCCTGTCCATGGCCCTGAGGAAGCTGTGGAGGTCTGTATCCATATCTCCTTTACCAGTGAGGACCTTGCAGACACCTGAAGTCTGGGCCTCCACCTATGACCATGTTGTTGTCAAAAGGATATGCCCCCCAAAAGAGCACGTGTGCCTTAGAAGCCTGTGCTGCCTCCTAGGACCATAATGACATCTGGGCCAGGGCTGTTGCTGAGGGGTATGTCTGGGTCCATGGCCCTGGAGCATCCAGGGTCTGTATTGATGTCTCAGGCTCCTGTGGCCATCAAAGACAGTGCAGATGCCTGGAATCTGGTCCACTACCTGTGCACATGGTGCTGCTGGGTCCAATCCATTCTGAGTGACCTACACTGCCAACCAGGCCCATGGTCACATCCAGGACTGGGCTGCAGTCTAGGACCGTGTCTGGGTCGATATTGCAAAGACAGCCAGTATCTGTATTCATGTCCATGACCTGTGTGCCAACAAAGACCACACAGAGGGAGGTAGAGGTCTAGGCTTCCATCTAGGTCCATGTTAGTGTCCAAGGGCTGTTCTTCTGCTGGGGCCATACAGATCTGAGTGGCCAATGCTGCCACTAGGTATCCTGGTGTCCTCCAGTTCTAGTTTGCTTTTAAAGGACCTGTCTGTATTCGTTGCCCTGCAACAGCCTTGATCTATGTTGATGTCAGTGGCTCCTGTTACCTCCAAAGACAGGGTAGGTTAACACAGAATTAACCTCACCCTTCACAGGCTGCAGCACTGGGAGAGCTGGACCTGCCCCTCACCAACTGTAGCAGTCGGGTGAGTGGGTCCTGTACCCGGACCGAGCAGCACATTGGAGAGTACTTTGTTAGTGGTGGTCCAGTGAGCTGTACCTGAGGTTGTGAGAGCAAAAGAACTGAGTCCACCTCCTTCTTCCACCTTGTGTTGTTCAGGGTGAGAGGAAGATCCCTGTCCCACCTAAGCACATGCTACCTGCAGCTGGTGGGAGAGTTGACCTCTGGGGAATAAGAACAGGAGAGCTGGGGCAGCCTCTCACCAACTGCAGCAATTAGGATTGTGGGCTGGGCATCTCACCTGGACAAAACAGCAGAGATGTGTCTTGTGGTCCAAGGGTGAGTAAGTCAGAAGGGAGGGCATGAGAGCAGGAAAACTGGCCTCTCTCCATTCTGCAGGCTGCATGGATGAGCTAGCTGGGACAGTGCTGGAGAGCTTGCCTGGGTGGTGAGGTAAGGAGAGGTGGTGAGCTAACCAAACTGTTACCACCAGGCCAGAACCAGGCCTGAGTTATCCCACCCTAACATCCTCTTCATCTATGAACTGCTGGAGCATTTGAAAGGCTGGGACATTCCTATCCAAAGTTGCAGGACACAAGGTGACACTCTGTGACACAAGGCATCAATAGGATATCCAACAAGTTAAGGTCACCATCTATAGTGTAGAGAAGCCAGAGAGGCCTGGAACACTCTCAAGAAAAGATCTATGGACTAAAGGGACTCACTGGATCACACTACAGCCTCCTCTCCAAGATTTTTGTTTGTTTCTAATTTAAGGTTTTCAATTTTTCTTTTAAATTTTGTTTTGTCTTGTGGGGGAGGTTTCAAGGTCAGCGCTCAGGTGTGAGGGAATGAGTTGGGGGGAAAGTGAGATTGGGATGCATGATGTAAAGCCAACAGAGAATTGCTATGGGATGTTCTGTATGGCAAATGTGTTGCTCTGATTGGTCAATAAATAAAATCAATTGGCCAGTGGCTAGGCAGGAAGTATAGGCAGGACTAACAGAGAGGAGAAAAGAAAGAACAGGAAAGCAGAAGGAGTCACTGCTAGCCGTCACCATGACAAACAGCATGTGAAGATGCCGGTAAGCCACGAGCTACATGGCAAGGTATAGAATTATAGAAATGGATTAATTTAAGCTGTAAGAACAGTTAGCAAGAAGCCTGGTACGGCCATACAGTTTGTAAGCAATATAAGTCTCTGTGTTTACTTGGTTGGGTCCGAGCGGCTGTGGGACTGGCAGGTGAGAGAGATTTCCCCTGACCGTGGGCCAGGCAGGAAAACTCTAGCTACAGAGAATCAATAAAATGTTTAAAATAAAAAAGAAATTAGGAAACCCAGAACTATAGTTCTGCTGTATAGGGACTATTCTCTCCTGCCCACCTGTTCACAAATAACCTATCAGAGGCTTAATATTAATTCAAACTGTTTGATCTATGGCTCAGGCTTCTTGCTAGTTAGCTCTTTCAACTTAAATGAACCTATTTCTATTCATCTGTGTTTTGCCACACGGCTGTGGATAAAACTAGAAAATACCAGCCGGGCGGTGGTGGCGCACGCCTTTAATCCCAGCACTCGGGAGGCAGAGCCAAGCGGATCTCTGTGAGTTCGAGGCCAGCCTGGGCTACCAAGTGAGTTCCAGGAAAGGCGCAAAGCTACACAGAGAAACCTTGTCTCGAAAAACCAAAAAAAAAAAAAAAAAAAAAAAAAAAAAAAAAAAAACTAGAAAATACCATCCTGAGTGAGATAACCTAGACTCAGAAAGACAAACATGGTATGTACTCACTTATAAGTGGATACTAGATGTAAAGGATAACCAGACTACAGCTCACAGCTCCAGAGAAGCTAGGAAACAGGGAGACCCTCAGAGGAATGCATGGATCACCTTGGGAAGGGGAAACAGAGGATATCTCGATGAGTAAACTGGGGTTGGGGGGATTATAAAGGATAGGGGATGGGAGATGAGAACATAGGGAAACAGGATGGTCAAGCTGGAACAGGGATGGAGAGGGAGAGCAATGAAAGAGATACCTTGATAGAGGGAGACATCATGGGCATAGTGAGAAATCGGGTGCTAGGGAAGTTCCCAGGAATCCACAAGGATGACCCCAGCTTAGACTACTACCAATAGTGGAGAGGGTGCCTGAACTGGCTTACCTCAGTAATCAGATTGGCAAACACCCTGTCATCATAGAGCCTTCATCCAGTAACTGATGGAAACAGATGCAGAGACCACAGTCCAGCACCAGGTTGAGCTCCAGGAGTCCAGTTGAAGAGAGGGAAGGGATTCCCTGAACAAGGGGCATCAAGATCATGATGGGGAAAACTACAGAGACAACCGAACCAAGCTAGTGGGAACTCATGAACTTTAGACCAAAAGCTATGAAGCCTCCATGGGACTAGAGTAGGCCCTCTACATAAGCAAGACAGTTGTGTAGCTTGGTCTGCTTAAGAGGCCCCCTGGCAATAGGATCAGGATCCATCCTTGGTGCATGAGCTGGCTTTTTGGAGCCCATTACCTATGGTGAGACACCTTGCACAGCCTTGATGCAGCGGGAAGGGCTTGGACCTGACTTAACTGAATGTACCAGGCTTTGCTGACTTCTCATGTGAGGCCTTACCTTTTTGGAAGAGAGAATGGGGTGGTGTGTTGGTGAGGAGGCTGGGGGAGAGGTGGAGAGAAGAGAAGAGAATCTGTAATTGGTATGTAAAATCAATAAAAGAATTTGATTTTTTCTGTGTGTTTTTTTGAGACAGGGTTTCTCTGTGTAGTTTTGGTACCTGTTCTGGATCTTGCTCTGTAGACCAAGCTGGCCTCAGACTCACAGAGATCTGCCTGGCTCTGCCTCCTGAATGCTGGGATTAAAGGCGTGTGCCACCACCAATCAAATAGAAATTTAATAATAAAAACAGTAAGTTTAAAAAAAGGAAAAAAATTCTGAGCTATATCTCTAGTGCTTTAAAAAAGTTTTATGCCACAGGATGGTGGCCCATGACATTAATCCCAGCACTTGGGAGGCAGAGGCAGGTGTATCTCCATGAGTTTGAGGCCAGCGCAGTCTATAGAGCAAGTTCCAGGACAGCCAAAGCTACAGAAAAACCCTGCCTCAAAAAACAAACAAAACAAAGTTCTATAGTTAATATGTAAAGAGTGTATGTCTTATAAAATATTTCTATATAAATTTTAGGTAAAATACTAGTAAGAAAAAAAACATGCAATGGTTTATGAAGGAAAGTTAAGATATGATTGATTTGGATTGCAAATATAGTAATAAATCTACCAAGTGATGTGCACATTTAAGGCAAGAGAATAAAGGAAGGGATGTACTATGTTTGAGAGTAATGTATAACCTACCTACTAGCACTATATGCTTTAATGGGAATATGATTATAGTGTAAATGAAGTGCAAGAACTTTTTAAGTGTTGGACTCAAACCCACTGTCTCATAGTAGGAAAGGATTCCAGCACTGACCATATGAAACTGAAAAGCTTTTGTACAGCAAAGGACACCATCATTGGAGGAAAGGGGCAGGCTACAGAATGGAAAAAATCTTTACTAGCTATACAGTTGACAGAAGGCTGCTGCCTAGAATATTAAAACTAACTAACTAACTAACTAACTAACTAACTAACTAACTAGAAAAACAAACATCAAGCAAAAGAGGAACCCAACTGGACCATGGTGGCACACGGCTTTAATCCTAGCATATGGGAGGCAGAGGCAGGTAGATCTCAGTGAGTTCAAGGTCAGCCTGGTGTACAAAACAAGTTCCAGGATAGCCAGGGCTGTTACATAGAGAAACTGTGTCTAAAAATAAATAAATAAATAAACAAATAAATAAATAATAAATAATGACAAGAACAAAACCAGGCAACCCAATTTAAAAAATGGGGCATGAAATGTAGCCAGAAGTTTTCCTGTGTCCACCAGGCTCCCGCAGCCACTCAGACTGTCTGGCCTAATGGCTCAGGCTTCTTGCTAGCTAGATCTTACACTAAAATTAACCCATTTCTAAAAATCTATACCTTGCAACGTGGCTTGTGGCTTACCAGTATCTTTACATCTTGCTTTCTCTGTGTCTGGCTGGTGACTCCTGACCCTTCCCACAATTCTCTTCTCTGGTTGTCCCACATATACTTCTTGCCTGGCTGATCAGCACTTTACTTATTAACCAATCAGAGCAACACATTCATAGCATACAGAGCGATATCCAAAGCAATGGAACTAAACAGATAGTTCCCAAAATATGTAAACCAAATGGCTGATAAAGTTTTTTAAATGGACCTCCCATCTGGACAAGAGGTGAGTGCTTGGGGTCAGACCCAAAGAGGTCTGCCCCTAGATCCCATCCCTGGGCACCAGCCATTCCAGGGAAGATCTGCCCAACTTGGCTCCAGGTTCTGGCCATCAGGCAGGATCCCCTACACACCCACTGGGAAGGTTCTACTTCTCCAAAATCCCCGGCAGACCCTGCAATCTCCACACCCTGGCCCCACACCCATTGCCTGAGACTGCAGCCACTTCCTGAGACTTAGAGACCAGCCCCCAGCTCCCGTACTGCCCCAGACCTCCCATCTGGACAAAAGCACCTATCCTTGCCCTGGAGCTCCCATCTGGACAAGAGAGAGAGGCTTCCTGAATCTGTCAGCTCTGTCTGGACCAAGAGTGCTGATAAGACCAAGAATGATTCCACAAGGAGATGGGGAGACGTCAAGGCAGAAGTACATACAACAAAATGAAGAGCAGTACAGCATCACCAGAACCGAGCCCTCCTCCAACAGCTAGACCTGAACAACACAAAATGGAAGAAGCAGAAGAAAGCAACCTTATGAATAACACCATAAAGAAGGTAGAGTATGGTGATATTTTATTTGTATTAAAATGTTATTTGTATGTTAATAAATAAAGTTGCCCGGGGATCAGAGCTATTAGCAAGCCATAGGAAAGCAGGGCAGTGGTGGCGTACACTTGTAATCCCAGCACTTGGTAGACAGAGCTAGGTAAGTCTCTGTGTGTTCAGGGATACAGCCAGTATTGGATACACATGCCTTTAATTTCAATACCAATCATAGAAAACCTGGAGGCCTATACAGATAGTCCGTGATGAGGCAGTCATGTGGTTGGGTTTACAACCAATGAGAAGGCAGAACAGAAACTCTATATAAAGACTTTAACACAGGGTTAGCTCTGATTCAGAGAGGTAGGACCACCACAGGAGGAAGGGTAAGGTTTTAGCTCTTAGCTCTAACCTCTTGGCTTTCTTCTTTGTATTGGTTCTGTGTCTCTTATTTAATAAGAAGGTTGGTTACATCTACAGTAGAGGCTTATATAGAAGAAATCACAAATGAAATTGAGGAAAAGACAAACAAAAATGGGAAGAATGCTGTAAACAACTAGAGGAAAGGACAAATAAAACGGAAGAAAACAATAAATCCCTTAAAGAAAATCATCAAAAAGCAATGAAACAGATGAAGGAAACAGTCCAAGACCTGAAAAGGGAAATAGAAAAAAATGAAGAAGACACAAACAGAGGGAATGCTGGAAATAGAAAATTTGAGTAAATGAACAGGAACTTCAGATGCAAGTATAACCAACAGAATACAAGAGATGGAAGAGGGGATCTCTGGCGTTGAAGATGCGGTAGAAGAAATAGATTCATCAGTCAAAGAAAACACTAAAGCCAACAAAGTCATGACACGAAATGTCCAAGAAATTTGGGACACCATGAAAAAACCAAACCTAAGAATAATAGGGACAGAGGAAGGAGAAGAATACCAACTCAAAGGCACAGAAAATATATTCAATAAGATCATAGAAGAAAACTTTCCCAACTTAAAGAAGGAAATGCCTATGAAGATACAAGAAGCCTATAGAACACCAAACAGACTAGACCCCCCAAAAAAGTCCCCTCGCCACATAATAATTAAACAACTAAACGTACAGAATAAAGAAAGAATATAAAGAGCAGCAAAGGAAAAAGGACAAGTGACTTATAAAGGCAAACCCATCAGAATAACACCCGATTTCTCAATGGAAACTTTGAAAGCCAGAAGGACCTGGACAGCTGCAATGCAGACACTAAGAGACCATGGATGCCAGCCCAGACTAATATACCCAGCAAAACTTTCAATCATCATAGACGAAGTGAACAAGACATTCCAAGACAAAGCCAGTTTAAACAATACTTATCCACAAACCCAGCCCTACAGAAAGCACTAGAAGGAAAATTCCAACCTAAGGAAATCAGATACACACTCAAAAACACAGACAATAGGTAACACCACAGCAGTAAACCCCAAGGAAGAGAAGTACACACACATCACCACCAAAAAAATAACAGGAATTAACAATCACTGGTCATTAATATCCCTTAATATCAATGGACTTAATTGACCTATAAAAAGACACAGGCTAACAGAATGAATACAAAAGCAGGACCCATCTTTCTGCTGCATGCAAGAAACACACCTCAATTTCAAAGATAGACACTACCTCAGAATAAAAGGCTGGGAAAACACTTTCCAATCAAACAGTCAATTTTCCAATCAAACTTAAGAAACAAGTGGGTGTAGCCATTCTAATATCCAGCAAAATAGACTTCAAACTAAAATCAATCAAAAGAGATCAAGAAGGGCATTACATGCTCATCACAGGAAAGTCCCACCAAGATAAACTTTCAATTCTGAACATTTATGCCCCAAACAAAAGGGCACGCACATATGTAAAAGAAACATTACTAAAGCTTGAGCCACATATAAAGCCCCACACATTAATAGTGGGAGACTTTAACACTCCACTTTTACTACTGGACAGATCTCCCAAATCAAAACTTAATAGAGAAATGAAGGACTTAACTGATGTTATGACTCAAATGGACTTAATCAATATCTACAGAACATTCCATCCTAACAAAAAAGAATATACCTTCTTCTCAGCACCCCATGGAACCTTCTCTAAAATCGACCATATACTTGGCCACAAAACAAATCTCAACAGATACAAAACAATTGGAATATCCTCCTGTGTTCTATCAGACCACCATGGTTTAAAGTTAGATTTCAACAACAGCAACAACTACAGAAAACCTACAGTCTCATGGAAACTGAATAATACTCAACTGAATCACCAATAGGTTAAGGAAGAAATAAAGAAAGAAATTAAAGACTTCCTAGAGATCAACAAAAATGAAGACACCACATACCCAAACCTATGGGACACTATGAAAGCAGTGCTAAGAGGGAAATTCATAGCACTAAATGCCCACATAAAGAAGTTGGAGAAATCTCACACTAGTGACTTAACAGCACACCTGAAAGCTCTAGAACAAGAGGAAGCAATGGTACCAAGGAAGAATAGACACCAGGAAATAATCAAAGTGAGAGCTGAAATCAATAAAATAGAAACAAAGAGAACAATACAAAGAATTAATGAAACAAAGAGTTGGTGGTTCTTTGAGAAAATCAACAAGATAGACAAGCCCTTATCCAAACTAACCAAGAGACAGAGAGAGAGAGCATCCAAATCAACAAAATCAGAAATGAAAAGAGAGAGATAACAACTAACACTGAGGAAATCCAGAAAATCATCAGGTCATACTTCAAAAACCTCTACTCCACAAAACTGGAAAATCTAAAAGAAATGAATAATTTTCTGGATAGGTACCAAATACCTATGTTAAATCAAGACCAGATAAACTATTTAAATAGTCCAATAACTCCTAAGGAAATGGAATCAGTCATTAAAATTCTCTCAACCAAAAAAAGCCAAGGACCACATGGTTTCAACGCAGATTTCTACCAGATCTTCAAAGAAGAGATAATACCAATACTCTTTAAATACTCTTTAAATTGTTCCACACAATAGAATCAGAAGGAACATTACCAAACTCCTTCTATGATGGTACAATTACTCTGATTCCTAAGCCAAACAAAGATGAAACAAAGAAAGAGAACTACAACTGATCTCCCTCATGAACATTGATACAAAAATATTCAATAAAATACTGGCAAACAGACTCCAAGAACACATCAAAACAATTATCCACCATGACCAAGTAGGCTTCATCCCAGGGATGTAAGAATGGTTCAACATACAAAAAATATGTCAATGTAATATACCATATAAACAAACTCAAAGAAAAAACCCACATGATCATCTAATTGAATGGTGAAAAAACCTTTGAGAATATCCAACACCCCTTCATGATAAAGATTCTAGAGAGATCAGGAATACAAGGAACATACCTAAATATAATAAAATCAATTACAGCAAGCCAACAGCCAACATCAAAGTAATGGCGAGAAAGTCAAAGCAATACCACTAAAATCAGGAACGAGGCAAGTCTGTCCACTCTTCTCATACTTATTCAATATAGTACTTGAAGTTCTAGCCAGAGAAATAAGAAAACATAAGGAGATCAAGGGGATACAAATTGGAGAGGAAGAAGTCAAGCTTTCGCTCTATTCAGATGACATGATAGTATTCATGAGTGACCCAAAAATTTGACCAAGGAACTCATACAGCTTATAAACACCTTCAGCAACATAGCAGGATACATGATAAGCTCAAAAAAATCAGTAGCCCTCCTATATACAATTGACAAACAGGCTGAGAAGGAAATCAGAGATACATCACCCTTTACAATAGCCACAAATAATATAAAATACCTTGGGGTAACTCTAACTAAGCAAGTGAAGAACCTGTATGACAAGAACTTTAAGTCCCTGAAAAAAGAAATTGAAGATGTCAGAAAATGGAAAGATTTCCCATGCTCATGCATAGGCAGAATTAACATAGTAAAAATGGCAATCTTACCAAAAGCAATCTACAGATTCAATGCAATCCCCATCAAAATACCAACACAATTCTTCACAGACCTGGAAAAAACAATATTCAACTTCATATGGAAAAACAAAAAACTCAGGATAGCCAAAAGAATCCTGTACAATACAACCACCTGTGGAGGCATCATAATCCCTGACTTCAAGCTCTACTATAGAGCTACAGTAATAAAAACAGACTGGTACTGGCATAAAAACTGACATGTGGACCAATGGAATTGAAGACCCTGACATTAATCTGCACACCTATGAACATATAATTTTTGACAAAGAAGCCAAAACTGTACAATGGAAAAAAGAAAGCATCTTCAACAAATGGTACTGGCATAACTGGATGTCAACATATAAGGCTGCAAATAGATCCATATCTGTCACCGTGCACAAAACTTAAGTCCAAGTGGATCAAAGACCTCAACATAAATCAGCTACTCTGAACCTCATAGAAGAGAAAGTGGGAAGTAGTCTTGAACGCATTGGCATAGGAGATCACTTCCTAAATATAACACCAGTAGCACAGACACTGAGAGAAACAATCAATCAATGGGACCTCTTGAAACTGAGAAGGTTTTGTAGAGCAAATGATACGGCCAACATGGCAAAGTGACAGCCTACAGAATGGAAAAAGGTCTTCACCAAGCCCACATCTGACAGAGGACTGATATCCAGAATATATAAGGAACTCAAGAAATTAGACATCAAAATGCCCAACAGTCCAATTAAGAAATGAGCTATAGAACTAAACAGAGATTTCTCAACAGAGGAAGCTCAAATGGCTGAAAGACATTTAACGAATTGTTCAACATCTCTAATCATCAGGGAAATGCAAATCAAAATGACTCTGAGATACCACCTTACACCCATCAGAATGGCTAAAATCAAAAAAACTGAAGACACCTTATACTGGAGAGGATGTGGAGTTAGGGGAACTCTCCTCCACTGTGGATGGGAATGCAAGCTTGTACAACCACTTTGGAAATCAATATGGCGCTTTCTTAGAAAATTGGGAATCAATCTCCCCTAAGACTTGGCTATATCCCTCTTGGGCATATACCCAAGGAATGCTCAATCATACCACAAAGGCACTTGCTCAGCTATGTTCATAGCAGCATTGTTTGTAATAGCCAGAACCTGGAAACAACCTGGATGTCCTTCAACTGAAGAATAGATACATAAAATGTGGTACATATACACAATGGAATACTACTCAGCAGAGAAAAACAATGACATCATGAGGTTATCAGGCAAATGGATGGATCTAGAAAAATAATCCTGAGTGAAGTAACCCAGACTCAGAAAGACAAACATGGTAAGTACTCAATCCTAGTGGATATAAGATGTAAAACAAAGGATGACCAGATTGCTACTCACAACTCCAGGAAGGCTACCTAGTAAAGAGGACGCTAAGAAAGACACAGGGATCACCCAACAACATAGAAATGGATGAGATCTACATGAGCAAAATGGATGAGGGCGGGGGTAATGAAGGACAAGGGTTGGGGGAAAGAAATCTTAGGGGAGTGGGAGATCCCAGCTGGATCAAGAACAGAGAGGGAGAACAAGGAAAGAGATACCATGATAAATGAAGACCCCATGGAAATAGGAAGAAGCAAAGTGCTAGAGAGACCCCCCAGAAATCCACAAAGATACCTCCACAATAGACTACTGCCAATGGTCGAGAGAAAGCCTGAACTGACCTACTCTGGTGATTGGATGGCCAAATACCCTAACTGTCATGGTAGAATTCTCATCCAATGACTGATGGAAACAGATGCAGAAATCCATGGCCAGGCCCCAGGTGGAGCTCTGGGAGTCCAATTGGCAAGAGAGAGGAGGGATTGTATGAGCGAGAATTGTTGAGACCATGATTGGAAAAAGCACAGGGACAAATAGCCAAACGAATGGAAACACGTGAACTATGAACCAATAGCTGAGGAGCTCCCATGAAACTGGATCAGGCCCTCTGTTTAAGTGAGACAGTTGATTAGCTTGAACTGTTTCAGAGGCCCCCAGGCAGTGGGAACAAAGCCTGTCCTTAGGTCATGAGCTGGCTGTTTGGAGCCTAGGGCCTATGCTGGGACACTTTGCTCAGTCTGGGTGAAGGGAGGAGCGGACTGGACCTGCCTCAACTGAATCTACTAGGCTGAGCTGAATCCCCAGGGCAGTCCTTGCCCTGGAGAAGATGGGAATGGTGTTTATTTCTGCAAATATCCTTGGTCAAACACCAGATATCTTCTCTTGTGGGAGAATACTGCATTTAGTATTCCACTCACTATTGTTTCCAGGTCATTTTCTTATTCAGCCACCACTACCTGCAAGGAATTACTGCTCACTCAGAATTTACTTGAGGCCGGTAAACAAACAATGTCCCAAATCAATCTGTGCAGAGGGGCAGGAGATGCACTTCAGATCCAGGACCATGGGGCCAAACAATCCAGCTCTCAGGACAGCAGTTGTCTAATTAGTTCTAAAGGGGTTATAATAACATAGATACTTTACAAACTGGCTGTGGTGACTCTAAGTCACAGCAGGCATTGAGCACATTGTATTGTGTCTGCCTCAAGGTACACTCAACACTGTTACTTCCTTGTCTTGGGATTCACCAATTACTTCCTGCATTTTTAAACTATATTCTTACCTGGATAAAGACTTCTGTTTGGTATGTTGTCCATTTCTAAAGGTAAATGAAAACTGTATAACAATTATAGAAAATTGTAACTATGAAAATGACAACGTTAATGTTTGGTTTACTTCAGCTGTCAGTTTGGCCCTTTTTCAGGTATTGCTTCACTATGAAATGTGAAAATCCTTTTAACATTCATATGAAAAATCATTTACTAAATATTCTGGATCCTTATAATGACTTCCTGGTGTACCTTACATTAGGAATTTTCAAAACATTTGTGCTTCAAGAGTTGATTATGATTGGTGACTGCTTTCCTTACAACTTTTTCTCATGTTGAAGACATGGGGAGAGTTTAGCCCCTGATTAAAACAACACCCCAACACATACACACAGGGAGAGGGAGAGAGGTAGTTCTTCTACGTGCCTTGTTCTGATGACTGTAGTAATGCATGGTTTTCTATCTACATGCTCATGTAGTTAATAGTCCCATTTCATCTGTCCTCCTTGCTCTTAAAGCAACACAGCCTTGTCTCGTTCATGACAGTGTGTTGGCATTTCATTGAGACTGTTGTTCTCTCCTAAGAGGTTGGTTTGGTAGACCATGAAATTGATTTCTGCCTCCAAGCATCCCTCTCTAGCATCCCAGAAGCCACCATATTTTTTTGTATTTTCAAACTACTTTTTAAATAATCCATTGACAAATAAATGCTGAAACCACCACCTGGCTGTTTTTGTGTTCAACACGCATTTTTGTGTAATGCTGAGTCCTTGTAACTCAAAACCTGTCCCAAAATTTACAGGAGGACAATAATTTCCTTCAGTACCAGGCCTTCGTGAGTACAGTTAAAAGATCCAGATTCCAGGAGCTGTTGTTAGTAAACTCCAAGACGACAGCTTCATTTTATCTTCCACTTTGGAATTCACTACTGCTGAGGATCTGGTACAGTGGGCTTTGAACGTACTCTTCAGAATCATGTCGAAAGGGTCACTGTTGAATGAAAGCCCAAGAGAGCCTTGAACCTAGCCTTTCCTTTGCTCCCAGTCTTGTCAGCAGCTAACTCACCCCAAAATCATGAGTTCAGTGTTGTCTAATGTTGTGTGTGTGTGTATGTGTGTGTATGTACATGTGTGTGTGTGTGTGTCTGTGTATGTGTTTGTGCCTCTATGTGTTGGTTGTGTGAGATTTCCAGCTTGTTCTTGTATGTGACCCCCCAGGCTAGCTCTCTGGGGGAACTTCCAGGGATTTCCTATCTTCATCTCCAGTCTCTCAGTAGACTCCTTCAGACACAGATGCACCCTAGCATGAATATCAGGTCTTATGTTGCTTCCTGATACTCAAGCTTGCTTCCTTACAAACAAGTGGTAAATTTTCTAATGACTGAACCAAATCATAACCCTATATGTTTGTCATGATTTCACACTGTTTCAGGTGTTAGAAGTTTCCCCATATGCTTAAAAATTGTAGCCTCTACCAATTTTCATGAAGCTTGTAATTAAAAAAGAAATACATGTAGAGACAATTGGCTAAATAGGCCTGCCTCCCAACATGATGGCCTAAGTTCAAAATCCAGAACATAAATGGTAGAAGGAAAGAAGCAACTCCCTGAATTGGTCCTCTCATCTACACACACACACACACACACACACACACACACATACACACACACACACTGACACACAACCACACACTGGTGTTCATAAAAGGAGTTCATCATTTCTGACACTGAAGCAAAGGGAATCCTCAACAGACTACCAACATTCTTGTACATAAACACTAAACCTCGACACAAGCTCCTTAGTCTTCTTAACCACTCTCCAAACTGAGAACTAAATTACCAATTCTTTTAAAAACTGTCCTGTTGCAAGACTGTCTGTCTTCAAGGACATCTCAGCCTACTGCTTTCTCACTGACTCACCAGCTGAGTGGCACACTTACCTAGACAGAACCACAGGTTGGATATCACCATTGTGTCTAAGTACACATAATACAAATCACATTCACTCTCATTGCATCCACAGAATGGCTTTGACCTTGTTACCCTCTGATGTGTCGTTTTTCTTTTTCACTCTCTTGTAATTCCCCCCTTTATTATCCTAACACCCACTATCCCTACTATGAGACACTCTACCAAGAACCATCAGCACACAATCACCTGCTGGTCAAGTACAAAGACTCAACATAAACTCACAACACCCTGCACTTCTCACAAGCCAACACCTGTCAAGACATCTTGAAATGCATGATGAGCAACCACACACTACTGCCCCTATACCCAGACTGTGATTCAGGCCACAGGCTCTGCTCTTCATGAAGCAGAACAGCCTGTGTACCCATCTCACTCCCACCTAGGCATCAAGTTTTGCCTCTCGGATGCACTCAGGAAAGTTAGTTTGTGCATGAGGACACCAAAGAGGTCATCCTCCTGTCCCTGAGGAAAGCTGGGCTTGACACAGTGGTTTCAAGTCAGTCAACAGAGAACTAGGCATAATGACTACCTGCTGTTCAAATCAGTATTAGTATAATGGTCCAAGATTCAATGCAGTTCATTCCTCTAACAGGTCATCATCTGTAGCTGAATGGTCAGTTTCTCCACCTTGTTCATCTCCAGATCCTGCTCAGTGAGGGGAGAGTTGAAAAGATGCCTTTCCAGTCATTCCTGGAGGTAGATTAAAAAAGAGTATTTACATAATTGAATGTCATAGGGCCAAGAGAGGTAATGCTACGTTTAGGGTAAAAGGGCCAAGGAAAAAACTTGACCATGAAGGCCCTGAGATCAGGGCCAAGGAAAGAACATTTTGACCGTGACTTGATTCCAAGCCCATGACCAGTTCCAGGAATAAGAATCCTATCAATCTCTGAGCTTGCCCCCTAATCAGTTCACAAAAGTCTCATCAAATCCAGGCCAAACTGGAAAGCTCCACACTCCCAAGAAACCCCTTGTATAGACTGCCTTCTGCTCAGTTCCCTGTGGCTTTTCACCAAAGCAGATGAGCCACCTTCTTGGGGTTTCCATCTCAATAAGTATCTTGTGTGAGTTAGGTTGTGTGGTGTGACTTTGTGGTATTTCTTGTCTCCTGATTTCCAGGATAACTTTCAGAGTAGAGCTGTAACACTTGCAATGGGAAACCTCCCCCTACCAGAGCAGAGCTGTTACATTTGCACTGGGGAAACCTTGCCTGCTGGGGCAGAGCTGTAACACTTCTGTTGGGGAAGCTATTCCCCCTAAAGCTGTAATACTTACACTAAGTACCAAGTAGAGGCCTGAGGAAGAAGTGCTTGGAACCTTAGTAGCTCTGAAAGAACAGGGCAGCTATCTTCAAGCTGGGGCACATAAGCCACATCTGGGTCCCCCACCACAATGACTAGATATGTGCCTCAACACCCACTGCAGTCCCATGGGCCCTGGAAGCCATGCTGGTTTGGAGTACAACCTCAGCTCATATCTGATGTGGTGCAGGAAAGTCCTGGAGTCCATAGTGCTTAGCACCACCAATCCTTGACCATCTGTGTCTAGTACCAAGAGGAACCGAATGGCTGGAACCTTGGTGAATGCCCAAGGGAGTTAATCTACCTGTTAACAGCATCAGATATCCATACAACATAAAGGAATCTGCTGAGGGTGAATTTCAGTAACACTCTATCCTGACAGGGATTGCTCATCTATCATTCTGTGCCTCTTGATGCCCTGTTTTGACTCTGAATGAAAATAAGGAGATTCCCCAGCACAGTAGCTGCAGATTTGATAATTTCTAGATCTCTGTCAAACTAACCCCAGAAATCCTTTTCTGTGTCTGCTATTTAGGAACCTAGAGAAGCAGCATAGCCCCATTGTTTCCCAAAGTATCCCAGCTGCTGAGTCCCATTAATGAAGGCACAGCTCAAGTCCTACTTCCTCCAGGAAGCTTCCCATTCCCTACACAAAACTCACTGTACCTTCCCCTGGAACATTTATTTCTTGATGTTTTATCCTGAGACAGATGACCAGATTCCTTCTGCCTCTCTCTCTTCTCTAGGCTGTCCATTCTCTTTCCCAAGTAGCTTTCTCAGTCTCACCAACATGTCTTTGTGAATCCCAGAGGCACTGTACAAATGCCCTAAATGGCAGTTGGTGTTTCCTCAACAGTGGTGACATCAAGAGGATGCTCAGGGCTCTCCAGGGTAGAATAGAATGTTCAGGGAAGGTACTCTTAGGGTCACTGCCAACAGCCCTCACCTACGTGCCATTGAGCTCTTCCCCAATTAACCAATAGTTGCCCTTTCCAGGAGCATTCCCATGGACACAGGGGATGCCATTCTGCACCTCCTCCTCACAAAACCAGAGATCTCTCTCTGCCTCATTAGAACCTTTTCATTACTTATCTGTACAGAGTTCAAGACTCACTTTTCAAAAACAGCCCAGGGAATGGCTCTTCCCTTCCTAAGATCTCTGATCAATTAGATGAGAAATAAAAGTTTCTAGGAAATGAGGTTAGGAAGTGTACTTGTTTGACCCCAGAACAAATGAGTGACATGAGGTGTACTGTGTCCTTTTAGATGGTGTATTACCCTGACAAGCCATGCTAGCCAAGGTTAGCTATCTCAGGAATACCCGATTCCAAAAGCCAAGGGACAGGACCTGCCCTACACACTGCTTCATCTCAGGCAAACCTGACACACAGAAGCATACACATTCAGGAAGTGACTGGCAGAAGAGACTCTGCCCTAGCAGGATCTGAAAGCCCAGTGGAGTCTCACCCTACTCCATGGCTATCAAATCACCTACCCCTTTATAGGTAGGGGGTGTCTCAGAGGTCAGCTGCTTCTTCTGACTCCCTGCACAAGACAATCTCCTTGGGCTGATTCACAGTTGCACAGAATGCAACTTGGCTTCAGAGTCTTCAGTCCTCTTTTGTCAGAGCCAGAGGAAAACTGGTACTACCCACAAGCACTTAGGGAATGGGGGGGAGGCTGTGTGTCTAAGTCACTGCCTGGATGCTTTAGACCTTAATATTGATGGAAATGTCATGCAGGACAAAACTTAGTCATCAAATTCACCAACACTTCCTCACCTGTGCTGTCAGGAAAGGGACTATCTCTGTCCTAATACACTGCCTCTAAAAGCTCTCAGGCTACACTGGAGATCTGGGTGCCACCCACACAGCTGGGACCTCAGACACCTTAGGAATCACTGGCAGACAGCAATGCTTGGTGACTCCTGCCCTGCTAGTGGTTGTGATATAAAGTATGAGAACCTCAGGCTTTGCCAGGGCAGTTTCCCCTCCCTGTTTTTAGTGCAACAATTCCTAAAGGAATGGAGTGGGGATGAAGAGCAGTGATGGTACTAAAATAGTTCCCCTGATTCCTTCTTCACTCAGAGGGAAAGCAGAAGACCTCCAGCAGAGCAGTCTGTAAGCTCCTGGCTGTGCCAAACTAAACATCAGAAATCCTTGACTCTGGGTCTACTCTTTAGGAACCCAAAGAAGGATAGGCCCATTGCTTCCCAGAGGTGCTGCTGAGCCCTCTTCCTGGGAGGTCCATGTCAAGTCCAACTCCTCCAGGAAGCTCCCAACCCCCTGTCGAGGAATCACAGTGCCTTCCCCTGGAACATTGATTTCTTGCTGTTTTACACTGAGACCAAAGCCCACCTCCCTTTGGTGTCTCTCTGGTATCTCTGTGCTTTCCATTCTCTCTCTCTAGTAGGCAGCTAAGTCTTTTCAACATGTCTTTGGTTGAAACACATAGGCACTGGACAAATGCCCCAAGGGTCATTGGTATCTGCACAGCACTGGTAATATCAGAGATGATGCCAGAGCTCTCCAAGATACAAGAGATTGTCTGGGCAAGTAATTGCTAATGTCCCACCTTACAGTCCTCACCTCCCTGCTAACTATCTCACACCAAACTGACCTGTAGCCAAGGTGCCCTTTCCAGGAGCCTCTCCATTATCATAGCAGAAGGATAGGAGAGAAAATGTCACCAGCTAGACACAGATGGAGCACTGGGTTCAACCAGATACTGCCCCCTCAGTGAGCTGAAATGACATGGAGGGCAGGAAGGCTGCAGGGGCTGCTGGGACTACTACTCACCTATGCCCTCTGAGGACTCCTGAGGCCCGTGATGCCTTTCAGGTAGAGAATGACAATCAGGCATGGCTGTGTCTTCTCCAGCACAGCATTCAGGTAATAGAAGTGGTACTAATGACCGCAACTATAATTGCCTTTATTTTCCCAATCCCCAGGGACCTCCCCTTAAGTAACCTGTCACTGAAGAATTAACTACTGGTCCAGTTCAGTAAAGGTCCAACCTGAGGGAAGTTTGCAAACTCTCTCTGATCCCCCCAAAGTGGTGGCAGGTGGGGGCTTGCCACAACACCAATGATTATGCTGGGTTAAGATCTTCCACAACTGGGGTAGAAGATAGCAGCTGCAATCCTCTTCCCTATGGACTCAAACAAGAAATTTAGGCTAGAAGATTCTGCTAAAGGTGCCTCTTAATTCCCTGTACTCTTGCTGTGAAGAGACACCATGACAAGGCAACTCTGATAAAAGAAAGGACTTAATTGTGGGCTTGCTTACAGATTCAGAGATTTACTCCATTACCGTCATGGTGGCACCAATGCTGCTGCAGCAGTAGATGAGAGCTACGTCCTGATCTGCCAAGAGAGAACTGGGCCATCCCTGGTTTCTGAAACCTCAAAGTCCAACCCCCAATGACATACTTCCTCCAACAAGGCCACACATCCTAATCCTTCTCAAGTGATGCCACTCCCTGATGACTAAGCATTCAGATATGGGAGCCTATGGGGACCATTCTTATTTAAACCACCACAATACCCCTGTTCCCAATGCAAGATAGATCTCATCCTCAGCATAAGTCACTAGGCATCCCTGGATGGCTCAGTTGTCTTATGCATAAAATAGAATGATAATCCTGAACACAAATCTTGTAGGAGAAAGATGTCTTCGATTTTTTGGGAGCCACCCGGTACTTCCCCACTCCCTGGTCCCCTCTAACCTATGTTCAGCTGCCATATAACACACTTCCTCTTACTTTGAGCATTCCTGAGGCCTGGTTACTTTCCTTTTTATTTCTGCAAGGAACCTGGCCTCCAGACAAGTAATATGCTTACTATTGAAGGTGGTGCAAGTGTTACAGCTCTGGAGGGAAAGGTATCCTGACTTGTAGGGTAGTCAGGCCATACCTGCAAGTGTTATAACTCTGGAGGGAGTGGTATCCTGACTTGTAGTAAGGCTATACTTACAGCTGTGAAGGGAGGAATCCTGGATACCTATAGCTGTGAGGAGAAAGTATACTGACTTGTTGGAAAGTCAAGGTATAATTGAAGCTGGGATGCAGTGGGAGATGGTCTCCAGATAGGATGTAGCAATGTTACTTCCCTCTGAGAGGAAGCCATTACAGATGAGTTCTGCTCTGCCTCTTCCCCCTGAAGAGAGCTTCCCAGCAGAGGTATCCTTTTCTTCTGCTGCTCTGCTCTCCTATATGGTGATATTTTATTTGTACTGAAATGTGATTTTATTTGTATGTTAATAAATAAAGTTGCCTGGGGGTCAGAACTAATAGCAAGCCATCACAGAAGCTGGGCGGTTGTGGTGAGCACCTTTAATCCCAGCACTTGGTAGGCAGAGCTAGGTAGATCTCTGTGTGTTCAAGGATACAGCCAGCATTGGAGACACACGCCTTTAATCTCAATACCAACCATAGAAGATTTGGAGGTCTGTACAGCCAGGCAGTGACTAGGAGGTCATGTGGTTGGGTTTACAACCAATGAGGAGGCAGAACAGAAACTCTATAAAAAAAAGACAGACACAGGAAGTGGGTCTCTTTCAGACAGGTAGGACCACCACGATAGTGAAGGGTAAAGTGTTTAGCTCTTAGCTATTGCTTGGACCTCTTGGCTTTTATCTCTGTATTGGCTCTGTGTTTCTTATTTAATAAGATGGTTGGTTACTTTTACACCCCTATGGAAATGTCCCAGCAGAGATATCCTTTTGTTTTCATCTCTGGCCCAAGGTGTTACTTCTGGTTTGGTCTGCAAAAGAAGAACCCCTCCCAGAAATGTAGCAATATGCTCAGGCCCTGACATAAAGTTGTTAATTCTGCCAACTACCAAGGGAGCTTCCCAGCAGAAATATCTGTTTCTTCTTCTGCACTGCTCTGCTCTGCTCCCAAAGGAGCTTCCCAGCAATCAAAAGATCTTCACCTAAAAATCTTTTAAGAAAGAGATTTGTTTTTGAAGGTGGAATCCAAGAGAAGAGCTACCTCTGCAAGGTTGGAGAAGAACAGCTGATAAATGAACAGACACAGGTGCTTAGGGATGAAGTTTTTTTCAGGGAGAAGATATTTCTGCTCAGGGATTGGTTGGTTCCTGCTCAGGGATTGGTTGGTTTAGTTGGTCAAAAACAGAGTTGGCTCTGGATTCAGGGTCAAAGTGTGTTTCTTTCACTGACCCTTTTTAGACTTTTGGCTCTAATTTCAGGGCCAGGGTGTATTTCTTTGACTGGCTCTGGTTCCAGGGACAAAGTGTGTTTCTTTGGCTATGGTTTCAGGGTCAGGGTGTGTTTCCTTGGTTCTGGTTTCAGTACTAAAGTGGATCCTTGGTTCTGGTTTCAGTACTAAAGTGGTTCTATCACTGGCTTGGGTGTTAATCTATCTGTAGCATTTATCAAAAGAACCAAAGCTATGCTGAGAATTCACATGGAAGTAAGGCATGACTGAACATAGGCTCCTTCCCAATAATGGAAAGATGGACAGGGAGACACATGCCACAGTTCAGTGATTGGTAGTGTAGGATGAATGAAGTCTCAGCTGGTTCCAGTGTGTCTACAGGTATTATGTCAGAGTCAGTGAAGAATGAGAAAGTGACCAATGAAAGGGAGGAACTGAAATGAACCACCTGCTTCTCTGGCTTTAGAGATCTTAAAAGCTATGGTTTGAGAGAATTAGACTTCAATTTACAAGGATAATTGCTTCACATATTAACTCTCTGACTTACTGTGAGTCTTAGGTCAGATCCATTCCAGGAGAACTTCAGAAGGATAAAGCCCACATCTGAAAGAAACCTTTCCTCAATACACTGTGACTTCTGCTGTGGTAAAAGGGTAGCATCAACCATCCCTCTCCCTTTCATGCCTTGCAGAGATACACTCTCCACCAGAGGCATGTGGCTTTTGCTGTAGATACCATCCACCTAGACAAACGTGAAGTTTCCACTTAACACTGCTTAGCTGGTGCATCACAGGTATATCTTACCCCATCTCCATCCCCAGGTGGGTCTTAAAAGTCTGCATTTCATCTGATGGGCCTACTCTGCATTGTCATCTAAATGAGAGGTGACATAACTGCTCCAACTCTGACTTAAGAGATGCTGAGCAATGATCCTGAGCCCAGGAGCACTCTGCTTGAATGCCTGGCATCCCAAGTAATCTCCGATGCCTACCTCATGGTCCTGTCCCTACAGTTCTCCAGAAATATCTCTTTTCGGTTAGGTGTAATCCAGTCCAACTAATACACTAGAGAGGCTAGAAGGACAAAAGTGAAGTGCAGGGACTGGAGAGATCACTCATCCTTTAAGAGGATGTGTAGCTCTCCCAGAGGACCCAGAAATCAGCTAACAATCTTCTGTGACTCCAGTTCCATGGGGAATCCATTGCCCTTTCTGGCTTCAGTACAAACTGATTGCTTGTGGTGCATAGAAAGCAGGCAAAATACCCATATTCATAAATACAAGTAAATGAATCTCAAAGATTTCCATGCGAAATGAATAGTCAAGGCAACAGCACATTAAAAGACCACATCTCAATGTGTCTTAGAAGGTTACTACCCCTGCATTGCCACTGTCACTGGTGCTGTATTTCAGGAAAAGAAAGGCAGACAGCTATAGGTTTCCTAATTTCTTCTATACTCCTGTAACAAATGTTCTCACGTCCTGAGATGCATTAGAAAACATAGGTGTATTTCTGAAAATCTGATATGAATGATCATGTCATGAACATGTGTGTACCTATTCTCCGTTTTTGAAGTAGCTAGACATGTGAAGTCAGGTGTTTAACATGGATCTTTTTCCATCATGAAGTGGATATACATGGAGTAGACCATGCGATTCACACCCAAGATACCATCTTGGTTTGTAACCCTGTCTAGCTGAGAACTAACAATGTAGCCTAAGCTTCCTGGGACTTGCAGAGATCCACCTCTGTCTGTTGAGTTCTAATGTTGCAGGAGTGTGACACCACACCTGACTACAAAGCTACTTTCAGAATGAAGAGAATGTCCCAGGTTTAGCTGTCCCCCATGGGAGAACTTACCCTGTTGGAGGAGGGCAGGAGGGGTGGGGGGAATGTGGTAGGCAGGAGAGGGAGGAGCGATGAGAGTTGGATCTGTGGTTGGTAAGTAAGTTCACTAAAAAATTTAAAGGAAAGAACGAAGAGTTGGAAATTATTTTTTATTTGTGAAATTACAGAAATTTGACAGAATAGGGCCTTAAAGGGGTGCTTAGTATATCAAGTGTATAGCTTTAGCAAAATATAAAATCAAAAAAGAACAAAGAACCAAAAAATAAAAAAAAAAACAGCAAAACAAAACAAAGAACAACAAAACCTAAGTTCATGCAAACCCCAAAACAAACCAAAACTATTTACATAAGAAGGTTTCTCTTCATGCAGATGTCCTACACTCTGTGGCTGGCTTTGGACACAAATTGAAAGACAACACTGAATTGAAATACCCTCTTCAAGACAAGTGTGGTCATGCCACTTTGGGGCTTCTAGGTTAAGTCCTTGCCAAAGTTGATCTTATACCATGTTGGCCACTATATGATTCTGTCTGCCAACCTGTGTCTGTGTGCCCATTCAAGAGCAAAAAATGACACGGGGAGCATCTGTTACCAAAATACATAACAGCTCATGGTGACATCCTTCCTAAATCATCTCTCAGAACAATTCACTTCACCATCACTTGTGCATGAAATTGAGTAGTTCCCGCACTGGACTGGAGTGAGAATATGATGCTTCTTTTGTGTGGTCTGTCTGGATAGCAGCATGACATCAACACAGTCTCTGTTGACATATCTCCCTCCACATATGAAGGGCTGAGGACTCAGTCAGCTACCAAAAGTTTGTAGCAATAAACTTTCAGAGTAACTATGAGTGGAAACATATTCTCTCTCCATGTTGTTGTGGCTCTCACTGGGAACACTTGCTGGTAGATGTCATATTTTTCTGCATAACTCTTGGTGTTTATTTTTTTGAATCTCAAGCATCTTCTTGATGGTTCCTTTATTCCATAACTAGTGAGTCAACAGACACATGGATCAGATTATGGATGGATGACCTTCAGGGCAGATGATATTTGCCTTACTGGTGATTTCACAACTAGTAGTACATGTCTTGTTCTGAGGAGGCCTTGATCATAGAGTGGAGGATGTCAGGGTATCTAGTTGACTATGGATTCCTCCGGCCTCCTCAGTTCTCATAAAGGGTGCTGTGAGAGAAGAAAAGGCAATCAGATCTAAAAACAGCCTTGCTGGATCACTAGCTTGATAAATTCAGTGCCTATTCACACATAGGAAACCAGAATCAAGGAAGAACTCCACCCCACAAATGCCGTGTGGCTGGGGATGGAATGTCATGGTGGCTCACTTGCTTATGACACTTAGTGCTCCTGCTGCAGCAGCTCTGTCGGCAGGAGGCTCTCATCCTGAGCTGTGGATTGTTCCAGCTCATGTTGGAGATTTTCTGACCTAGAGGAGGAAGTTCGTAAGGGCAGAGTCCAGGTGGGGATCAACCATGTCACCTGTCATTCAGTGATATCACAAAAACTCAATTGTGCTGGAGAGTCAACACTGATCTTTGGCAGCAGTCATTGTATGTACACCTAAGGAATAAGTGTCACAGAGTAGTTGGGCCTTGAATTATTTTCTGCCCTTAACAAGTATCAGATGTTGATATGAGTACTATATGTACTGTGCTCTAATGAGAAAGAACAGGACTTTTTCCTACAGTATAGAGCCATCATCTAAATAAAAGGAGTAGCATATTAAAGTCATATATAATAGCACAGTGGAGATACACAGACTGTTCATGATGAGTTTCTCATCAACTACCTCATTTTTTTTCTTGTCCAATTTCTGTTTATTTCTTTCTAGGCAGGGTTACAATATGCATCTCTGGCTGACTAGATACATATTCTAGGATGGCTACAAGAGGCCCGAGATTTCCTGCCTGTATTCCCAAAGAGCTTGGATTAAAGACATGAACAATCACATACACCTGTCCTTATTCCTGATTTTAATTGATATTATTTTATTTTCCTCTCCATGTTGTACAATGCTGTCACAGGTTTGATAGAGAAAACCTTAAAATTCCAAGCTGTGTTTCTTCTTGTCTTTTTTAGAGGGATTACATGAGTAAGGGTGGTAGAGATCATGATGGGGATATCTACAGAAACAACTGAACCAAGCTCAAAAGAAGTCAGGAAATTTAGACTGACAGTTGTGTCCTTCTGCATATGGGGGACATTTGTGGAGCTGGTTGTGTCTGAGAGGCCCCTGGCAGTGTGATCAGGATCTATTCCTGGTGCATGAGCTGTCTTTCTGGATCCCATTACCTATGGTCGGACACCTTGCTCTTGCTTGATAAAGTAGGGAGGGGCTTGCTCCTGCTTCAACAGAATGTATTAGGCTTAACTGTCCTACCATGGGAGAACTTACCCTGTTGGAGGAGGGGGTGAAGAGTCAGGGAAGAAGGTGAGTGGGGAGTGGGAGGAGGGAAGAAAGAGGGATCTGTGGTTGGTATGTAAAATGAATAAAAAATAATTTTAAAAAGACCACCTCATTTTATATACATAGACTTAATACACCTTTGCATGCAGGTAATACACAAGATGGAGCCTGTCATGCTAGAGCAGTATTTCTTGAGCCATGTGTCTGAGAACATTGTCACTGCATGGTCTCTGGCAACAAACAAAAAGGCCTGTGTTATCCTTAGGCCTACAGCTGGGAATCTACATCCTGGCACTCTAGAGGAGTCTGTTCCAAAACACTCGGCGAAGGTTCAGAGACATCTACCTGGTTCATCCTGCCGATGACTAAACGTACTATGTCCCCAGTACACTTTACATGGGAAATGCTCAAACAATGAAGACAGCCAGTGTGACATCAAATAGTGACAAGGTTGCAAATCTCATCCTACAGGTGCTAATCCTGAATAAAAATGTAATTTCAGTCAGATATGGTGAGGCACACCTTTAAATCCCATCACTTGGGAGGCATAAACAGTCGGAGCTCTGTGAGTTCAAGGAAAGCCTGCTGAGAACATTCCAGAGAGATCAGAAGGGAGGAATGGGACACAAGTGTACAGACCCAGGGAGTATCAAACATATTGTTTGCTGGACAGAAGTTCTTGTTGACGGGACCAGCATAATACTCTGAGTTCTGAGTTGGTCTACCCATGCTTGGAGCAGGGAGTCTTGCTGATAAGCAAAAGCCCACAAAGGACAGAGAGCCCTGGTACAGGGGACCCAATTGGCTCCATACCCCAACTTCAGCCTACCTCATCTGGGAGACAGACAAATGATGCTGCAGCTTTATTGCCAGGTGTTTTTGCTGTGTGACAAGCTCCCTCTGCTTCAGCAAGCTCTGGAGACTCTCTTCCATTTTTTGCTGCTCCTGTTCATTACAAGTTTGTGTACTTGTTGGAGGGTTGAGTATAGTATAGTCAATACATTCTCACACAAGTGCAAGCACACACACAGAATCCCAAGAGCTTATTGGTCAGACAATCTCACGAAATTTCAAGCTCATGGGCACATGAGAAAGCCTGCTTGAAGTTCATTAGACAGAGACTGACAAAGACAGAAACCCAGTGGTCTCCTCTAGCTGTCATCCACATGAAATATGCACTGCACTCCCACATGCCTCTATTACACACACACACACACACACACACACACACACACACACACACACCCCACGGAGAGACAGAGAGAGACAGAGAAAGGCGTGAAACGAAAACAACAAAGTGATAGAGGAGTAGTTATCTTTAAAATAAGCACACCACCCTTTAAGCAAACTCCCAAAACTCAGCTTTCCATTCCTGGGAACTAAAATGACCTAGGGGAGCATACTCCTGAACTAGTGGAGATGGTTAGAAAAATTTTTACTCTTGAACTCAATTCTGTGTATAGCAATCCTCCCATCATAATGACATGTAGCTGTGTGATGAGTGATTGACCTGTTTCTCCCCATTGACTACAGGTTCAAGAAGAGTATCAGGGATTGGATGCCAATGACCAACATTCTCAGAGGAGACACACTTCTCAGAAATACTAATGCACAGACACAGAATGAACAATTTTATGTCATGAAGTGGGTGAATGGATGGGTGTATGGATGAGGAAAGTGATGAGATAGAGCACAGGTGTGTCTGGATGGGTAGATTTGGTAAGGTTACATAAGTAAATGATGCTGGACCTAACTGTGACACTGCTGCCTGTCCCTACCTGCTGCTGCTGGTTCTGGAGGTCACTGATCTCTTCTTGATCCTTACTGAGCACTTGCAAGTCACCCAAGTGGTGCTTCAGCACGACCCAATCCTCCAGTAGGTTCTCCTTCTGTTGCCTCAGCATATCCAATTTCTTTTTGAGCTGACTCTGCTCCATCAGGAGCCGACTCTGCAGATCACTGGAAACACACTCCAAATAGTAAGAACTTGTCAGCCACCTCTAGTCACCCACAACACCATGCCTCAACAACCCAACCCTATCCCAGGTTCACAGCAAGATGTAAACAAGAACCTTCAACAGTAATGACAGTGGCACTCAAGGCCAAAAGCCGAGAACAGTTATTTCCTGCAAGAATCAAACTATTTCTGAAACACCCCGCCCAAATAACAGAAATTCGTGCACTTCCATAAACAAGAGGAGTACTCCACCTGTCCTAATCAGTCCACTGTCATGAGGAAACACCAGCAGGTAATGTGCAAGTACACTTGGGGAAGTAGGAGACCCAAAGGGTGCATAGATCCCATAGCAGTCAGCTCCTGCCTGACACCCCTCTCGTGAGGCCAATTGATCTGCTAACCAGTGGTTCTCAGTATGTGGGTTGTGAACCCTTTGGGATCTAAGGAGCCTTTCACAAAGGACACATATTAGATGGCTTATGTAGACATTTACATTAAAATTATTAACAGTGGCAAAATAAACTTAAGACAATGCTACAAAATAATTTTATGGTTTGGGGTCATCAAAACAATGAAGCAATGTTTTAAAGTATCACAGCATTACGAAGGTTAATAACCACTGATCTGGAGGCTACTGAATGACAATATGGTGCTTGGAAGAGCTAATAGTCTCTTTAAACCTTAGCAAAAGTGAGTAAAGGGGCATAAGTCCAAAGGCTGCTTGCTAATGCTGCTGGCTAAGAAGCAGAAAAACTAGAAGCACATCTACAGACCCTGCAGTTCAGAGACAAAGAAACTCAGAGTTGCCCATTGTACAACAGTTGGGGTCCCTGCCAAGATAAGCACTTACCAAAGGAAGACTTTCTCTTTGGTCAGCTCACTGAGCTTCTGTGACACCTCCAAATTCTCATTCTCAAACTTCTGCAGGTGTGACATGACCTGCTGATGTTCCATCTTGAGCTTTTCCCAGAAAGGATTTGGCCTGTGGTAGGGCCTGGACCCAGAAGCAAAGAATTCCATGAATACAGGCCTCAAGGATCACATGAATTCAGTGTGTGTTCTAATACTGGAATTAATAAGATGCCACATAATGGCTCCTATGTACTGGGACCTCTGTCTCCTTATTGCACTTGCTCTTCTGTTCCCAGGCCAGTAGAGACATGGTGTTAAGAGGGATGCAGCTGGGACTGAATATGCTCCCCCAGGAGTACTGTACAGCTTGCTATGGAGTTCCCACAAGTCTATCACAGGTCTGGGCCCACCAGAAACTGTGATGTTTCTGCTGTCTTCAAATAAGAGATACTCCTTCCAGGGTGCTTATATTGACATAGCGGCTAAAATCACATCATGAGCATTTCAGAGGATGGGACTCAATATTATGACAGCTTCATAAATTCCCCCAGGGCATTCCCAGTTGACACCAAGGTGAACACACTGCAAAGGGCTATGCTGCTCAAAATGGGGCTCCCAGTACACCATGTAGACAACACCTTGATACTGAGACAAGCAACACTTCATGCACAACCATAGACCCTTGATTGCAGGGTGAAGAGGGACACATGTGCACAAACACATAGATACAGAAAGATGGAGGAGAGAGGGAGAGAGGGACAGGGAGAGAGAGAGAGAGAGAGAGAGAGAGAGAGAGAGAGAGAGAGAGAGAGACTGAAAGAGGGAAAGGTGATAAAATGCTCTCATTGAGATGACAAATTAATGCATGCAATTGTGTCATCTTAGAGAGGACCAAGAGCAGCAGACATCAGCACCAGGCCTTGCTGCCACATATTAAGATGTGGTACAAAAACTCTCCAGCTCCTACTAGAAGCATCCAGCACACAATGTCTTGCCAGCAAGTAAAAAAAAAAATTTGTAGCATTCTCACACTAGCCACCACTTGACAGGATCTCTCCAAATGCATGCTGGGAATTCACACACTACTGCTTCAATTCCTGAGTGATTCAGGCCACAGGCTCTGATTTTCATTTGGAGGAAGCAGAACAGTCTAATGTCCCCATCTCACTCCTGCCCATGTGTCAGGTTTTGCTTCAGAGAAGCATTTAGAGAAATTGTGTTGGGCAAAGGGACACCCAACCTCCCAGAAGCCCATTTCTTAGACAAAATAAACTAAGGGTGAAATTGTGGAACTGAGACAGTCACTATGGATTTTGAAACAGTAAATACTTGTTGTCCAAGGATCCTTCGGTTACTAAGATGAGGCGATCTCTCAGATCATTCCGTTGGGCGGTCATCTCCCGGAGCTGAGTGGTCAGGCTCTCCACCTTCTGCTTCACTTGCTTCTTTGTGAGGCTGGTTGGAGTAGGTGGTGGCTCCTTGGAGGCCCCTGTGGGTAGATGAATGAACACAAGTGAACATGCATTGTGACAAGTCATAGAGAATGAACAGGTCACCCTGAGACCTGAGAAGGTGTCTGAGAAAGGATGTAAGCAAGCAATTCAGTGACACCCCAAAGAATTTTGCCCTGGACTGAGATGCCCCCGCTGGGCATCTTAGGTCTCCTATCTCTGTGACAGGAGATAGGTGTCTCAGCAAGCTGATTTCCTCTGTTCCTTTAGCACATGTTTTAGGTAACTAAGGAGAGAGCCTCCTCAGGCTTATTAACAGCTCTGGACTCTGTATTCAACTTGGCTGCAGTGTTCACTAGTCTGTGGCTTTCAAATGCAAGTAAAATTGACACAGTCCACAAACACTCAGGTCACTAAAGATGCAAAAATATCCTGACAGGTCACTCTAAGCACATGGCAAAAATGGAGAAGCCACACAGGACCAAATATGGTCACCATCCTCACCAAGATGCCTCAGTGACAAAGGAGGGTAC
This sequence comes from Peromyscus eremicus, assembly GCF_949786415.1. NCBI lineage: Eukaryota > Metazoa > Chordata > Mammalia > Rodentia > Cricetidae > Peromyscus > Peromyscus eremicus. The sequence continues at coordinate 90,328,911 of NC_081425.1, read as the reverse complement.
ATAGAGCTGGTGGGATGTAAATAAATGAAGACACTGAGGTTGAAGTACATTGATGACCTGCTTTTTGCAGAGCACAGTTCACTTGAACTTCCTACCCTAACGCTGGCCTTTTTGTCCCCTCTCAACCCCTACCCTCCTGTAGGATTGAAAGGCAAGAGCTCCCAGCACAACAGCTTTGGCCTTACTCGCTCCTGATTTCTGGGACAGACAAATTACTCTTCTGGAATCCTTGAATTTCATGAGCCATGACAAGCAGGGAAGTCCAGTTGGTTCCCAGAAACTCCTGCCTCCTGTGTCCCATTACTGGAAGATTCAGCTCAAGCCCAGGTCCTGCAGGGACATCCCAATTTCCTGCCCACAACTTACTGTACCATCTTCTGGACCATTTCTTTCTTGATGGTTCACATTGGAATGGCTGAAGGCCAGCTTGTGTCTGCCTCTCTCTGGTTTCTCTTCCCTCTCCTTTCTCTCGACCGAACAGAGTCCTGAGTCTTCTCAACATGTTGATGGCTGAACTGTAAGGGCACTGAACCAACTGTCCAAAGGCAGTTGGTGTTGCTACCACACAGGTGACATCAGATAACATTCTAAAGTCTCCAGGATACAATAGAATGTCCAGGCATGAGACACCCCTGATGTCATGGGGAACTGACATTGCCTCCCTGCTAACCAGATCTCCTCATCACTCTTCAGAAGTCAGGTTTCCCATTCTAGGAATCTCTCCTGGGACTCAAGAGAAATGCTTCAGTACCCTTTTGTTCCATAGCCAGAGGTTACTCTCTGATTTTTTGGAAAATTTTCAGTACTTCCATGTGGGAATGAAAGTGAGTGTTCATTTCCTATTAAAGTATATGTCTAGAAGGTATCAGTATTATAGACATTGAAATGAGGTATGATTCTCCACAAGTACCTGCATCTCCTTATAATCAAGAAATAATAGACTTAATGATAATGGAAAGGACATTTTTAACAACCTTCCTGGTATGGAGCCTACAGAAATTACTGCCAGTAGAGAATATGCAGCTTAGTTGATTTAAATTGATGACCATGGCAGATTGCATTAGCATGTTACATGGGATCTATAGATAATCACTACCCAGTACATCAGCTTTTAAGAGTTTCTGAAAATGCTCAATGGGTATGACCCAAAATTACATCTAAAAATCCTGTAGAGTTTGCTCTTAGTGATTTTACAGATTGTTCTTCAAAAAGACAAGGACCATATATTTTATACACAAATTCTTCACGCTCCTCAAAATGGTTAGTACCTTCCCCTGACTGTACAGCTCAACAGTCAAAACTTACTATATTCCATTAGTTTTTATTAGACATTGCTCAGTAATAGGTTACTTTTAACTCACTTCATGTATATATTTGTACATGAAGGATAGAATTATACTAAAAATGGAAACTGGCCAACACTGATAGAAAAGAATTGTTACAAAAGTATTTTAAATTTTAAAAAAATGTAATGAAGAGATGAAAATCTCTAAGCTCTATCTACTTTGTACTCTAACACATTTTATCTCTACATTTCTTTGCTTTCTAATCTCAAAAAATAATATCTTATGATGTAATTTCTTTAACTTTGGATGTGTAAATTCCTGGGGCATGGTTAAAATTTGTAAAATGCATAACAAAAATTAGCTGAAAACTTGTAACAAAAGGTTATCACTTTTAAAATCTATATATAAGCAGCATGCATAAAAGTTATTATTCCTACTGTCCCCTTTGGTTATTATTGTATCTCCTTTGTAGACTAAATAGGCAATCACTGCTCCTCAAAATATTTTGGAGAAAGGTAGAATTTAATATCATGAGATATCCCTAAGGAGATATAGGTCTACTCAGGATAGAAGAACCTGACTCAAAACATGTATGTCTAACCACTTATGTATTTGCAAACTGTTCAACATCAGGATTCTGGAAAATTTAAATAAGAATCAAATATGTGATTGATAAATTTGGTATGTTTGATAAATAAGGCTCTTAAATATCTAAGGTCTATTTATGAGAGCAGAATGCACTTGAAAATAATATATCTAGTCTCTTTGTCTTTCCAAACTTTGTTAATCTTTAGCTCATTGCATAAACTGAGTCATACAAACTGTGATATTCTCTAATGGCATACCCTGAAAGAGTAAAAAATAAAATAAAGTTCAATTCTGTGGACTGTATTTATTTAAGTTTTATATTTGAGGCTAACGGATCTTAAGTTAAATCTTCAATCCAAATTTTTAAAACTCAAACTCAACTGGGATAAAATTGTAAATCCTAATCATAAACAAAAGCTTCCTTGTAAACTGTTAAACACAGTTAGGTCATACAAGTTAATGATAATCACCTCGTAAATAATAAAATTCTTTAAAGTGTTCTAAAACTATGCTTGTAGTCATAGTAATTACAAATCTATTTCATTTTACAGGGAAAAGCTTCAGTTAGAATGCTGTTCATATTTTCAAGATTAGGCCAAAAGCAATGATTAAAAATGAAGTTTGTTTATACAGACCGTTTACTTTGCTGACAGACTTTAGGCTGAGAGAAATAAACCCTCATAGTATGTTTCAGTGGAACTTCTCACTATTCCTTTATTTCAGGGAACTTGCTGTGCAATCAGGTAAATAAAAAAATAATAAATTCAATTCTATTAAAACATGGCAGTAATAGTGAACTGCTTGATCATTTGTCACAGAGAACACAGAACAAAGAGCTTGCTCAGGAGAAAAGCTAGAAGCAGCCTTGACTCAGGTTGCTGGCAGGAGGCTTAACAAAAGGCTTGGTGCCATGAATTGTCTGTTACTGAGACTGTAAGAGCTTTCCCTGCTTATGCCTGGTCCAGTAATGAATGCATCCAATGTGTACAGTGCTAGTAAAAAGAAATTTGGTCTTGTCTTTAACATGGAAACATTTTCCTCTTATGTCTTTCAGAAATTGAAAGCCAAAACACCACCCATATTTCTTGTATTTGTGATTACTAAACCTTAATTCTTTAAATTTATATTTTTGTATATCATAAGAACTTAAAACAACGTAAACAGGTTTAGCCAGGTTTAAACATAAGAGTGAATTTTTTAAAAGAGTTTTAAAAATATTTCTACTACTAATAATAATAACCTATAATTGGAAGCACTATGATGTTGTTTTGCCATGCTAAGGTTTGTAAGCATTTATAACCAATCCAAGGAATGGTTACTGGAATATAAAGAGAGGTGTCAAATATGGCCTCTATGATCTGTAAAAATACTATTACAGCAAAATATTAGCAGATACTAATCAAGAGATAGATGAAATGATCAATACCCAAGCAAGGGACCATGACTGGTAGAGTCATGGTAGAGTACTTTATTAAATCTGACTACTATTCACAGTCATGAACACTATACTAGACCTACTTTGGGAAGCCTATATCAAAGGATTTTCCAGAGCTCTCACCGAGGCTAATTCATTTCAGAAGACACCAGGTAAACATTCCATCATTGAGATTTTCAGAAAAAATTGTAAGAAAACTTTTCCTGATAGAAGGAGCCCTAACTCTTCCTGTCTGGACCTGAGAAAACATTCTGCTCAGCAGGGATCTGACTTCTTGCACATTTTACCTTGTTCACTGGAGTAATAACCCTGCTCCTCTGACCAGCACTATCATCTTTGTCTACACAGGGGACAACATCACCTCAATACAGGATTTGGGAAGGCTCTGATCAGTCTGGAGGAGGCAGGAAGTTCCTGAACACCCTGGATATCTACAGTTGCTGGTCTATAACCAGGAACAGTGATTTTTCATTTGATGTCTTTCTTCCCCAAGACTTAGTAACAGGTCAAATGGTTTTTACCTGGGAAGCACTATGGTGTATCTTTAGTTCTTCTAGTATCAGGTCTCTTGAATAGCTGGGTGAATCACTAGGGGCTTACAGAAAATGGCTATAAAGCAAGCAAGAGAAATAGAAATCAGAGTTATTTGGGTTTGTAGGAAAGACACCAAATGGCTGAAATGTCTACTGAGGGTGTTCAATGTTCCTAGCTTATTTAAAATTTTCTCTTTCATGTTACTTATAACCATGAAGCATAACAATGATGCTGGGGCAGTGTGAGTATTAGTTTTTTATTACTTATATAATTACTCAAACTAGAATCACCTGGGAAGAGAGAGGCTCAATGAGGAATTCTTTAGATTAAGTTGGCTTTGAGCACATCTATTGGAGATTTATAGATTGTTAATCAGATGGAGATCTCACCCTAAAGTGTGCAGAACCACTTCATTGCTGGGACCTGAACTGTGTAACAGTGAAGAAGCTGGAGCATATGCAGAGACAAGCAGGCAGCATGGCTGCATTTCCATCTCTCCGCTCTTGACAGTGGATGTGATGTGACTGAGTTCCTGCCTTGACTTCCCCAAAATGGACTATTACCTGGACCTGTGGGCTAAAATCAATTCTTGTCCTGCTGTGCTTGGGAAATTAATATAAAGAAGATGCTAAGAAACCACTATGTGACACAGGGGTTTGCACAAGTCAGGGAGATGTAAAAGTAATTCATGACATGCTCAACAGTAGCATATCTGTCCAAGAGCAGGAGATCCTGTTTTTTCCTGAACCCAACATGTGTTTCCCTATCACAGATTTATAAAGAGACACCCATTGACTCAAACAGCATCACCTTGTCAACCAATGGCTCTGGGTAGTGTCTTGCCCTCTCAAGTGCTGTTCTAAATTTTTGTTTTGTTTTGTTTTTCTGAGACAGTGTTTCTCTGTGTAGTTTTGTGCTTTTCCTGGAACTTGCTTTGGAGATCAGGTTGGCCTCGAACTCACAGAGATCAGCCTGCCTCTGCCTCCCAAGTACTGGGATTAAAGGCATGCGCCATCACCGCCCGGCCTAAATTCTTTTCAGCTATAAAATAATGCAACATTAATTTCAATATAATGTATTGTTCTATGGGTTTCCTGACTATTAAAATTTGGAGATTTGGGGAAATGGATCAGAAATCACAGTCCTAGAGATGAATCTCAACCTTATTCTATGTCCTTCTTTGGAGGTCAGGAGAAGCTCCTTAAAGGCCAGATCAGGGAAGTACCTCAGCTGCCAGGTATGCCGAGTGTTAGTAATGAGTGGCAATGTGTCCACTAATTACCTTAGGCCAGAGATTAACCCTAGGGCTGATGCACACACATGCCTGTGAAGAACTCTTGGTTGCCCTCTAATTCTGTGCTTCTTCAGAAAGATTTCTGGAAACAGATCTTTGACAAACTTCCTTTTTCAGAAATAAATAGAACTACTTATAAGGGAAAAGTCATTTTGATTTTGTCCTTCTTCTAGAACATGTGACAGCCCCTTCTGAGCAACTTCAAAGGGCTATAGAAGGAGGCTAAGGTCTCGGCCCAGGAACCAATAACCATAGTTACAGGGACAGAGTGCAGGTCTGAGGAACAGAGTGCAAAAGCCAGAAGTTCAAGGAGGAGACAGCAGGGACACTCATGAAATGCTCTGTTATGTGGTTGCCATTTTAGCCTCTCTGTATGTGAATTTCTTCCACCTGAAGAAAGGAGGGTGGAGATGGACCATGGAGATAGGTGCTGCAACCAGGAACAACTTGTAAAATAACGTCTTTCATCATTGGGACTTTTAATGGACACAGAAACAGGTCTTCTTAAACTATAGTCCACAAATTGGTAAAGGATTTTGTTTTTGTTTTGTTTTTTGTTTTTGCTTTTTATTCTTTTTTCCAGCTCCCTGCATTCTCTTTCCTTTACCAGCTTATGCCTTTTTCTTTTGTTATGTGGATTAATTCACACTTAACAAGGCAGGACCCACAGAAGACTCACTCACATGCTCTTTCAATGGTTGCCTGTATTAAATATGCAACACACGATAATTCAAATCTTGGCATTAAATCCTTCTTGAGCAATTTAACCACAGCAGCCATAGTTTACAATTTTGTTAGAATATAAATAATAGATAGAGAACATACAAATAATGGCATTTGGACGTGATAAGGTAAAATTCCTGCAAGGATACACACCACGAGTGTGAGCTCTCCTCCTTCCTCTGCTCTATGCCTTCCACTCTCAGCTCAGTCAGGACAAGCCTATCATCAGGAACAAACTCCCAGAAGAATCCCTCACTGAATATACACTCATGAATCAGTCACTTCCACATCAAGAACACAGTTCCAAAGGACAGCACTCACAGGAATCAGTCACCATCTCTCTTCCAGTGGGAACTCAGCCCTCAGGGAAGGAACTGAGCCTCACCAACCATTATAAGATTTTCATATGCTACCATGTAACTTCCTAAACTGGGCCATTACTTTCTAAAGTAAAATGGGTATGGCATTGTGCATAATTCACAGGTAATCTGGACCAGAAAGGATACTGACCTCCAGGAAGCAGGAAGGAATAAAGCACAGAGAGAATAGACACTCGTGGTACTTAAATGGATAGGCAGGATCAAAACTTAGGCTTTCTACCCTTAGTGTAGAATCTCTTCTTACTGATTTCAACTTCTGGTGAGGAGTTTAAAAAGAGGACGAACCACACATTTCCAAAGTGTTCTACCACCTCCACTGACACAGGACATCATATCCCACTGAGGACAACCAGGACAGGGAAGGAAAGGCTTCTGCTATTGTTGCTTGAGAGAATCAGAACAGAGGCAGTAGGTATAAATTCATGTCCAGTCACAGGTCCCTTCCCTGAGGGCTAATAGAAAAGATGTCACCCTGGACATTCAGGTAGAGTAGTGGCCACTACCAGATCCTAGTCACACTGAGTGAGCTGCAGAGAGAAGAGGTGGGTGGCAGTCCAGGGGAGCCCCAAGGAACTACTACTCACCCATGCCCTCAGTGTGCTGTGGCAGGCCGAAGATGCCCTTCAGGCAGAGAATGGGCAGCAGTTGAGGCTGTATCTGCTTCAGTGAAGTAAGCAAGTCCTGGAATTCATCCTGCCTCTTAGGAGGGTGCACCTGGAGTAGCAGCTACTCTTTGGTGTCCCCAGACTCCTGCTGCCACTTGCCTGGGCTCAGAGTGACCACTGCCTTGAAGCATGGCCTCCACCTTGGTCATGATCTGGGCCAGGGTCTGAGGCCAAATGCCTAGCACTTCCTGGTGCTGAGTCTCTGTACTGTCTGACCAACCTGCCTCACCTTGTCTGGCTCTGTGGGATGGCACCAGGGCTATCAGAGACCTTGGTGCTGTGGTCTGAAATGGGTGGCTTCTTAGGGTACTGATAGGCCCCAGACAACAGGGGCCATGGGCTGGAGTCTATGGGCCTGGGTCTCCAGAATTCCAGTGGTGCTCAACACTTACACCCTGGGATCCCAGGCATAGCCAAGATGACTGAAAAGGCAGGAAGATTGGAAGAGGAGGAGGAGGTGGAGAAGACAGTAGGGACCCTGGTGGGGATGGCAGCCAGGTGGGCCTTAATGAACAAAATCTTATTTAAAAACATACGATAATGTATAATATAGAGCAGAAACAGTAAAATGATGTTTAGAATGATTTCATTTAAATATAAGATGCAAGGGTCATCTCCTTATTTTCTTGGCTGCCTATAGTGGGTGAGGTTTAAACTCTGTTCATCCCAAATATCAACCTTCTCACTGGTTGAATTGGCACAGCTCTAACTATCACTATTCCCAGAACACTGTACAAATTAGGCAGGATTCTGTGTTAGACCTGTACTTGACCAACACAGCTCTCCCTTACCACACACAGCAATAACTTCATATATTGTCTTGTTGGAGAAAATGAAGTCTCTTCAATGATCTTAATTATTGTCACCGTGTTTTTTATCGTGACAATAGGAACTCCTTGACAACAGATTTCCCATTTCCACAATAGCTTTTACTACATTTACTACTTATACTTATTATGCTAGTAACAATTAAATGACTTTTTGTGGGGTGTTTTTTGTTCTACTTATTCATTGTTAATACTATCATAAATACTGACAGAAGAGGAAATACTGATAACTACGAAGTTGGTACTTCCCTTTTGCATGGAAACTTGTCATTATGAAGGCTTTAAAAGATTGTCAGAGTTCTTGGCCAAACACCCTAAGTGTCCTGATAGAACTCTCATCCAGTGACTGGTGGAAGCAGATGCAGAGATCCACAGCCAAGCCCCAGGTGGAGCACCAGGAGTCCAACAGGCAAGAGAGAGGAGGGATTGTATGAGCAAGAGATATCGAGACCATGATAGAAAAAGCACAGGGACAAATAGCCCAACTAGTGGAAACACATGAACTGTGAACCAATAGCTGAGAAGCCCCCATGGAACTGGACCAGGCCCTCTGAATAAGTGAGACAGTTGATGAGCTTGAACTGTTTAGGTGGCCCCCAGGCAGTGGGACCAGGACCTGTCCTTGGTGCATGGGCTGGCTTTTTGGAACCTGGGGCCTAATCTGAGACACTTTGCTCAGCTTTGGTGCAGGGAGGAGGGGCCTGGACCTGCCTCAACTGAATCTACCAGGCTGGGCTGACTCCCCAGGGGAGAACTTGCCTTGGAGGAGGTGGTAATAGGGGGTGGATTGTGTGGGGGGAAGCCTGGGGGTTGGAAGAAGGGAGGACAGGGGAATCCGTGGCTGATATGTAAAATTAAATTAATTATAAAATAAAAAGATTTGTTAAAAAATAAAATAAAATGACCATACAGGTATCTCTGAACTGAGAACTTGGCCAGAGGCAAGGGGGAAGAAACATTCAGTTCAGATTTCAAAATAAATTCAACAGAAGGATGGTGCTGGTTGTAAGAACAATTCAGTGCAAGCATTCATTCCAAGTCAGTTCCTCTTTATTCTCCTGTTCTACTTTATATAAGTGCATTTTACTTTCAGGTCACTTTCGAAGAAAGAGAAAGCAATACATTTTCATGGAGAAATGGAATCAGAGCTCACGTGATTTCATTTTGTTAGGATTATTACCACAAAATCACACAGGCCTACTGCTTTTGCTGCTCATCATCTCCATATTCTCTGTGGCCTTGCTTGGCAACTCAGCAATGATCCACCTCATTCGTGTGGATCCCAAACTCCACACCCCCATGTACTTTCTGCTCAGTCAGCTCTCTCTCTCATGGACCTGATGCATATCTCTACCACTGTTCCCGAGCTGGCATTCAACTTCCTCTCTGGCCAGAAAAGCATTACCTTACTGGGCTGTAGAGTGCAATCCTTTTTCTTTCTGAACATGGCAGGTTCTGAGGGCTTGCTCCTGGCCTCCATGGCCTATGACCATTTCGTGGCCATCTGCCACCCTCTTCATTATCCTATTCCCATGAGCAAAATGATGTGTCTGGAGACGATCATAGGATCTTGGACACTGGGCTCCATTAACTCCTTATCACACACAGTCTATCTCCTTCACATTCCTTACTGCCATTCTAGGTCCATTAACCATTTCTTCTGGGATGTCCCTGCCATGTTCCCCCTGGCCTGTATTGACACTTGGGTTTATGAGTACATGGTGTTTGTGAGTACAAGCCTGTTTCTTCTACTTCCTTTTTTTTTTTTAGCATCACAGCTTCCTGCGGATGGGTCCTTTTTGCTGTCTTTCATATGCGCTCAAAAGAAGGAAAGAAAAAGGCCTTCACTACATGTTCAACTCACTTAACTGTGATGACATTTTACTATGCACCTTTTTTCTACAGGAGTAGACCTTTACCTTTGTCCCAGGATTCTCCGTTCCCCCACAGAAGATAAGATTCTGGCTGTCTTCTACACTTTCCTCACCCCTATGCTCAACCCCATCATCTACAGCCTGAGGAATAAGGAGGTCCTGGGGGCCATGACAAGAGTCTCTGGGACATTCTCTTCCACAAAAACTTTATCATTTCCTCTCTACTCATATTTCAGTCCCTGGAGAATGACAGAGTAGTGTTGCCTATTGGAAATGTAATGTGTCCCCCACACATGTCATACCTTTCTGGTGACTTATTAATGGTTAAGATTAAATAGTATGTTCATTATTACATAGTATAGCAATTATTCACATGTTTAAATCACAACATTATAGTCAATTATATCAATAACAGAAATTCGGTAATTACTATTCTAACATAACATGACACATTATACCTTATGAGTGTATAAATATTACTGTAAAATGATATTGTATGCTGATATTGACTTGTTTCTACAAAATTAACATAGTTAATTGCTTTGATTATATGTTTTGCTTTCATTCTTTTCATTATTAAAAGTTTATGTATATTGAATATTTAAAAAAGATTGTCAGAGTTTTAATGACTATGATTTGTAAAAAAAATTTTGAGAATTGATCTATATCAAACTTTTAAAGTGACAATTATTCTAATCTTTAAAACACCACTTGGGGTAAACTTCATTTTCTCATTCAATAAATAGACTGTGAGTAGTCACTTACTTCATGCTAGCCCATTACCTAACCAATGAGGTTACAGTGGTAAGTAGACAAACACCTACTGGAATTGAAGTATACATAAATTACAATAAATGAGACAGGCACACAGATAGACACATAGTAGTTAGAGGACAAAAAGCAAATTTTCTGGACTGTAGGGGAAGATGGAAGGATCTTAAGTGAGTAGGACCAAGTGGGAGAAGCTGAGAGCATGGCATATAAGGAAAATGGAAGGAAATATAAGAAAAGCCTTGTTCAGCCTTGATGCATTGGGGAGGGGCTTAGTACTGCCTCAACTGAATGTGCCAGGCTCTGCTTACTCCCCATGGGAGGAGCCCTGACACTTTTGGAGGAGGGAATGGGGAGGGTGGGTTGAGGAGAACCTGGGGGAGAAGCAGAAGGAGGGATGAGACAGGCATCTATGGTTGGGATGTAAAAGGAATTAAAAAAATGCCTTTAGAAAAAGACTTAAAAAAAGAAAAGAAAAGCCAGACAAAAAAGATTCAAGAACAGGAAGATGCTGGAGTGTTCAGTGTCACTTCCCTGCAGGGACAGGGACAGAAAAATCCAAGTTCAAGTCAGAGATGAAACAGGAGCCAGATCTATCTGTGTCAGGAGACACTGGCAGGTACTGTGAGTGGAACTGGAGTCCAGTGGGTTTTTGGTGAGGAACAGCAGTCTGACTTCTGTGTGGATAAATTTCTCTAACCACAGGCCAAGGCAATGGGCTTCCCTCACATTTGCCAGCTGTGATGATTGTATTTGTATAACACTACTTTCCATGTAAGTAGAAATGGGATCCAACTAGGTAAATGATTGAGATACTGAGAAATACCTGCCTGTGGCCTTGAGTATAAACCCATCACAATAAAATATGTTCATCATGAATGTTAGCCCAAAAGAGAATTTGTTTTGTAAGTCAAACATGATTATCTATTTTCAACACATGTCACAGTCTTATTCTTTTCTCCTGTCTCCTTAATAACAGAATCCTAGCTCTTAGTATGCCCACTGTGTCTTTGTAGAGTGGGTTCATTTACCTTGTGCTACAGCAGCAGTAACAACAGCTGTAAACACATGCAGCAGAAGCAGGTGCAGCAGAGATTGGAGCCTCTGGAGAGGAAGCAGAAGCATGAGAAGTAGAAACAGCAGAAGCAGGAGCAACAGCAACAGATGTGGAAGTGGAAACAGAGTCAGAAGCAACATTTGAAGTGTTTCTGTGACCAGAGTTCTCCAGTGTGACCTCTGGCTCCTGGAGTCAGTACTTACTCTCTTCTTGAGCCTTTAAGGACAATTTGAGATGTATTATTTTTCATAAAAAGGAAATGTTACATTTTCATTCATTTTATCACTTTTCAATGCCATGATCTTGATTTTAGTCCACAAATATCTGTGTATTCCTTTCAATTTTATCATTAGAGACCACTACCATTTTTTAACTTCTGCTTCATTTCTACTTGAGTAAAAGACCCATGGTTTCATAAATCTCAAAAGCAGATATGACCAACTGGCTTTAAAAAAATCTACACTTTGTTAACTAACACATTCATTTCCAGCATGATGGGAAGACGTATACAGAAAAGGTCAAAATATGTCCTCTCTAGTCTGCATGACCTGGTTGTTGAACAGCCAGATTGAGAGAATGTGACAATGAAGGGCTTCTAGAAGGAAAGGAACCTCTCCCTTCTGCAGTCCATTTACCCTTTCCCATAGCCTTTCACAATTGCCCATTGGGATCCTGGGATAGCAAGAGTGAAGGTGAACTCAAAATGCATGAACAAAGTGTGCCACCAGCTGCTGAGCTGCAAGTGTGGATTCTGCAGATGCCTTCTGGCTTCTCACTCCTTTCCCATGACTATTACACCTGTGAGATGTAGACTAATGGTCTGCTCCAGCAATATCGTCTACTTTGAGTGGGAAACATTGTGAACAAAGCCTCAAGAATTCATTCAAAGCTCTGAAATGGTGCTACCCATCCATTTATGTCACAAAACAGTTGATAAAATTTCCACAAGGCTGACTCACATAGGTTACCCAAAAACCCATTCTACCTGCTAAATTGAAGAGGTGTGTTCTTGGGTCTTAGAGAGATCACTTGGTATTTATGATTCCTTGAATTCGGTTCCTGACACCCAGCAGGGGGCTCATCTCTGTCTAAAACTCCAGTCCTAGGGGATCCAGTTCTTTCTTCTGTCCTCAGTGAATACTAGACTTGCACAGGGTGCACAGACATATATACAGGGAAATCATTCACACACAAGCATGCACAACAGTAAAATCAAGTGGGAATTTTACAAACTGACTCAATGCTACTTAGTATATGAGCAGTCTCCTCTGCCTTTACATAATGTCTCTAGATTTCTGTCAGTCTTCACAACTCAGTCAACATCAGAATTCAGATCCTATTTTGGCATCAAATACCACATTTGCTCATTTTATATGCTACCTAAAGTTTAAAACAAATACAAAACTTGCCTAAATAATATAGCCACAAGGAGGATGAGCTTGGCGGTGGCATTGATGAAGTAGGTCTTTCTAGCAACATGGGCAATTCCAGATCCCTAGGCAGTTGGTGCTGGCTGGACTGGGAGCCTGAGAAACTGAGGTTGTGCTCCACACCAAATGCAGGCCAAAAGCTCACAGGTCTGTGGAGGCGCCCCCACCTCACAACTTTCCACAATGGTTCGGGCTGCCACTTGTCTGCTGTCTGGATGATATGGCAGCCTGGACCAGAGGGCAGGAGGTGATCTGTGGAGGGTGTAGAATAGTCTTGAGCCCCATGACCATAACTGTAATAATGCCAAAGCCTCCCAGCACTGGTGGCATTGTGGGCTGCAGCTGATCTGACCATCTTTAGCCCTTCTGACACTGGAGCCTCCATCTAACCTGGGTGTGTTTCATTTTGCTTGCTGTCTGTCTCCCAGGGAGGTGGAAGCAGTGTGCGGTTTGATTTGTTGTCTAGTGCTCATCCTCAATGCTAGCACAGGACCCACTGTACAGTAAGCACTTTAAACATGCAAGTAGGCCGGGCGGTGGTGGCGCACGCCTTTAATCCCAGCACTCGGGAGGCAGAGCCAGGAGGATCTCTGTGAGTTTGAGGCCAGCCTGGGCTTCCAAGTGAGTTCCAGGAGAGGCACAAAGCTACACAGAGAAACCCTGTCTCGAAAAACCAAAATAAATAAATAAATAAATAAAAATAAACATGCAAGTCAGAAGTAGGACATGGTGGCCCATGCCTTTGATCCTGCACTCAGAAGGCAGAGGCAGGTAGATGTCTGTGAGTTTGAGGCCTGTTTGTCTACTGAGTCCAGGATAGCCAGAGCCTCATAGTAAGACACAATCTCCAAAAACAAACAAACAAAGAAAAAGTGGGTTTGAGTGTAGCTTGAGTTTTTCTGCCTGGCCCACAGTCAGGATAAATCTCTATCACCTGCCAGTCCCACAGCCACTCAGACCCAACCAAGTAAACACAGAGACTTATATTGGTTACAAACTGTATGGTCATGGCAGGCTTTTTGTATTAGCAGTTGGGAGCACTGACTGCTATTGTGGAGGATGAGGGTTCAGTTCCCAGCAACCATACAGAGGCTCAAACACACTCTTTCAGCCTCCTCAGGCACCAGGAACACATGTAGTTCTCACACATACCTGCAGGAAAAATACTCGTATACATAAAAAATGAAATAAACATTTAAAAGGGGGAAAATTAAAATAAGATAAAAATGCCTTAGGAAATGGCTCAGCATGTAAAGAGTAGTAAATCATCAGCTCTTCCAGATTCTTTTTTGAGCCAGGGATAACCTGGTGTTGAGAGATGATGACAGGTAGATAAATGGATGGATGGATGGATAGGTGGGTGGGTGGGTGGATGGATGGGTGGATTGAAGGGTGGATGGATGGATGGATGGATAGATAGTAGATGGATAGATAGACAGAATTATAGGCCTATTATACTGATGAACATATAAACACAAATTCTCAATAAAATACTTGCAAATAAAGTTCAGGATTACATTAAAAAAATCATCCACCGTGGTCAAGTTGTCTTCACCTCAAACATGCAAGGATAATTCAACATACACAAATCAACATATTTACTGCACCACATAAAATGAGTAAAGGACAAAAACAATATGACCCCCTGAATATATGAAAAAAAAAGCCTTTTTAAAACCCAGCTTTCATCAATGATAAAAGTCCTGGAGAATCTAGGGATATAGAGGATATGTTTCAACATAATAAAGTAATTGTACAACAAGCCCACAGCATCACCATACTAAATAGAGAAAAACTCAGAGCTATTCCAAAAAGCAGGAAGAAGAAAAGGATGTTCACTCCTTCCACTCCTATTCAATATAGAACTTTAACTCTTAGCAAGAGCAATAAGACAACTGAAGGAGATAAAGGGGATACAATGGGAAAGGGAGAAGTCAAAATGTCCTTATTTGCAGATGATATGATTATAAACACATAAAACTAAAAATTTATCAGAAGTCTCTTAAGCCTGAAAAATAGATACATAAAAGTGAAAGATTGTAAAATGAACACACAAAAGTCAGTGGCCTTCCTGTATACCAATAACAAACATACTGACAAAGAAATGAGGGAAACTGTTCCACTCACAAAGGCTTAAAAATGTATGACAAGACATTTTATATAAGCGCAAGATGTGTTCTGGAGGAGTTCGAGTCCAAATTCATGTGGCTCTTCCTGACATCCCACTCTCCTCAAACAGGTACAGTCTGTTATTCTTCTCTTTTCTTTAAAGAGAATCCATTTTCTATCTCTTGGACCCTTTTTCATCATAGTTACTACCAGCCATGACATAATGATTTGAATTTCAAATCTACAATTATAGAAAGAGTCCAGATTGTTTAGTATCTGGGTTTCTAGCTAATCCTCTCCTAAGTCTGGTATTTCATCCTATTATAGCCAGACCAAAAAAAGGCCACTAAAAGTCATCATGACTATGAGATCTACAGGTGACTCAGATGTGATTTTTGATTATTCTCACTCCTTCCTTTCACTCTCTAAGTGAGCCTTTTTCTCATGAGTATTAGTGAAGAGGGAATAAGACTGTGATGACTATTCTTGGTTTTCAACCTGAATGTATCTGGATTAACAAACAACAAAAAATAGAGGGCACACCTGTGGGAGAGGTCTGCTTATTTTGAAGTATGAAGATCTAATTCTAGTTTAGATCTTTGAGGGATGAAGTCAGAGCTTTAATTCAGATCTTTAATCCAGATATAATCTGGACAACTCCTTTTGTTGGAAGGACTTGGAAGAATAAAGCTCTTACTCTTTCTCTGTAGCATGCATGAATCTTCAAAGTTCTTATTAGTAGAAACAAATCTGGGCTGGTTATTGGGGTAAATGCTGGAAGATCAGAGAACCAGAACAAGCCACAGCTACCTTACCTCGCCATTTCCTCAGCTGATCCTGTTTCCTCAAGCTGGAAGCCTTTAAGTCCTCATCCAAATGGATCTCAGCTAAACTGATTCTTGAAATCCTAAAATCTTAATGAGCTCAAGTTCCTGGTCCTCACGCCTTATATACCTTTCTGCTTTCTGGGATTAAAAGCTCACTTCCTGGGATTAAAGGCATGAGTAACCATGCCTGACTGTTTCTAGTGTGGCCTTCAACTCACAGAGATCCAGAGGGATTTCTGCCTCTGGAATGCTAGGATTAAAGGTGTGAGTGCCACCATTTTCAAGCCTCTGTATCTAGTGGCTGTTCTGCTCTCTAACCCTAGATAAGTTTAATAGGGTGCACAATATTTTGGGGAACACAATGCCACCACATTTCCCCTTTTTGCCTAAAATTAAAAAAAGTTTATAACTAATACAAGAAAAACTATCCAATAAGTATATACAATATATACAGTCAAGAATTACATTAACAATATCTAGTTCACCAACATTTGACAGTTTCAGACAAAAACTCCATTAATATATATTAACAATGTCCAGTCCAGTAACATTTGATAAACTCAAACAAAAACAATTCATTACTTATCCTATTTAAAACAAGTAGTTCCTTTTTAAAAGTGGATTCAAAAATTGACCTTTTATCTTATCATATTCATATTCTCTTTTTTCTTTTCATAATAGATTCAGTAATCTACCTTTTTATCATTTTTATATCTTCCCCTTTTTCTTTTTAGAGTAGATTCAATGATCTACCAATTTATCCTATTATTTCTTCATCCTTTTCCTCAGAGTAGATTCAATGATATACCTCATATCTATATTCTCTTTTTCTTTCTCTTTCTTTCTTTCTTTCTTTCTTTCTTTCTTTCTTTCTTTCTTTCTTTCTTTCTTTCTTTCTTTTTTAGGCTTTGAGCAGCACCGTTAAGCTGAGATTCATTCTGGATGAGGGCTGAGAGGCATCCATTCTGAGGAAACAGGATCAGCTGAGGAACTGGCAAGGTGAGGTGGCTGTGGCTTGTTCTGCTTCTCTGATCTTCCAGTGGTCACCCTCAATACCTGGCTCCAGATTTATTTTTATTAATAAGACCTTTTAAGATTTGTACTACATATCGCTGCTTGCTCTTAACTTGTTAGCAAAACCATTCCTTGACTGGCATTAAAGCCTACTTCTTTAAGATTACAGCATATACTGCAGACCAACTGAGTCATCCAGTCTTGAGGAGTGGGCATCTCCTGGATTATTGGGCTTTCCATTCACAGCCAGATATTGTTGTATTAGATAGAGCACTGCCTGTAAGCCATTCTAACAAATACCCTTTCCATAGAGAATCATTTTATTACTTCTAGAGAATGCTGGCTAAGACACCAGGTATGTAGAGAAGACATTCTAGAACAGTTAGGGTCTCATAACAGTCTCAGCTCACTTACAAATTCCCAACAGTCACCTAAACTGTAGCCTTCCCCAGGTGTTTGCTCACTTCAGAGAACTCAACCCTCCTCCTCGATGATCACGACCAAATACCTTGGCATGCTTTATTTTTCATATTATTGGGTATAGATATGAGGAGGGTAAGTGCCAATTTTAGGCAGTGTTTATAAAGTGAGTGTTCAACTCCCCATGGGTGAATTACTGAAAAAATTCTTATGAGGCAGAGAGAAATGTCTAGCTTTGGAAGGAGGAGGTGCTGAATGACTTCCCCTGTGTCATAGGAGAGACTCCTGGAAAGGAAACCACAGCTTCTGGTCAGTTCATGGAGAACTAATTAGTAAGTAGGCAAAGGCTTTGCCCCATGACATCAGCAGACCCTTTGCTGGGCATTCTATTGTGTCTTGGACAGCTCTTGGAATCCCCAGTGATGTCACTAGTGTTGTAGCAACACTGACTGCCTTGAGGTCATTTGTTCAGTGACCACAAGCTTGGCCTCTAGACATGCTGTCTGGACGTAGAAGTCAGTTTGGCAGAGGGAATGGACAGCATGGAGAGACCAGAGTGAGGCAGAAGGAAGCTGGTCCAAGGTCTCCCTGGAAAACATGGAAAAAATGGTCCTGGGGAAGAGGCAGTGAGTTTTGGAAGGGGCTGGGGAGCTTTCTGGATGTGGTGGGCTTCAGCTTTCCAGGGCTAGGGCTAAAGAACTGGGAATTTCTGGGATGGAGGCACAGAGAAATTAATGTGATTTCTGTACCATGACTGGATTTCACTGCCACTGGAGTCCTTTATTTATGTGCCAGTGTTAATAGGGAAAGGAGAGTACCCTGGAAAACCCTGAGGTTCTCATACATGACATCATAGCCGCTAGCAGGGCAGGAGCCCCCAAGTGCTGCTGTCTTCCAGTGACCCCTGAGGTTTCTGAATTACCAGCTGTTGATATCACACAGGTCTCCAGTTCAGCTGGAAAGCTGTTAGATTCAGTGGACCTGGACTGAGACTGTCACCTTCTTGCCAGCTGTGGGTGTCCTGGAGTGTCAGTGAGGATGACTTTGTGAATCTGCTGACTATGTTTTACCCCTGCATGGCTTTTCTATTAACACGAGACTCTGAAGCCTAGAACAAGGGACTTCGGCATCCCTATACTACCCAAGTGATTATAACAGTAGCAATTTTCTCCATGCATCTGAAAGCACATGGCTGAGGGCTCTGTAGCCAAGGTGCATCCTCTACAGCTGTGAGTAAGCCTGAAGAGGTTGTCCACTGGGTCCCCTTGTGCAGGGAGACAGAGACCAGCTGACTTCTAAGACATCCACCTCCCTATAGAGAGATGGGAAACTGACATCCACAGAGGGGAGACACTAGTCTGGGCTTTCAGAACCTGCCTGGGCAAAGACTCATCTGTCAGTCACTTTCTGTGCATCTTTCAGTGTGTCAGGATTAACTGAGATGAGGTAGTGTGTAGGGCAGGTGCTGTGCTTTGACGTCTAGAATTGGGTATTACTGAGATAGCTCACCTTGTCTAGCATGACTTGTCATTGTGATATAACATCTGAAGGACACAGTTTTCCTCACATCACTCAATTGTTCTGGGGTCCACCAAGTACACTTCTGAAGCCACAGTCTAGACTTCTGGTGAATTTTCAATCCAGACCAAACAGGGTGCTAGTTCTTCATTTCAGGACTGTCAGTAAATTCCAAAGTGTGGCTCTGGGAAAGGTCTATGATAAAGGACCGCTTATAACCTGTCCTCTTGTGCCTTTTACCTGCCTCTCTCATGCTCCGATGGATGTTGTAATTTAAGCTGGCTGTGTCACCTTTCCTAAGGGCATGCGTATTGTCACAGGAGGCTCCAATCAAAGCATTTGGCTTTTGTGTAGCTCTAGGGGTAGCACCACTGCAGTGACACACTACATATTATCACCATGACTATGACACATTTGCCTTTCTGTGAATGCCTTTATTGCATATCTGTGTGTGGCCTCTCACTAGCCATTCTTCTTTCCTCAAACCCCAGTGCAGGAATGGAGCCTTACACTTGTGGGAGTGTTTTCTCTTACATCTGAGGGCTCCCTGGAGAACTCTGGTTCTTAATATCCCCAGGCAGACATGTCATAAGTTGATAACGTTTTGGTATTTCATGAGGGCTAGAATGTATTCTGCTGATGATTCGGGGTAATTTTCCTCATTGTTTATGGGATTTATCTTTGTTCTGACAGGATACCCACAATCTCCCACCACATCTGCATACTGTAACAGCCTTGAGGATTCTCCACAATATGCTTGTTTACATCTGGAGACTGATCTTTCCTCCCCACTATCCTGACCTAATACCCTAGCAACCTTTATTTCTCATGTTATTAATTAGAGATCTGAAGAAGTGATGAGCCATTTCGCCAGATGTATTTGGAATAGAGACTTCTAATTCCCGTACTTGAAGTAGTAAAAATATTCTAATGAAGCAGAGAGAGAATTATCCCTGGCTTTGTAAAGACGATGTACTGAAGTTCTTTCCTTATGTTTCTGGAAAGGCTCCTGAGAAGGTCAACATGGCTTTTTGTGCATTGCAGAAGAGCTAGTTAGTAGGTAGGTGAGGTCTGTGGAGGTGACCCGAGTAGTCCTTTCTCTAGAAATTCTATCTTATCCTGTAGAGACCTTGATATTCTCTGTGATGTTACCAGTGTTGGGGCAACACCTCATGCCTGTGGGGTATTCATTCAGTGCCCATAGACATGTTAGCAAGACTGAGCTGGCTGCTTGGAGAGAGAATAGAGAACATGGAGAGACCAGAGGAAGGCAGAAGGAAGCTGGCCTTTGGTCTTAGTGTAAAGTCTGGAGAAAGAAATGGTTTTGGAGAAGGCATAGTGAGTCCTGAGCAGGGGATTGGGAGCTTCATGGAGGAGGTGAAGTTAAGCTGGGCCTTCCAGTATGGGGCTCAGCATCTGGGAGCTTCTGGGAAACAATGGGCCTATCCTGCTTCTCTGGGCATCTTAAGAGGAGACCTACATTAAAGAGTCTCTGATGGTGAGTTTAGGAGAGCCATGAATTATTCAGGCTGCAGCTGCCTTTCTGGGAACTCCTTCACTTCATTCAGACTGGCAAAGAGGGGCAGGAGGAACAGATGGACTACTGATCTGTCCCTCTCTGGGTATGATGTTGCTGTACTTCATCCTAGTGGATTCCTACTGTTTCCATGGGAATCTGACGCCAATAAGAAGGGAGGGAAATTCCCCTGGCCATCTACCACAACCTCAGACAGTCAGATGCTTTGGTCCTGGGGAAGTGTGATCAGGCCTTGGTGCTGCCAAGTTCTAAGGACAACAGGACTTACCTGCATCACATCACATATGAGCTGACACTGTCCTTCAAATCTACATGGCTGGGCTAGCTTATCCCTTCCAGAGTCAGGGGACTGCATGAGGGAGGGAGACACAATCCTAGCCATTGTTCTTGATACTGTAGCAGGGACATTTGGAGTAGCTGTTGGCTGCCAGCAGCTTTGACCTTCCTTGAAGTGTTGTGGTGGAAAAGTTCCCATCAGAGGTCCTGCCCCTTACTACAGAGGCTAGATCCCAATACAAGCCTGAGTCAGTCATCTGCATGCTAGAGATTATATTCTAAAGAAATGGAGGAATCCATTCTGCTTGATGGTTTGGGGAAGGCTCCATCCCATTTTCAGAGCCATACATGTTGCAAGTTTCTGAAGCTGTACCAGGCACATTATCCAGTGCCAGTATTCTTGGTGACACACACTGCAGTGCCCATGCTCATCATGGTGGTGTCAATTGGTTCAAATCTTAAGGCAAGTCCACATAGTTAAAAGGGAGGTTTATTTTGTGGGGTAACTTACAAGTGAAGGGATAGGTTACAGGGTCTGGGAAAGGTGAAGCATAGTCTGGCAGTGTTCTTGGGAGAACTCTGCTCAGTCTACCTCCAGCATTCAGGGTCCAGGAACCAAGAGAGCCAGCCCATCTGGATCTCAGGTCTTCAGGAGTCCTATCTCGGCTCCACCTTGTAGGTGTGACAGTTACCTAAACCTCAATGAGGGTGGTACTTCCAGATCAAAGCTGGAATAGCTACCGACTACAGGTGTCATCTCAGGAATAGAATTCATATATTGGTGCCGTTGTCTGAAATCCCCATTGTATGACCCCAGGGAAATTTCAAATCTAAATGAATCATTTTGCTTTGAAAGCAATAGGAGGCATCTAGCTGTTGTTGACAATGAAGACCACACAGTAGTCATCCCAGTCCTTTCTGTGTTAGGAAGGAGTTTTTTTCCCTCACATCATAAAATGTATGGAGTAAGCAATACAAAGTCTGGAAGTGTTCAAGTCAAAATTCCCATGACCCGAGACCCCATCCTCTTTATTACAGGTCCAATGTGCTGTTGTTTTAGGCCTTTCTCTTTTTCTTTAAAGAGCACCCATTTTTTACCTATGGACACTTTTTTCTTAACCACAGTTACTATCAAACAAAACAAATTATTTGAATTCCAAATCTTCAATTATAGAGAAAGACCAGATTTTTTAAGTACAGAGTTTCTAGCTGCTCTCCTCTTACTCAAGAAACCACAGACTGGTATTTCATCCTATTTCAGCCTTGCATGGCCATAAAGAGGCCACAGAAAGTCATCATGACCATGAAATCTCCAGCTGATTCCCATGTACCTGTTGATTATTGCCACTCCTTCCTTTCAATCTCTGATGGAGCCATTTGCTCAAGAATGTTAGTAGATAGGATTAAGACTTTGATGGCTATTTTTAGATGTCAACATGATGACATCTGGGAATAACATAACCCCAAGATGGAGGGAACACCTGTAGTCTATTTCTGCTTAGTTAAAGTAGGAAGAATTACTTTATTGTGGAACTTTGAGGAATGAAGTCACACCTTTAATTCAGATCTTTAATCTAGATGTAATCTGAACCATTTCTTCTGCTGGAAGCCTATAGAAGGACATGGAAGAAGGAAGCTTTTACTCTTTCTCTGCTTGCTCTCACCTTGTTAGCACATCCATTCTTTCACTGACATTAGAGTCTATTACTTTAAGGTTACAGCATAATATCAGAGACAGCTGAAACATCCAGTGTTTAGGACGAAGAAACTACTGGATTCTTGAACTTCCCATTCATTTCCAGCCATTGTTGGATTAGCTAGAGTACAGGCTGTAAGCCATTCTAACAAATCCCCTTTTAAAATAAACATTTATTTTTATAACTTACGTTACTCTAGAGGCCTGATAATACACCAGGCACGTAGAGAGGACATTCTAGAGCAGTTTGGGTCTCATAACAGTCTCAGCTCACTTACAAATTCTCAATGGCCATCTTCCCTTAACCTCAGCATTTCTCAGGTGTTTGCTCACTTCATAGAACTCAACGCTCCTCCTCCACATCATCATGATCTAATTCCTTGGCATGCTTTATTTCTCATATTATTGAGTATGGATGTTAAGGAGAGGAAGGTCCATTCTTGGGCAGTGCTTATAAAGTGAGTGTTCAAATCTCCATGGGTAAAGTAGTGAAAAGATTCTAAGGAAACAGAAACAATTTCCCAGCATTAGAAAGAGGAGGTACTGAATGGCTTCACCTGTGTCACAGGAGAGACTCCTGGAAAAAAAATCTCAGCTTCTGTTCAGTTCAGGGAGAATTTATTAGCAAGGAGGCAAAGGCTGTTCCGTGTGACAACAGGAGTCCCTTCTCTGGCAATTCTATTGTATCC
This sequence comes from Peromyscus eremicus, assembly GCF_949786415.1. Lineage (NCBI taxonomy): Eukaryota > Metazoa > Chordata > Mammalia > Rodentia > Cricetidae > Peromyscus > Peromyscus eremicus. Next base: position 90,305,961 of record NC_081425.1, on the reverse strand, counting down.
TGGAGAGCAGAGCTCTTGGAATCCCCTGTGATGTCAATAGTGTTGTAGCAACACCAAGTGCCTTTAGGATGTTCGTTCAATGTCTATACAGTTTGCCTATAGACATGTTGTCAAGACTTAGGCATCTACTTGGAAGAGAGAATGGATTTTGTGTGATACCAGAGAAAGGCAGAAGGAAGCTGACCCTAGGTCTCACTGGAAAGAATAGAGAAATCAATGGTCCTGGGGAAGATGCAGTGAGTTCAGGAAAGGGTCTGTGGAACTTTTTGGATGTGATGGGCTTGAGCCTTCCAGGGTCAATCAGTAACTGGGAGCTTCTGAGAAGCAATAGACCTATCCTGCATCTCTGGGTTCCTAAAAAGCAGATCCAGATCAAGTGTTCATGATGGTTAATAAGACATAGTCAGGAATTGACAAGGCTGTAGCCTTTGTGCTGGGGACCCTCTGCTCTCACTCTGAGTGGGGAAGGAGGCACAGAGGAATGTTTAGATTTCAGTACCATCATTGCACTTCACTCCCACTGGAGTTCTTAGGGTGTGTGCCAGCAATAACAGGGAGAGGAGAGTGTCCTGGCAAAGCCTGAGCTTGTCTTAGCTTACATCGTAGACTCTAGCAGGGCTGAGGCACCAAGTGCTGCTGTCTTTCACTGACACCCTAAGATTATGACTTCCCAGCTGTGGGTGGCACACAGGTCTCCAGTTCAGCCTGAGAACTGTTAGATTCAGTGGACCTGGACTGAGACTGTCCCCTTCTTACAGGATCTAGGTTTCCTGGGCTGCCAGTGAAGATGGCTTTATGAATCTGTTGATTATGTTCCGCCGCTGCATGGCTTCTCCATTAACATGAGACTCTGAAGCATCATCCAAGTGATTTGGGCATCCCTATACTACTTGAGTGCTTGTGAGGAAGAGTAGCAATTATCTCCAGGATTATGTCCAGGAAAGGACATGGCTGAGGGCTCTGAAGCTTGTACATCTTCTGTAGCTGTGAATAAGCCTTAGGAGGCTGTCCCCTAGGTCACCCTGTGCAGGGAGACAGGGGAAGCCAGGTAACTTCTGAGACACCCATCTCCCTATAGAAAGATGCAAGAACTGAGATCCACAGAGGGAGAGACTCAAGTCTAGTCTTTCAGAACCAGCTAGGGCAAAGTCTCATCTGTCAGTTACTTCCTGATCACCCTTTAGTGTGTCAAGATTCACTGAAATGAGGTAGTGTGTAGGGCAAGTGGTGTCCATTGATTTCTAGAATTGGTGATTACTGAGATACCTAACCTTGCCTAACATGTTTGTCAGTTGATATAACATCTGAATGGACATAGTTTACCCCACATCACTCATTTCTTCTGGGGTCCACCAAGTACACTTCTGAAGCCACAGTCTATACTTCTGGTGAATTTTCAATCCAGGCTGAACATGGTGCTAGTTCTTCATTTTAGGACTGTCAGTAAATTGAAAAGTGTGAAGTGTGGCTCTGAGAAAGGTCTATGGTAAGGGACCGTAACAATCCGTCCTCTTGTGCCCTTTGCCTGCCTCTCTCATGCTCTGATGGATATTGTAATTTAAGCTGGCTGTGTCCCCTTTCCTAAGGGCATGCACATTGTCACAGGAGGCTCCAGATCAAGGAATTTGGCTTTCATGTAGCTCTAGGTGAAGTACCACAGCAGTGACACACTACATACTATCCCCATGACTATGACACATTTGATTTTCTGTAAATGCCATTGCATATCTGTGTGTGGCCCCTCAATAGCCATTCATCTTTCTTCAAACTTTAATGCAAGAATGGCCCATCATTCTTCTTGGGAGTTTTTGCTCTTGTGTCTGAGGGCTCCCCTGGGGAACCCTGGTTCTTGTATCTCCAGCCTGACATGTCACTAGTTAATCACACTTTTGGTAGCTTTGATGGCTGCAATGAATTCTACTGAAGGTGAGGGGTAATTTTCATCAATTATGGAAGTTATCTTTGTTCTGACAAGAACCCCCCCCAATCTCCCACCACACTAACAGCCTTGTGCATCCTCCACAAGGTGCTTGTTGCTTTCAGGGGACTGAACTTTCCTCTCCACCATCCTTACTTACTTGCCTAGAAACTTTTTTTCTTGTGTTATTGACTAGAGGTTTCACGAGTTGGATGAGCCATTTCCTGGGATGTGTTTGGAGTGAGTCTTCAAGTTTCTGTACATGAAATAGTGAATATATTCTAATGAAGCAAAAAGAGATCCCTGGGTTTGTAATGAGGAGGTGATGAAGGTCTTCCCATACATTTTTGGAAGGCTCCTGGGAAGGGCAGTATGGCTTCCAGTAAATTGCAGAAGATATAGTTTGTAGGGAGGTGAGGGCTACTGCTGGTGAACCCAATAGTTCCTTCTCAGGATGAGATATTGTATTCTGGAGAGCCCTTGGCATTCTCTTGATATCACCAGTGTTGTGGGAATACCAGGTGACTGTGGGGTATTCTTTCACTGCCCGTAGACATGTCAGCAAGACTGAGAAGGCTGCTTGGGAGAGAGAATGGAGAACATGGGGGGACCTGAGAGAGGCAGAAGGAAGCTGGGCTTCAGTCTTAGAGTAAAACATTGAGAAATAAATGGTTGGGGAGGGAACAGTGAGTCCTAGGAGGGGAGGGGGGAGCTTTCTGGAGGAGGTCCAGCTTGAGCAGGGCCTTCCAGTAGTGGGGCTCAGTATCTGTGAATTTCTGGTAAGCAATGGACTTATCCTGCTTCTCTGGGTTCCCTAAGAGCAGACCCAGAGTCAACAATTTCTGATGGTTAGTTTGGGAGAGCCATGAATATTCAAACCTGAAGTGGCTTTTCTGTGAGATCCTTAATCTCATTCTGAGTGGAAAGGAAGGCCAGCATGAGCAAAGTGGTAACTAATTAGGTGTCCTTCTCTGGGTAGGGTGTTGCTGCACTTCATCCTAGTGGATTCCATCAGTTTCCATGGGAATCTGATGCCAATAAGAAGGGAGGGAAACTCCCTTGATCATCCATCAAAGTCTCAGACTTTCAGATATTTTGGTCCCGGATACATGTGATGAGGACTTAGTACTGCTATGCTCTAGGGACAATAGGACTTACCTGCACCACATCAGATATGAGGTTACACTGTCCTCCAAATCTACATAGTTGGGCTATCTTATGCCTTCCAGGGCTGGGGGACTTCATTAGAGAGGGAGACAAATGCCTAGCCATGGTGGTTGAGGACAGATACATAGCTCATGGAACCAATTTGAGGATAGCTGCCCTACTCTTTGGGGCTCTCAGTGGGGCCCTAGCATTTCCTCTTCCTGGAGCTTCCTCTTGGGACTAGCATGGATTCTCCTGCCCCTATGCCATTCAAATGTACAAGTTCACTTTGCTTTATCTTCCTGCAGGGACTACTGGGAAGTCACCAACTCAAACCTCCACCTCCACTGAGCAGGAGCAGCAGATGACAAAGTTAGAGAAACTCACCCTTCAGCTACAGAGTATAACATACGAGCAAATTGAACTGTGTGGATTCCTGGCCAGTTATACCGACAAGGATTTGCAGAACAGGTAGTCATTAGGAGAACTTCTCTGCTGACCATCTTGACCCCACAGTGTGTATCTAAGCTTTCCTGAGGAACCGGTGGCTGAACCTCCAGGGTGTCCTGGTGCCTAAACTAATTTTCCTGAGTGCACAGAACCTGGGTAGGTGTGAGATGGAGACACAGGCTATTCGATTAATCCAAATGAATAGCACACCATGTGGCCTGAATCACACTCTGAGGATAGGGACATTAGTGTGTGAGTTCTCAACATGCATTTCAAGAGGCCTTGGCAGGTGTTGGCTTGTGGGAGATGCTAGGTTCTGTGAGTTTGTGGTGAGTCTTTGTAGTTGACCAACAGATGATTATGTGCTGAAGGCTCCTGGCAGAGCCTGAGGGGCCTGGTCCCATTCTACCATCTCAGTTTGTGGCTAGAAGGTCTGATGTTTATCAGTGGTTCTCCCTTGTCCTCCTCTTTATACTTTGAAGCAGTTCCATCTACCTGCATGTCATGGGCATCCTGACTGTATGTGGTGTGTTTGTTTGTGTAGGAAGTAATAGCCTGAAGCTTTTCTTGGCTCCTCCTTATACTCTGAGACAGTGCAAACTCTCTGTATTACATGTGCATTCTGAGTATATGTGGTGTGTGTGTGCGTGTGTGTGTGTGTGTGTGTGTGTGTGTGTGTGTGTGTGTGTATGTGTTAATGTGTGTGTTTTAGAGGGCATGAGGGTATGTGTGTGTACTCCTTGGAGTCTAGGTTCTGTGGCACAGCCTGAGGATTTGCCATTTTCACATTTTCCATGGGATGCCAGTGATAACACCAGAGAGCTTCATCTTCGCCACTGTTCTCATTTTGGTGGGACTTTGGAATCCCTTGTGGAGTTTATAAAGCCTTCCTGAAGTTGGGACTTCTCCCTGGAAATACTCAATGTATGCTCTGGTCCTCTGTGTAGCAATAGGCAGCCATATATGAGAATCCCTGTGGTAAAGACAGGAAAAATGTCACTATAGGTTTCTGGTGGCACCAGATATGTGGCACAGACTCCTGGGAACTTCTCAGGTAGATAATCTATAGCTCCAAGTTCACTGAGGGTGCTCGTGCAGTCCTGGATAACTCCCTTGGACAACCTTTTCTTATGGCCTGAGTACATGATAGGAAGTTTATTTAGCACCTGGAGGTCCCAGTGTATAAGTGCCAGGCTGTGGCATCCATGGGGCTGAGGTGTCCAGAACATAGCCTGATTCCATATGATCCTTGTGGCCTGTGTTCATGGGGTTCTTTTCTCCAGGGGCCATGCCCTACTACAGGCTGAATTCTTTTGGGATGCTAAAAATGGAGCATAAGCATGTGATGTCGGACTTGCAGAAATTGCCCATGGAGATCAGTGACAGTGTGAACAAGGTCAAACAGCTGATTGAGGAGAATGTATCCTACAGGTATGTGCGGGGTTTATCTTGGGAGGGACTGATTCTACCATCTTTCTCTTTCACCCAAAGTGAGGGCCCTGGTTCTTGCCTGTGTGCCTCTTAACAAGCAGTCTGACATGTGGTCCTTGGCCTTGTGCCACTTGAACTCAGTTTTGCTAAGTGTGAAAAGACACTGAGTCCCTCCAAGAGATGTCCTGTCATTTTTGGGAGACCCTTAATAGAAAAATGGTTTGTACCATGAAGAGTGTCAGGTATCCTAGGACCTCTGGAGCTCTGACCAGGGCTTCACAGAGCTGTTTTCCATGGCAGCCATAGACAGAACTGATTCTGGTTGGGGCTTTTTCCCTCCTTTTGAGAGTGTTTTCCCTCTACCTGCTGCTGCTTTCCCAATATCATGAACAGTTAAGAACAGGTGTGGACTGCACGCTGTTCTCAGAGGCACAGGATACCTTTTGACATCAGGGTTTTCAGAAGTAGTTTGAATCTTTCTGGAATTTGGTTATTCTCTGGATTTGGCCTGCATCTAAGTGATGCTGGCTTGGCTACTGAGAGCTCCCTTTGCGGGCTCTCCGGGCATCTGGGACTTTTCAGCACTGGTGGTACTTGGACGTAGGAAGGGCAAACGGAGGCTGGCTGGGACACACCATGTTTTTGTGGATTTTCAGTTAAATCCATGGCCAGATCCTCCAAGATTGGACTCATTGGAAGGAGAATGTACATGTGTTGAGACTCAAGAACAGACTGCTGTGAAAGGAGCAGACTGAACTGCAAGAGTCCTGTGAGGATCTGAAGAGGCTCCTGATGGAGGCTCATGAGATGATCTGTGACCCTCAGCAGGTAGGCTGAGACAGTGGGGGCAGGCTGCCCACCTGTTCAACCATAAACATAGAGACACCCATATAACCATCGACCCATCCATCCAGACTCCCACCTACATACCATCTAATTGTTGATTTCTGTGATCATTCCCAAGTCTTTCTGGAGAGGTAGCCTCATGCAAGAAACTGGATAATTGTCAAGCAAACCTTCCTGCTCTCCTAGAAGCTGCAGTACATTCAGAGAGCTGGGTCAGCCACATATCACACACCTACATGTCATTATGATCAGAGGGCTGCTATGCAGGGAGGTACTTTGGGAACAACACAAAGCTTTCATTGATGATGTCAGTGGCCTGTGGCTCATTTCCCTTGCAGGGGTCTTGTGAGATCACAGGTAGGAAGCAGCCTTCAAGGCCTAGAGTCCAGCCCCAGTGCCAACTGAGTGGTTCTCATTGTCAACATTTTGGGTGGCATGTGGTCTTCTCCTTTTTTTCTGCATCCCAGTGTGCTCTCTTCCTCTTTCAAGCTCTTGGTTCATAGTGACAGAAGCCTGAGTACCACCTTTTCAGTCTTTTTTCTGTGCGTGGTGCTGGACAGTTCTCCCATCCTGGAGCTTCCAGTCTGGAGCTGACTGGATGCCCATAGATGTGGAAGGACTTTGACAAGCTGATTGTTAGGGTGACTGATTTGAGGCTATATGAGTACATTTTCTGCTATCACCTCAACAGAGTCTGAATAACTTGTGTGCTCTCCTAGGAATTTTTAGTCCCCAAGGGTTGGATAGCCATTTAGTGGGTGTCAGTTGAAACACTGGATGTGCATATTTTATTCAACTGTTCATACAGCATGATATCCTCTTTATTGTTTTCTGCTCACTCTGATTTTTGTGGTCTGTGTGTGATCTATGCAGGCATGTGTAAATATGTACTTTGGTGTGTGTGTTCTGAGGCTACATAATGAAATCCATGTTGTCATCTGTTGCTCACTCCCTTATTCCCTTGAGCCCAGGTCTTTCACTGACCCTGAAATTTTCTCTTTGGGCTAATCTGGCTGGCCAGCACTCTTTGGATCTCCTGTCCTCCAAGGTAGACCTTCTGTCTTGTTTTGTCTAATCTAATGTTACACATTTAAATTGCTCAGAAAGAGGAAGGACACATTTGCTTTCTCTTTTGTCTGTTTACTTTGATGTTTTCATGCTAATGTGTTCTCTAATAAATAACAAAAATCAAACAATACAGCTATTTTAAAAATAAACAGTAGGCTTCTTTTCTTTCAGTGCACAGAGCTAACACCACAGGAAATGTCTGGTTTGTCTCATTGGCTTCACAACATGGAATCCCACAGTGCATCTCCTTGCTGACATTGTGTTGCTGAGTATATCATGTGCATGGCTGTGTCTCAGAACAGATTCCCTCTCATAGTTGTGCAGAGTGCTGTGTTCCTGAAAAGCACTGCAGGTGATCTCACTGGCCTCCTTCTGACTGACACTGGGCTGAATTCATATCATATGCACTGTCATCTGTTGAAAATTTCCTGGGTGTTGACCGTGGGTCACTTTATTTTCTTGGGCTATCAAGGTCATCTGTGGAGGAGCAGGATAAGTTTAGTGAAAAGACTATGACGGGTCAACTTGGAACCTGTGGCATCAGTGAGTTTTGTGAGGGATAAAATTCATTCAAGGAAAAGTAAGTGCAAGCCGAGGTAGCAGTGCATTGCTGGGTGTAAGAGCCTTGTAGACAGCACAGAGGACCCACTACCTCACCCTACATCAGAACAGGTGCAGCAGTTTTCTCATTGACTATTCTTGGTTCAGCAAGTATTTGTGTGGTGTGTGTGTGTGCGTGTGCGTGTGTGTGTGTGTGTGTGTGTGTGTGTGTGTGTTGTGCTTTTCTGTGCATCTCTGTATCTATGTGTGTGTGTGAACTTCTCCTCTGTATGTGTGTTTGTGTGAATACTGTCTATTGCTTACACAGTAGTGATCCTTTGTGTGTGTATGTGACCATGTGTGGATGAATGTATATGTGTGTGTGTCCACGTTTCCTGTATGTATAGGGATAATTATTTGTATGTGTTTGTGAGTACAGGTGCTTATAGGTCCAGGTGTATGTTTGTACTGTGGAATTTAAACTCTTATTTGTTTTTATTTCTACATATTTATATATTCACTTCCTCATCTTTAATGATGATGGAACCAACTTTGTTGAAAAAGTACTGTGCCCCCTCACTTGGCATCCATCAAATACTGTATGCTGCTGCCCATCTTTCCGCATGTCCTCCTAGCTCACTTGAACAAAGGGACAAAAACTACTGTACCTCATGGTTTTCAGGTATTTGTAGAGACAAAAATATTTATCTGCCCAGAAATCCTTGGAGCAAACCAAAGGAATGTGGTACATGAAGTTTAGGAGGAGGTCACTGTGGCAAATCAAGGTGTCTGAGAGGCAGGATAGCCTGGCTGAGGGTTTGTGTCCTTGTCTGCTCTGGGTGAATGGTGACTGCACACTCAATGGTCAGGTGGCTTGCTGTGTCTTCTCTATATCCTGTTTTGTCCTCATCCACATTGCCTGCTACCACTTGCTTTCCCCCTTTGTCTAACCTTGGCTCAGTTAACCTTGGCCTTGGAGCTTGGCCTGCATGTTAGTCCTTGAGAGATTCTGACTTGCAGTGTGCTTCCAGCTGCATCTCAGTCCAGCAGAAGTCCCCTAGCCATGCATGGGGAGGAGCTGTTGGCTGACAGCACCTTTGACCATCCTTCCAGTGTTTTGTGGAGAGGTTCCTATCAGAAATCCTACCCCTTACTACAGAGACCAGGTCCCATATACAAGCCTGAATCATCAACTGCATGCCAGAGCTTATGTTCTAGAGAAATGGAGGAGTCCATTCTGCTTGATGATTTGGGAAAGGCTGCGTCCCATTTTCAGAGCCATGAATGTTGAAAGCTTCTAAAGCAGCACCAGGCACATTGTCTAATGCCAGTATTCTTGGTGGCATACACCGCAGTGCCCACACTCATGATCCTAGTGTTAGTCCTGAGCTCTGTACAATGATTTAACTCTGGAGTATGATTTGTTTCCTATTGCTGCTGTCTCCAAATCCTGCCTCTTTGACCATCAGAGAAACTTCAAATCTTAATAATCTACTTTGCTTTTAAAGCAGCAGGAGGTTTATGACTGCTGTTTACAATGAAGACCCCACATAAATTTTTCCTGGGTCTTCCAATTTAAATAGGAGGTTTTTCTTTCTCAGAATGCATGGAGTGAGCAAGATGTGGTCTGGAGGAGTTCAAGTCCAAATTCACATGGCTCTTTCTGACAAGTACAGTGTGTTTGCTTTCTTCTCTTTTCTTTGAAGAGAAACCATTTTCTATCTCTTAGAACCTTTCCACCACAGTTATTACCAGACATAACATAATTATTTGAATTTCAAATCTTCAGTCATAGAGAGAGACCACATTGTTTTGTGTCTGGGTATCTATCTAATCCCCTCCTACCCAATAAAGCAAAGAATGGTATTTCATCCTATTTTAGCCACCCATGATCAAAAAGAGGCCACAAAAAGTCATCACGACCATGAGATCTACAGGTGATTTAGGTATGATTTATATTTATCTTCACTCCTTGTTATCACTCTCTAAGGGAGCCCTTTTCTCATGAATATTAGTGAACAGGGGAATAAGACTGTGATGACTATTCTTGGCTGTCAATGTGACTATATCTGGGATTAACTAACAACCAAAAATGGAGGGCACATCTGTGGGAGATTTATGCTTATTTTGAAGTAGGAAGATCTACTTCTAGTCTGAACCTTTGAGGTAGGAAGTCACACCTTTAATTCAGATCTTTAATCCAGATGTAATCGGGACTACTCCTTCTGTTGGAAGCATATAGAAGTCATGGAAGAAGGAAGCTCTTACTCTTTCTCTGCTTGCTCTCTCCTTGTTAGCACATCCATTCCTTCACTGACATTAAAGCCCACTTCTTTATGATTCCAGCATATACTGGACCAGCCGAGACATCCAGTCTAGTGGAGTGAGCATCTACTGGATTCTTGGACTTTCCATTTCTAGCCAGATATTGTTGAATTAGCTAGAGCACAGCTTATAAGCCATTCTAACAAATACCCTTTCCATAGAGAGATTCATTTTGTAACTTCTGTTCTCTATAGAACCCTGGCTAATACACCAGACATGTAGAGAGGAAATTCTAGAACAGTTAGGGTCTCATAACAGTCTCAGCTCTCTTACAAATTCTCAGTGGCCATCTTCCCTTAACCTTAGCATTCCTCAGGTGCTGCTCACTTCAAAGAACTCAACCCTCCTCTTTCACATCATCCTGATCTAATTCCTTGACATGCTTTATTTCTCATATTATTAGGTATGGATGTTAAGGAGGGGAAGAGTCATTCTTAGGCAGTGCTTATAAACTGAGTGTTCAACTATCCTTGGGTAAAGTAGTGAAAAGATTCTAATGAAGCCGAAGAAATCTCTAGCTTTGGAAGGAGGAGGTGCTGAATGACTTCCCCTGTGTCACAAAAGAGACTACTGGAAAGGAAACCTCAGCTTCTGGTCAGTTCATGGAGAACTAATTAGCAAGGAGGCAAAGACTGTGCCCCATGACATCAGCAGACCCTTTGCTGGGCATTCTGTTGTATCCTGGACAGCTCTTGGAATCCCCAGTGATGTCACTAGTGTTGAAGCAGCACCAACATTCTTTAGGACATTGGTTCACTGACCAAAAGTTTGGCCTCTAGACATGTTATCCAGACTCAGAGGTCTATTTGGGAGAGGGAATGGACAGCATGGAGAGACCAGAGTGAGGCAGAAGGAAGCTGGTCCTAGATCTCCCTGGAAAACATGGGGGAATAAGTTGTCCTGGGGAAGACTCAGTGAGTTCTGGGAATGGGCTGGGGAGTTTTCTGGATGTTTTTAGGCTTGAGCCTTCCAGGGATAGGACTCAGGAACTGGGAGCTTCTGGGAAGCAATAGGCCTATCCTGATTCTCTGGGTTCCTAAAGAGCAGACCCAGATCAAGGATCCGTGATGATTAGTTTGGCAGAGTCAGGAATTGAAAGGCTGAAACTGCTTTGCTGGGTACCCTGTGCTTTCAGTCTGAGTGGGAAAGGAGGCACAGAGGAACTAATGAGATTTCTGTACTAGGACTGTGTTTCACATTCACTGGTGTCCTTTCATTGTGTGCCAGTAATAATACGGAAAGGGGAATAACCTTGCAAAGCCATAGGTTCTGATACTTTACATTATAACCACTAGCAGGGCAGGATCCACCAAGTGCTACTGTCTTGCAGGGATCCCTAAAGTTTTGAGTTCCCTGTTGTGGGTGGTACACAGATCAGTTCAGCCTGAGAACTGTTAGATTCAGTGGACCTGGACTGAGACTGTCCCCTTCCTGGTAGCTCTGAATGTCCTGGAATGTCAGTGAGAATGGCTTTGTGAATCTAGTGACTATGTTCTGCCCCTGTATGGCTTCTCCATTAACATGAGACTCTGAAGCATAGAGCAAGTGACTTTGGCATCCCTATACTGCCTGAGTGCTTGTGGACAGTAACAATTTTCTCCAGGCTCTGAAAGCACATGGCTGAGGGCTCTGCAGCCAATGTGCATCCTCTGCAACTGTGAGTAAGCCTTAAGAAGCTGTCCACTGTGTCACATTGTCTAGGGAGACAGAGGAAACCAGGTGACTTCTAAGACATCCACCCCTCTATAGAGAGATGGGAGAACGAACATCCACAGAGGGGGAGACTCAAGTCTGGGCTTTCAGAACCTGCCTGGGCAAAGTCTCACCTGTCAGTCACTTTCTGAGCATCCTTCAGTGTGTAAGGATTAACTGAGATGAGGTAGCGTATAGGGCAGGTGCTGGTGAATTTTCAATCCAGACCAAACATGGTGCTAGTTCTTCATTTCAGGACTGTCAATAAATTCCAAAGTGTGAAGTGTTTCTGTGGGAAAGGTCTATGGTGAAGGACCCCTAATAACCTGTCCTCTTGTGCCCTTTGCCTGCCTCTCTCATGCTCTGATGGATGTTGTAATTTAAGCTGGCTGTGTCACCTTTCCTAAGGGCATGTGCATTGTCACAGGAGGCTCCAGGCAAGGAATTTGGCTCTTGTGTAGCTCTAGGTGAAACACCACAGCAGTGACACACTACATACTATCCCCATGACTAGAACACATTTGATTTTCTGTAAATGCCTTTGCATGTCTGTGTGTAGCCTCTCACTAGCCATTTGTCTCTCTTCAAATTCCACAAGCACTCAGGCAGGAATGGAGCCTTACACTTGTGGGAATGTTTGCTCCTGTGTCTCAGGGCTCACCTGGAGAGCCCCAGTCCTTATCATCTCCAGCCTGACATGTCACTAGTTGATCACACATTTGCTCACATCATGAGGGCTGGAATGTATTCTGCTGAAGATTTGGGGTAATTTTCCTCATTAACTATGGGGCTTTCCTTTGTTCAGACAAGACACCCACAACCTTCAACATACCCACATACTATAACAGCCTTGGGGATTCTCCACAATTTGCTTGTTCATATCAGGGGACCGATTTTCTTCTCCACCATCCCGACCTAATACCCTAGCAACCTTTATTTCTCATGTTATTGGTTAGAGATCTGAAGAATTGATGAGCCATTTCATCGGATGTGTTTGGAATAGAGACTTCAACTTCCCATACATGAATATATGAATAGTAAAAATATTCAAATGAAGCAGAGAGAAGAGATCTGTGGCTTTGTAAAGACAATGTACTGAAGTACTTTCCTTATGTTTCTGGAAAGGCTCCTGAGAAGGGCAACATGGCTTTTTGTGCATTGCAGAAGAGCTGGTTAGTTGATAGATGAGGCCTCATGGAGATGGCCCTGGTAGTCCCTTCTCTGGAAATTCTGTTGTATCCTGGAGAGCCCTTGGTATTCTCTGTGATGTTACCAGTGTTGTGGCAACACCAAATGCCTGTAGGGTACTTGTTCAGTGTCCATAGACATGTGTGTAAGGCTGAGATGGCTGCTTGGGAGAGAGAATAGAGAACATGGAGTGACCAGAGAGAGGCAAAGGAAGCTTGCCTTTGGTCTTAGTGTCAAACCTGGAGAAATAAATGGTTCTGGTGAAGAAAATGAATCCTGAGCAGGGGATAGCGAGCTTCCTGGAGGAGGTGAACTTGAGCTGGGGCTCAGCATCTGTGAGCTTCTGGGAAGCAATGGGCCTATCCTATTTCTCTGGGCTTAAGAGCAGACCCAGAGTCAAGAGTCTTTTATGGTCAGATTAAGAGAGCCATAAATTATTCAGGCTGCAGCTGCTTTTCTGGGAACTCCTTCATTTCATTCAGACTGGCAAAGAGTGACAGAAGGAACTGATTGACTAATGAGCTGTCCCTCTCTGGGTAGGGTATTGCTTCACTTTATCCTAGTGGATTCCTACAGTTTCCATGGGAATCTGATGCTAATAAAAAGGGAGGGAAATTCCCCTGGCCATCTACCAGGGCCTCAGACATTCGGATGCTTTGGTCCTGGGCACGTGTGATCCGGACTTGGTGCTGCTAAGCTTTAGGGACGTCAAGACTTACCTGCATCACATCAGATATGAGCTGACACTGTCCTACAAATCTACATGGCTGGGATACATTATGTCTTCCAGGGCCAGGGGACTGCACCAGGGAGTGAGGCACAAGCCTAGCCTTGCTGGTTGAGGACAGAGACATAGATCATGGGTACCAGTTTGAGGATAGCTGCCCTGCTCTTTGAGAGTTTCACTGGGTCCTTAGCATTTCCTCTTCCTCGGGCTTCTTGGGACTCATCATGGACTCTATTAACCTTAAGCCATTCAAGTATACAAGTTCACTTTTCTTTATCTACCTGCAGGGACTACAGAGGAGGCACCCTCCTAAATTTCCACCTCCACTGAGCTGGAGCAGCAGATGAAAAAAACAGAGAAACTCACAAGCCGGCTACATAATATGACAAGCGAGAAAAATGAGCTGCCTGGAATCCTAGCCAATTACACCAACAAGGATTTGAACAACAGGTAGTCATTATGCCCAGTTCTCTGCTGACCATCTTGATACCACAGTATCAAGCCCAGGTTTCCTGAGGAACAGGAGACTGTACATCCAGGGTGTCCTGGTGCCTAAACTAAACTTTCTGAGTGCATTCAAGATGCAGAACTTGGACCCTGGGTAGGAGTGAGATGGGGACACAGGCTGTTCTGCTTCCTCCAAATGAAAAGCAGAGCCTGTGGCCTGAATCATAGTCTGGGGATAGGGACAGTAGTGCGTGAGCTCTCAACATGCATTTCAAGATATCTTGACAAATGTTGGCTTGTGGGAGATGCTAGGTCTTCTTAGTTTGTTGTGAGTCTTTGTACTTGACCAGTGGATGTTTGTGTCTGAAAGCTCCCAGCAGCAGCTGGGGCGAGGGGCCTTGTCCCATTCATCCATCTCAGTTTGTAGCAGGAAGGCCTGGAGCTCCTCACTGCTTCTTTCTGGTCTTCTGCCTTATACTCTGAAATAGTGACACCTCCCTATATTTATTGGGGATCTTGATTGTATGTGGTGTGTGTGTGTGTGTGTGTGTGTGTGTGTGTGTGTGTGTGAGTGTGTCTGTGTCTGTGTGGGTCTATGTGCTCCTGAGTGTCCAGGCTCTGTTGTGGCATGGTCTGAGAATTTTACAGTTTCCAGCAGATGGCACTGCTGAGGCCAGGGAAGCCCACTTTGAGCAGCAGGCTTCTTGGGTACTGTGCTCATCTTGGTGGAACATTGGAATTCCCAGTGGAGTTTATAAAGCCATCCTGAAACTGGGACTCCTCCCTGCAAATTCTCATTGTGTGCTCTGGTCCTCTGTGCAGCAATAGACACCAAATATGTGAATCCCTGTTGTGAAGACAGGAGAAATGTCATTATAGGTTTCTGTTGGGCCCAGATATGTGGCACAGACTCCTGGGAAGTTCTTAGAGAGCTAATCTATAACTCTAGGCCCACTGAGGGAGCTCTTGTATCCCTGGCACCCCTCTTTGGACCAGCTGCATCTTCTGGCTCGGGGACAGGATGGGAAATTTAGTAAGCAACAGGAGGTCCCAATGTGTAAGTGCCAGGCTGTGGCATCCATTGGGCTGGGGTAGTCCATGACTTACCCTTATTCATGTAATCCTTGTGGCCTGTGTTCATGAGGTTCTTTTCTCCTTGGGCCATGCCCTACCACAGGCTGAATTTTGAGCTTGAGATGCTCAAAATGGAGCATAAGCAGGTGATGTCTGACCTGCAGAAATTGCCCATAGAGATCATTGATGCCTTGGACAAGTGCACGGGGCTGGCTGATTGAGGAGACTGAATCCTTCAGGTAACTGCCTGATTTATCTTGAGAGGAACTGTCTCTGCCCTTCTTTGTCCTTGACCCAAAGTGAGGGCTCTGGTTCCAGCCTGTCTGCCTCTTAGCAAGCAGCCTGCCTTGTGGCCCTTGGACTTGTGCCTCTTGGACTCAGTTTTGCTAAGTGTGGAAAAACACTGAGGCCCTACCATCATTGTCCTGCCAGCCTTGGGAGCCTTATACAGAAAAATGGTTTGCACCATGAAGGGCATGTCTGGCAGCCCAGGTTCTCTGGGCACTGGCAGGGGCTTCACAGACCTGGTTTTCATGGGACCTGTAGGCTGAATTTATTCCTGTTGGGACTTCTTCCCTCCTTCTGAGAGTGTTTTCCCTCTACCTGCTGCTTTTTCCCCAATATCATGATCAGTTAAGCACAGTTGTGGGCTGCACCTTGTTCTCAGAGGCACAGGATCCCTTTTGGCATCAGGGTTTTCAGAAGTAGTTTGAATCTCTCTGGAATTTGGTTATTCTCTGGATTTGGCCTGCCTCTGAGTGATGCTGACTTGGCAATTAAGAGCTCCATTCTTGGGCTGTCTGGGGGTCTGTGACTTTTCACAGTTGGTGGTATTTGGGGGTAGGAATGGCAAATGAAGGTTCTCTGGGGCTCACCATATTTTGGCGGTTGTACAGTTACCTCCATGGCCAGGTCCTCAGAGACTGGACTCAGCTAAAGAAGAATGTACATGTGTTGAGACTGAAGAACAGACTGCTGTGGAAGGAGCAGATTGAACTGCAAGAGTCCTGTGAGGAGCTGAAGAGGCTCTTGAAGGAGGCTCATGAGATGATCTGTGACCCCTGTCCAACAGGTAGGCTGAGGCAGCAGGGGCAGGTGCCCACCTTCCAACCATAAACATAGAGACACCGATATACCATCCACCCATCCATCCAGACTCCCATCTACATACCATCCAAGTGTTGATTTCTGTGATCATTTCCAGGTCTTTCTGGAGAGTTAGCCTCTTGCAAGAAACTGGATAATTGGCAAGCAAACCCTTCTGCTCTGCCAGAAGCTGCAGTACATTGAGAGAGATGGGTCAGTCACATATTACACACCTACATGTCATTATGATCAGATGGCTGCTATGCAGGGAGGTACATAGGGAACATCACAAAGCTTTCATTGATGATGTCAGTGGCCTGTGGCATATGTGCTTTGCAAAGGTCATGTGAGATCACAGGGAGGAAGCAGCCTTCAAGGACTAGAGCCCAGTGCCAGTGCCAAGTGAGTGGTTCTCATTGTCAACGTTTTGGGTGGCATGTGGTCTTCTCCTTTCTTCCTGCATCCCAATGTGTTCTCTTCCTTTTGCCAAGCTCTTGTTTCATAGTGACAGATGTCTTAGTACCACCTTGTCAGTCCTTTTGCTGGGCATGGTGCTGGACAGTTCTCTGGGAGCATCCTGGAGTTTCCAGTCCAGAGCTGCCTGAATGACCATACATGTGGGAGGACTTTGACAGGGTGAGGGTTGGGGTGACAGATTTGAAGCTTCAAGAGACCATTTTCCCCAATCCCCTCAACTTAGTCTAAATAAGCTGTGTGCTGCCCTAGGAAGTTTTAGGCCTCAAGGGATGGACTGCAGTATTGTGGGTCTCAATTGAAACACCTGATGTGCATAGTCTAAATTCAACTGTTTATTCAGCATGATGTCCTGTTCATTGTTTCCTGCTCACTTCTGATTTCTGTGGTCTATGTGTGATCTATGCAGATATGTGTAAATGTGTACGTTGGTGGGTGTGTTCAGAGGCTACATAGTGAAATCCCATGTTGTCATCCATTGCTCACTCTCTTATTCCCTGGAGCTCAGGCCTTTCTCTGAACCTGAAATTTTCTCTTTGGGCTAATCTGGCTGTCCAGCACTCTTTGGATCTCCTGTCCTCCAAGGTAGACCTTCTGTCTTGTTTATTCTCATCCAATTCCTACAAGTTTCAATTGCTCAGAAAGAGGAAGGATGTGATAGCTTTCTCTTTCTTCATTTACTTTTATTGTTTTGATGTTAATGTATTTTCTAATAAATAACAAAAGTCAAACAATACAGATGTTTTAAAAATAAACAGTAGGCACAGAGCTTAAAACCACAGGAAATGTCTGGTTTGTCTCATTGACTTCACAACAGGGAATCCCACAGTGCATCTTCCTGTTGACATTGTGTTTCTGACTACATCATGTGCATGACTGTATCTTAGAACAAATTCCCTCTCATAGCTGTGTAGAGTGCTGCATTCCTGAAAAGCAGTGTAGGTCACTTCACTGGCCTCCTTCTGACTGACATTGGGGCTGTTTTCATATCACATGCACTACAACCTGTTATAAACTTCCTGGGTTTTGACCATGGGTCACTTTCTTTCTCTTGAGCTAGGCAGGGTCTTCTGTGGAGGAGCCAGGGTAGGTTTAATAGAGAGACTGTGATGGATCAACTTGGAACCCGTGGGATCAGTGAGTCTTGGGATAGATAAAGCTCATGAAAGTAAAAGTAAGTGCAGACCAGGGTAGCAGAGCCTGGCTGAGTCTAAGAGTCTTGTAGACAGCAGCATGGACCCACTCCCCAGCTCTGAAAGGCAGCCTTTTCTACCTGGCCATTCTGGGGTCAGAAGTGTGTGTGTGTGTGTGTGTGTGTGTGTGTGTGTGTGTGTGTGTGTGTGTGTGTTTGTGTGTGATGCATTTCTGTACATCTCTGTGTGTGTGGACCTATATGTGTGTTTTTGTGTGTCTCTGTTTGTGTGTGTGGACTTTCGTGTGTTTTTGTATGTCTCTGTTTGTGTCTACTGCCTCTTGTGTGCATGATAGTGTCACTTTGTGTGTGTGTGTGTGTGTGTGTGTGTGTGTGTGTGCTGGGTGTGTGCTGTGTGATGCATTTCTGTACATCTCTGTGTGTGTGGACCTATATTTGTGTTTTTATGTGTCTCTGTGTGTGTCTGCCACCTCTTGTGTGCATGATAGTGTCACTTTGTGTGTGTGTGTATGTGCTCATGTCTCGTTGTGTGTGTCTATGGTTCCTGTATGTATAGGTTTAAGTGCTTGTGTGTGTATGTCTGTGTGTATGGATGCTTATATGTGCAAGTATGTGTTTGGATGCATCAATATGTTCACTTTTTTGTATGTGAAACATCTTTAATGATGATGGAGTCCAACTTTGTTGAAAAAGTACTGTGCACACTCACTTTGTATCCTTCTAATATTGTATGCTGCTGCCCATCTTTCCACATGTCCACCTTGCTCACTAGAACAAAGGGACAGAAAAACTACTCTAAGTCAATGCTTTTGAGGTAATTATAGAGGGAATAATATTTATTACAAGAAAAGTCTTGGGAGCATACCAAAGAAATATGGTACAGGAAGATGAGGAGACCACTGTGGCAAATCAAGGTGTCTGAGAGGCAAGGTAGGCTGACTGAAGATTTGTGTCCCTTCTCTGCTCTACGTGAATGGTGACTGCACACTCAATGGTCATTGGCTCACTGTGTCTTCTGGTGCCCTGTCTTGTCCTCATCCTCATTGCCTGCTACCACTTTCTTTCCACCTTTGCCTAACTTTTCTCAGTTATCATTTTCCTTGAAGGTAAGACTGGATTTTATTTGTTGAGGGATTCTGACTTACGATGTGGTTCTAGCTGCAACTAAGTTCATCAGAAATTACCTAGCCGGGCTGT
The DNA here is from genome assembly GCF_949786415.1 of Peromyscus eremicus. Classification (NCBI taxonomy): domain Eukaryota; kingdom Metazoa; phylum Chordata; class Mammalia; order Rodentia; family Cricetidae; genus Peromyscus; species Peromyscus eremicus. The sequence continues at coordinate 90,287,199 of NC_081425.1, read as the reverse complement.
GGTATGAGAATGGGGCTGTCTCAGTGCACACCCTAGGCTCATGATGGTCTAAAGCACTCATCACATGCTGTAGCACTCAGTAACTGCTTTTTTTGAAATTTCTTCATTCTGAGTTATAATCAGCCTCATGGAGGGTTGGGAGCAGTGAGGACTCTCAGCCATTACTGGTGGTATAACATGATATAGCACAGTGAGAAGCCACACACTCTTCTTCAGAATGTTAAACTGTAGTTCACAGGTGAACCAGTGATTCCAGAACATGAAGTAGGTGTCCAAGGAGAAGCTAGGGGACATTAGTGCTGTAGCAGCATTCCTAAGAGTAGCCTCAAAGTAGAAACTATCTAGATGTCTACATTCACTGAGTGAAAAAGTACAATGTGATTGAGCCCTTCCATGAATCGTTCAGCATGAAATAATACTTGTAATCATTTGGCCCTGATATACTCAGCCATTTGTTGCTCAAAGAAATCCTTGACACAATCACCTTACAGGTAGGAATTGTTGATTTTGACTCTCTGTTGTGGAAATTCTCTAGATTCCTGGGCTTCTGGGTTTTCTAGTTTTCTCTGACGTGAGGCAGCCTGTGGTAAAGGGTGTTCCTTTTGGAGGAAGTTGCTCACCTTGGGGCCAACTGGGAATTAGTGAATAAGACCAGTGAGCTGCTCCAGTTGTCCTGTGCTGGGGAACATTCTTATATTGCACAGCCTGGGGAACTTCCTAAGCAGGGTTGGCTAACCAACCAGTACCCCAGAGGTCCACGTGTCTGTGCATTAGTTTCACAGGAGAGGCACTTCAATGATTGAGCTGCCTGTTTCTCATGGCCACTGTATTCTTCTCTCATCCTACAAAAGTAAATCTTCTTCTCAACAGTATCCCTGGTGATTGCTCCTTATATTAACATTAGCTGGGAAATTAAACATGTTACTGCATTAGAGTGTGCTTGTATGTGTGCACACATGTACTTGTGTGTGTTCATGAGTTTGTGTGCATATGGTGAGCAAGCCACCACTGAGAACACAGTCTTCTAATGAACAGGAGCAAGAGAGTCTGGATGAAATACTGAAGGACCTGCTGAAGCAGAAGGAGCTGGTCACACAGCAAAGGGACTTGGCAGAAAAGCTACAACATCACTTCAGTGTCACTGAGATGAGGTAGGAGCCCAGGCTTGGAGGAGTGGTTAGAACCATGTAGATCACCTGTATCTGGATCTCTGTCCTTTTGGGATTCCTACCATCTGAATAGCTCCCAGCCAGAGCCAGGGAAAGAACATCTCAGGATATTGTACTGGTCCGGTCATCAAGAACTTCTCCAGGAAACACTATGTTTGATCCGTAGTGTTTCTGGGGAGTGTGTATCCCTTATTCCTTTCTGGGCTCTCTGGAATCTTCTCAGTACCTTGTCCCCTGTGTCTCCCCACAAATCTCCTTATGGCAGTCCTCAACCTAGCAGGAGGAGGGTTAGTGGTGGAGGACCGTGTGTGCTCCTGCCACTTTACTTTCCTTCCAGAACATCACCTTTAGAGAGAAGTTCCTACCTTTGCACAGATCTGCATGCAGCACACTCCTGCAGATTACAGGTTCTCTGCAGTGTGCATCTGTTTCCTGTGAAAAAATTTTACTGTTATAAGAAGATTTAGGGGTTGAGGAGTTGAACCTATGCAGGTTTGTATACTGAAGGAATAATCAGACCCTTCACTGCTTTTCTTTTGTAGGATCCCCTAGAGGGTCTATATTCAGTTTCCCATGTTGCTCACATTCACCTGGTATCTAATCAAGGACATGCCTATCTGACCTGAACTGTAACTCAAACATTGGTACACTGTTATTTTTCCAAATAATGTATCTAGACAACTGGAGAAATGTATCCACTTCCTTGCCCAGCACAGTGTAGTTCTCAATTCATCTTCTAGTAGATTTTAAAAGCTGAGAATAAAATGCAGGCTCAGTTGTACTCTGACCCTTCTCCCTTGGGGAATGCCGGGAATGACCTCAGCGGAAAGGTCATGCTGGACTGTCCAGCTGACTAGAGCTGGTTCAGGCTCAACAGCTGACATGGCAGGTCCCCACCAGGCCTGTTCCCTAACTGCCTTCCTCATCTAGGTCAGAAAATCTCCAGTCTGAGTTTGAACAGGATGAGAGCCTCCTGCAGACAGAGCTGCTGCAGCAGGAGCAATAAGTGTCCCAGACAAGTGAGCCACCCTTGCATCCCATCCCCAGCAAACATGGTGTTGGTGGGGAACTGGGGGATCTTGTCTTTGGATTTCAGTGTGAATAGGCCCTGATTTTTTTTAGCCTGTGGCACAGTCAGGCTGCTTCTGGTTCTGATTGCCTTTCCTTCTCACATAGCAGATCTTGAGAGAACTGAGGAGGACAAAGAAGCCAAAGATGCCTTGAACCCATGAAGCTCTCCACCTCAGATCGAGGTCTGCTCAGAAGACATCCCGTATAGTTGTGATCTCACCAGTGAGGCAAATACCACATGACCTCCAGGTGATCCAGCCCCCGTCAATAGGTCTGTTGACTCAGGATTCCTGAAGAAAAGAAAACATCACAAATGAACTCAAGACTGAAAAACCTGAGACAAGAATTACTGGGAACCCTGACATTCAACAGCAAGTGGCCCCTGTGAGGGCTACAACAACATGGAGGGTAGAGATGTTGGTGAGCAAGACATTTTCTGACAGTTTAATGTCGATGGCTTTGGCAAGCTGACTGAGTCCTTAGCCCTCCCTAGGTGGAGGGAAATCTGTCATGGAAGACTGTTGATGTCAAGCTGTTCCTGACAGACTACTCCAAAAAAACATCATTTTTCATTCTCCAGGCCAGTGCTGAAGCTGACTCCATGTCCTGCACAAGTGTTGCTGAGGATAATGCACCACAGAGATCTCCACAGTCCATCATTCCCCGGGTTAGACATTTTTTCCTACATATTTAAAATCAGTGGGTATTTCTCCATTTCTCAGCTTGAACTGAAGTGACTGTTCCTGAGAAAGGATTTATAGAAGACATCTGAGTCATCTTTGATGTTTCTTGGTACTCAGATGCTGCCCACATATTTGTGGAGTCTCTAGTAAGCACACAAGAGTCTGTATGCTGAAAGAATCAAATAGTGACCAAGACATTACAGGATCAGCAGTGTGTGATAATTTATCAAAAGCTTCCCAGAGGGGCACAAAGAACGCTCTAGAAAATGTCTCATCCTTAGTCTCGGTGAAGGCTTGGCCTACAAAGCCTGAAGGAGGCATGACTATACTAGTTTTGAAAAGGCTTTTTACAATCACTGACTGCCTTCTTACCATGTTTCCAAGGCCAGCCACAGGCTGTAGGTCTGTGCTGCTAACTGTGCAGCAGAGAATGCTGCTGGCCTTAGTTTGGTTTTTGTTTGCTTTGGGTTTTTTGTTTGTTTGTTTTCTTTGTTATAGATTGAGATTTTGCTATTTATTTGTTCTTTATTTTGTTCTTGTTGTTATTTGGGTATTTTGCTAAGGCTGTTCACTGTTTATATTGACTGCTCCCTTTAAGCCCCTATTGAGTAATATTACTGTATTTTATTAATACTAAAGTGTTTTTGAACTTTTCTGTCTTAGAACCTATTTCTTTGGTCAGGTGTATTGTCTCACTCCAGTACCCCAGAACCTCTTGTAACACCAGAACTCTTGTGTGCCCAGCTTGGGCTACAGAGTGGGTTCTCAGGCAGCCAGGGCTACACAGGGCTTTGGATGTGGATGGTGTTTTCAACTCTGTGGATTCTCATTGCATGATGGAAAAAGTATCCATACTGTATCCTTGTGGGTCATATATTTAGCTATCTCTAACTATAGCATTCTGTATACCCACTTCATGATGTGATCATGTGCACCACATTCATGAGAAGTACAACTGTATTGCTGTAAAGCCTCTCAGGAAATGAGAACATTTACTAAAGGAGTATGAGAGAAATCCATGGCCTGCTTGCCACCTGGAGCCATGATGATGTCCCTTCCTGGTCTGCTGCCAAGGGCCATGTTCTCTCCATGGCCCTGACACAGCTGTGGGAGTCTGTGTTGATACCCATGCATCCTCTACCAGTGAGGGCCTGGCAGCCACCTGTAGTCTTGGACACCACCTGTGACCATGCTGCCCCCTAGGAGTATAATGACATTAGGGCTGGAGCTATTACTGAGGGTCATATCTGGGTCTATGGCCCCGCTGCAGCCAGGGTCTCTGTTGATATCTCAGACATCTGTTGTCATCAAAGATGCTTGGAATTTGGGCTACCACCATGGGACATGGTGCTGGTGGGTCCTTGCCAATCTGTGTGACCTTCAAGGCCAACCAGAGCCATGGTGATATCCAGGCCTGGGCTACAACTTTGGAACATGCCTAGGTCCATGCTGCAAACACAACCAGGATCATTGTTCATATCCATGGCCTGTATGGCCACCAAGGGTCACACAGAGGTAGGTAGAGGTCTGGGCTGTCACCTAGGACAGACACATGATAGTGTCTAAGTTGTGTGTTCCTGTAGGAGCCATACAGGTCTGAGTGGCCTGTGTTGCCACCAGGGACCCTGGTGTCCTCTAGGCCTAGGCTGCTGTCAAAAGTCATGTCTGGACTAACAGACTTGGTCTATGTTGATGTCAGTGGCTCCTTTTACTACTGAAGACAGGATAGAAACTCAAAGAGTTAACCCTGTACTTCACTGGCCTTAGCACTAGTGAGATCTGAACTTGCCCCTCACCCACTGCAGTACTGGGGAGAGTGGGTTCTGCACCTGGACTGAGCAGCACAGTAGAGCTGACCCTGTTGGTTGTGGTGTCAGTGAGCTGGCCCTGAGGCTGTGAGAGCTTAAGAACTGAGTCTACCCACTTCTGCCTTGTGTGGGCCAGGTTAAGGGAATGATCCCTGCCTCACCTGAGCAAATGCCACCTGCAGCTGGTGGGAGAGTGGGACTTTGGGCATGAGAACAGAAGAGCTGGGTCAGCCTCTTGACAATTGTAGTAACTGGGTTTTTGGGCCTGGTATATCACCTCAGCAAAACACTAGAGCTGTCCTTTTACTCTGAGTGTGGGTGAGTCAGATTTGAATGCATGAGAACAGGACAATGGGCCTCTCTCCATTCTGCCCATTGCATGGGATGACCTTGGTGGGGCAGTGCTGGAGAGCTTGCCAGGGTGGAGATGATGAAGGAAAGCTGGCAGCCTGACCATCCCAGGTGTCCCCAACCCAGAACCATGGCTATGAATTATGCAACCCTAACATCGTCTTTATACATGGAATCCTGGAGCATGTAAATGGCCCAGTTCTGAAGATCTAAAGCTGCAGGATCTCTATGACACAAGGCATCAATAGGATATCCAAGAAGAGTACAAGTGAAGGTCCATTATCTATAGTGTAGAGAAGCCAGAGAGGCCAGGAACACTTACAAGAAAAGATGTATGGACTAAAGGGTATAATGTGTGACTCAGTGGGCCACACTAAAACTTTCCTGCCAAGACTTTTGTTTGTTTGTAAATTTGGGTTTTCAGTTTTCCTTTAAATTTTATTTTGCTTAGGAAAGAGCTCAGATGTGATGGAAAGGATAAGGGGAAAAGTTGGATTGGGATGCATCATGTGAAACCAACAAAGAATAAAATATTTAAAATAAAAAAATAGAAAAACCAGAGCTATCTGCCTCTTCTTTCCTTAAAATATAGCATCAGTGAAAAACCAGACTGTAGACAGAATGAATTCCAAGAAATTTTGGGACTTTTTTGGCCTTAGCTACGAATGGGTCCATTTGTTAAAGATTTATTTCTTTTATTTGTATGTTTGGGCATTTTCCCTGCAGCAGGGCTGCACATCACATGCATGCAATTCCACCAGAAGCCAGAAGATGGCATCAGATTCCTGAACCTGGAGTTACAGTGGCTTTTTAGCTGCTCTCTTGGTCCTTTGGGAGAGAAACTACTCAAAATGCAGCAGCCATCTCTTCAGACCCTGCACTTGACTTTTGTCCTTCTAGCCATGTGTGTGCTATATTAGTTTGACTGAATCACTCACAAGCAAAGAGAAATTTCGGGAGACCAGCAGGGACAAACACATGATGTAGGCATGCTAATTGTCTTAGGATACCAAGCATCCATGCAAGGCGTTGGTGGGTTCAAGATCCTGCTCCAGCATCACTTATTGTCAGGGTTGGAGCAGATCTCTCACATCTCGTCCTGGATGACAATGAAGATTAAGCCATCTGATGAGATGCGGAATTGAGGAGACACTGCTGGTGGTGGAGGTGTGGATAGGACTCCCTCTTGATGGTCCAGCTAAGCAGTGTTGGGAGGAAGCTTCACACCAGCCAGAGTGGATGAAGCCTGCCGCAAAAGAGACATGCCTGTCATGAGGAGCATGTCTGTACAAGGCTAGGAAAGGAGAGGGATGGTTGATGGTGCTCTTTAACCACAGCTGATCTCACTGTGTCCTGAGGAAGGGTTTCTTCCAGATGAGTGCTTTATTTTTATGAAGCTCCCCTGGACCAGATCTGCCTTCTGAGACTGACAGTGAATCAGAGAGTTAATGTGTGGAGGAAGTAATCCTGTGGGACAACAAACTGGTGCTGTCAAACAAGGGTAGAAAGAATCTACTCTTTATGAATAAAGAACATAAACACACCAAGCATCAATACAGATACAAAGCTTATGAATTCCATGGATGACATGATCAGCTGAAGAGATGGATCAGTGGGCAAAGGTAACTTCTGCTAGGCCTACAGACCTGAGTTTCTTCTATAGGACTCACATGATTGAAGGAGAGAACAAACCTCTGAGAAATTGTCCTCTGATCTTAATATGAGTGTAGGTACATGGTCATGGTCCACAAAAGCTAATACTTTCTATTCGTAAGGCTTTATATTTCTCATTTACCCTAGAATCTTTCCATATGAGGCACTCTTTTAATTATATTACTCTGCATTCCATTTGAGAGATTTGGGACATTTGCTATTTTATTCTTGTTGCTGAGATGTTACAAGGTCTAAGAAGGTCAACAGCAAAGCATCACCTGAAGAATGGTTGAGGGAAAGTGACCACTGGGAATTTATGACATAGCTGAGACACAAACTACTCTAGAATGTCTTCTCTACATGCCTGGTGTACTATTCAGGGCTCTCTAGAGTAACAGAAGTTGTAAAATGATCCTCTCTGTGGAAAGAATATTTGTTAGAGTGGCTTAGAGGTTGTGCTCTAGCTAATCCAACCATATTTGGCTATGAATTGAAAGTCCAAGAATCCAGAGTCTGCCAGCACCTGGCTGGACTAAGAGGTGAGTCTTTATCTTCATACCCGAATACTTCAGCCCCTAGGCTTTGGGCCCAAGGGCACAACCCTTCTCCCCTACACTACCACCCATTGCAGTTCTGGTTTCAGTCCAGTTGGCAGAGAGACCTCCTGCACACAGGTCAGTCTACCACCATCCCCCATCAGACCCTGTAACCCAAGCCCCACCTCCCCCAAATCTCAACCACCCTTGGATACTGCACCTGTTCCCTGAGACAGAGCCTGCCAGTACCTGACTGGACTAAGAGGTAAGTCTTTATCCTCATACCCGAATACCCCAGCCCCTAGGCTGCACCTGTTCCCTGAGACAGAGCCTGCCAGCACCCAACTGGACTAAGAGGCCAGTTGGCAGGCAGAACTCCTGCAGACAGGTCAGACTGCCACCATCTACCACATGCTAAGACTGCAGCTACTTCCTGAGATAGAGCCCACTAGCACCAGTTAGACTAAGAGCTGTTCCCTGAGACAAAAAGTCCTTCAGCATCGACCAGACCAAGAGCCTCCACTGGTTCAAGAGTTTCAATCAGAACAAGAGAGGCTCCCTCAGACACAGACACCACTTGTACCAAGTGGAGAAAGAGATGGGTAGACGCCAGTGCAAAAATACAGTCAACAACATAAAAACCAATATGGATCCATATCCAGAACCTACATCAGCAAGACCTGAACATCCCAACACAGAAGAAACAGAAGATATCTACCATAAAAATGACTTTAGGAAGATGTTAGAGATCTTAAAAGAGGAAATGAAAAATTTCCTTAAAGAAATCAAGGAAAAATCAAACCAAAAGTGGGAAGAAATCAGTACGTCCCTTGAAAACCAAGAGAAAGCAATTAAACAAGTGGGGGAAACAGTTAAAGATTTCAAAAATGGAGACAATAAAGAAGACACAAACTGAGTTAATGCTGGAAGTGGAAAATCTGAGTAAATGAACAGGAACTACAGATGCAAGTATAACCAACAGAATGCAAGAGATGGAAGAGCAGATCTCTGGCATTGAAGATACGGTAGAGGAAATAGATTCATCAGTCAAAGAAAACACTAAAGCCAACAAAGTCATGACCCAAAATGTCCAGAAAATTTAGGACACCATGAAAAGACCAAACAATAAAAGGGATAGAAGAAGGAGAAGAATACCAACTCAAAGGCACAGAAAATATATTCAACAAAATCATAGAAGAAATTTTTCTCAACCTAAAGAAGGAAATGTCCATAAAAATACATGGGGTCTGCATCAGCTCCTGCCTCCAGGATCCTGTCCTGTTTGAGTTCTGGTCCTGATTTCCTTCAGTGACAAACAATGATATGATAGTGTAAGTCAGAAAAACGCGTTCTTTCTCAACTTGTTTTTAGTCATGGTTCTTCACTGAAAAAAACAGAACCCTAACCAGGACACTGTGCATGTCAGAGGACATCGTTCAGGAGTTGGCTCTCCCCTTCTACCATGTTGAGGCAGGTCTCTCTTGTTTCTAGGATGTACTGTGTACTCTAGTACAGCTGGCCTTCCAGCTTCCAGGCAATTTCCAGTCTCATCCCCACATTACTCTGCCATGAGTGAAGGAATCACAGATGTGTGCCACTGTTCTAGATTTTAGGTGATTTCTAGGGGTTGCACTCAATAGACTTGTACAGACAATGTGTGTACTAGTATCCCCCAGTATTCCAAAAGCCCTTGCTTTTAAAACTTAAAACATTTTCCAAGTCCAAGGTCCCTTAGAAAAAAAGTCTCTTAATTGTGTCTGGTAAAAACAAACCAAAACATTACATATTTTCTTATACCACAAGGGAAGAATGAGGACAGAAATATTCAGATGGGAACATTACCAAAATCCAGCTTTACTTATGAAATCCCTACAGCCCAATATCCAGCATCTGAAACAAATATGTTACTGGAAGTTTCTCCAGTCCCACTGAGCCCCTTATAAAATAATCACTCAGAGGCTTGCTATTAATTATAAATTATATGGCCTATGGCTCAGGCTTCTTATTATCTAGCTCTTATAACTTAACTCAACCCATAACTATCAATCTATGTATCACCATGTATTCCTTGGCTTTACCTGCTTCTCATTACATGTTGCTCCTTGGGCAGTTGGCTAATGTCTCTCCTGCCTCTGCTTTCTTCTTTCCCTATCTCTCTTGGATTTTCCCACAAGGCTCCATCCCATTATGCCATAGGCCAATGCAGCATTATCTATTAACCAATCAGAGCAACACATATTCACAGTATACAGGAAGACATCCCACAGCACTCATGTGATTGATCTTCTGGGCTCCAAATGGATGGGGCATTCCTCCCTCTCCAGTTCCACTGCTTGCAACACATGCAGTGCAGCTTTTCTCAGGGTTAGTCTGGCTCCACTCCATATCTGTGCTTCCCCTCGGTAGATGGACTGTGGTCTTGCCATCTACAGTATTCTATGGCACTCTTTTTACCTCCTCTTCCACAGGGTTCCCTATGTTCGGAGGGGAGGAGTCTGATTGGAGAGGTCCAGTTTAGGGTTGAGTGTTCAAGTTCTCTTCCTCTCTGCATATTGTCTAGTTGAGGGTCTCTGTATTTGTTCCCATCTGCTGCAGGAGGAAGCTGCTCCTATGATGGCTGAGAAATGCATTGTCTATGAGTATAGCATGATATTGTCAGGAATCATTTTATTGCTATGTTCCTTAAGCAGAGCAGTAGTATTTGGTTTTCCTCATAGACCCTAGCCTATCTAGTCTTAGGTTCTTGGCCAGCCAAGCAGTGCTGGATATGCCTTCCCTGTCAGGGAGTGGGCCTTTAATCAAGTCAGGTACTGGTTGATTACTCCCACAAGCTTTGTTCCACTACTGCACCAGCTTATCTTGGATGCAGTCACCATTCTAGATGGAGGTTTTGTAACTGGGTTGGTGTTTACCTTTCTCCTTCAATAGTGAACAGAGTACTCTTCAGTGCCATGAAATCTAGTCCATAAGCGATAAAGACTCTAGGGAGACACTAGCTTGATTTCTCCATGTTCAATGAGTTGTGTCATTATCATCTCCAGGAACCCCACCTTCTTGTCAGTAAATGGAGAGCAACCAATAGCCTTGCAAAACCTTGGGTTGTTTGGGATCACCATTGGACACCTTTCACCTACAACTTGACTAGATGTAACCCATTGCCAGTATTGCAAGTTTCATTTGGTAACAAGAGATATCCAGTTGGGGCTTTGTCTCCCTACACTTTGGTTTCTGTTTGTTTTGTTTTTGGTTATTTGGGGTTTTTTTTTGTGTGGGGCTGTTTCATCTAGATCCCCTTCATATATGTATATATTTTAGAGTGGTTCTACTCTATTAGGTTTCCATAAGATCCCTCAAATCGCCCTTAATTTTACCTCTCCCTCCCTATATTTATTTACCCCTTCTTCTCTCTCCCTCCTCGTTTGACCATCCAGTTCCAAACTTGATTCCTCATCCATTCATAACAATCTATTCTATTCCCCCTTTATGAACATTTCCCCACCCCCCAGTCCCTTACTCTATACCTAACCTGTGGTTATACAGATTGTAGCTTAATTATCTTTGACTCAAAAGCTAACATCCATATGTAAGTGAAAACACACCATATTTGTCTTTTGGGGTCTGGGTTAGTTCACTAAAGATGACTTTTTCTACCTCCATCCATTTACCTGCAAATTTCAAGATTTCCTTTTTCTTTTTTAACTTCTTTTTTAATATCCCATTGTATAAATGTACCTCATTTTCTTTATACATTCATCTGTTGATGAATACCTAGAATGTCTCCAATTTCTGACTATTATAAATAGAGCAACAATGAACATGGTTGAGCAAGTAAGTGTTTCTGTTGTAGGTGAAGCATCCTTTGGGTATATGCCAAAAGTGGTGTACTGGGTCTTGATCAATTCCCAGCTTTCCAAGGAACAGCCACACCTATTTCCATAGCAGCCGCACAAGTTTGCATTCCCACCAGCAATGGATGAGTGTTTCCCTTGCTCCCCATCCTTGCCAACATTAGCTGTCATTTGTTTTATTAATCTTATCTATTCTGACTCATGTAACATGAAATCTCAAAATAGTTTGATTTACATTGCCCTAAAGACTAAGGATACAGCACCTTTTTAAGTGTTTTCTATACTCTAGAATTTCCACTAGTGAAACTTCTCTGTTTAGATCTATAGCTAGTTTTTAATTATGTTATTTATTTTCTTGATACACAGGTTTTTTTGTTCTATATATAATTTGTATATATATTAGCCTTCTATTGGATATATAGTTGATGAAAACAAAACCCTTTCCCATGTTGTAGGCTGCCATTTGAAACAAAACACTATTAGTGGCAGAACAGATAATGCTCTGTGGGTGAACCCACGAATTGACAGACACATTGGGGTTATCAAAATCCATTAATGTTATGTAATAAAATATCCCTATATAATTATACATTTTTACATTAATAATTTAATGAATATACTTTAATATATTTCTACTTGTTGTTTGAGAAATGCATAGGATGCATTTTGAAAATATTCACCACCCAATTCCTCCCATTTTGTCATCCCAAGTCTGCCTCTACATCTGTGATGCCCAATTTATATCTTCTTCATTACATTAATTTTTAATAACCCTAGGGGCAGACTCTTAAAGAAAACTGACCCAATTTGCAGGAAGCCATTACTGGTCCAAAGCTCATCAGTTAGGAATAGGGGCTCAAGGACCCTTCCCACTCCATGCTTGAATGTTGACCGGCTTGATATTGGACAATGACCACAACAGCTCTGAGTCATGGCCAGAAGACACTGTTTGCTCTAATCCTCCCTGACCTCTGGCTCCTACAGTCTTTCTAACTCATCTTCCATGATGGTCTTTGAAACTTGTGGAAAGGGTGTGATACAGATATGTCATTAAATATGACTGAAATCAATGAAATAAAAACAAAAATATGAAGATACAGTGAGACAAAGAGTCAGTTCTTTGAAGACGTTAACAAGATGGGCACACCTTTAGCCAAATTAACCATAAGGAAGAGGAGGATGAAAATAATGAAACAAAGGAGGAAAAAGGAGACATGGAGGGAATTTAACCCTTTAAAAATTTACACTCCAAAAAACTGAAAAATCTTTTTAAAGAACTGATGAATTTTTAGATGTCTTTAATCCACCAAAATTATATCAAAATAACATAAATGGTTTAAATAATCAAATACTAATTAATGGCATAGAAGCTATAATTAAAAATCTCCCAACAAAAAATTCCAGAGAAGGACAAATTCAATGTCAAATTTGAACAAGATACTTAAAGCAAAACTAACACTCCACAAACTCTTCCATGAAATAGAAAAAGAAGGAACTCATTCAAATTCTTTTTTTAAGCTAGGGATACCCTGGTATTGAGAGAGGAAGACAGATAGATAGATAGATAGATAGATAGATAGATAGATAGATAGATAGGTAGATAGATAGATAGATAGATAAATAGATAGATAGATAGAGAGTAGATGGATAGATAGATAGAATTATAGGCCTATTACCCTGATGAACATATACATACAAATTCTCAATAAAATACTGTATATCAAGTTCAGGATCACATTAAAAAAATCATCTACCATGGTCAATTTGTCTTCACCTCAAACATGCAAGGATAATTCAACATACACAAATCAACATATTTATTCCACCACATAAAATGAATAAAGGACAAAAACAGTATGACCATCTTTGTATATGAAAAAAAGGCCTTTGTTAAAATTCAACTTTCATCAATGATAAAAGTCCTGGAGAATCTAGGGATACAGAGGATATAATTCAACATAATAAAGTCATTGTACAACAAGCCCACAACAACATCATGCTAAATAGAGAAAAACGCAGAGCAATTCCAAAAAGGAGGAAGAAGAAAAGAATGTTCACTCCTTCCACTCCTATTCAATATAGAACTTTAACTCTTAGCAAGAGCAATAAGACAACTGAAGGAGATAAAGGGGATACAATGGGAAAAGGAGAAGTTAAAATGTCCTTATTTGCAGATGATATGATTATAAACACATAAAACTAAAAATTTATCAGAACTCCCTTAAGCCTGACAAATAGATTCATAAAAGTGAAAGATTGTAAAATGAACACACAAAAGTCAGTGGACTTCCTGTATACCAATCACAAACATACTGACAAAGAAATGAGGGAAACTGTTCCACTCACAAAAGGCTTAAAAGTGTATGACAAGACGTTTTATATAAGCACACTTTAAAAGCATTAATAAAAAGTGCTATGAAGTACCCAAGAGCAATCCTAAATACATGCAAGACCTTCAAAGCTGATGTTCTGAAAGACGCTAAAGACTTAAATGAATTGAAGTTTTTAAAGTTTTGTGGATAAGTAGGTAATGTAAAAGGTCAATTTTGCTAAATTAATAATACTAATGCAATAGATATTGAATTAGAAAATGTGAATACAATATATCACCCATTTCTGTGGAACTTCATAATGTAACCATAAATGTTTTTTATTGGGCAAACGACAATTTTTTAAAGTGGAACAGACAGGAACATCCAGAGATAATTGTAAAAGAGAAAAGTAGGGAAGCATGCCATATTGGAGAGAAAGATGACATATGAGATAAAAAACACTTTAATAGAGATATATAAGCGGTGGATGTGATTGATAGAGTAGATACTGCAACAGACTACAGTGTCCAGAAAGTTTATAATTGTTAAAAAAAGAGGCCACAAGCTGGAAGGAGAAGGATGGATATGAAAGCGTGCCCTGAGAATATGGCAAGTGTTCTACTTAGCTTTCTATTTTTGTGATAAAAGTTCAAAACGTTAATCTGGAAAGTGAAGGGTTTATTCACCTCACAGATTACAGTCAATCATCAAGGGAAGCCAAGACAAGATCCCAAGGCAGGGGCTAGAAAACCACAGAGAATGCTGTTTACTGCTCTGCTTAGCTAGCTTTCCTCTGAGGCCCAGGATCACCTGCACACCCACAGAGGGCTGAGCCATCCTCCATCAGTTAGCAACAAGAAAATGCCAAAAAAGCATGCTTGCAAGCCAGTTTGATGGAGTAAAATCCTAAACTTCCTTTAAGCTTAACCTTCACTTAACCGTAGCCTTCCCCAGGTGCTTGCTTATTTCAGAGAACTCAACCCTCCTCCTCAATGATTATGACCGAATTCCTTGGCATGCCTTTTCATACTACTGGATATGGATGTGAGGCAGGTAAGAGCCAATCTTAGGCAGTGTTTATAAAGTGAGTGTTCAACTCCCCATGGATGAATTACTGAAAAAAATTCTTAAGAAGCACAGAGAAATCTCTAGCTTTGGAAGGAGGGGTGCTGAATGACTTCCCTGGTGTCACAGGAGAGACTCCTGGAAAGGAAACCACAGCTTCTGCTCAGTTCATGGAGAACTAATTAGTAAGAAGGCAAAGGCTTTGCCCCATGACATCAGCAGACCCTTTGCTGGGCATTCTATTGTATCCTGGACAGCTCTTGGAATCCCCAGTGATGTCACTAGTGTTGTAGCAACACTGATTGCCTTGAGGACATTTGTTCAGTGACCACAAGCTTGGCCTCTAGACATGTTGTCCAGACTCAGAGGTCTGTTTAGGAGAGGGAATGGACTGCATGGAGAGACAAGAGTGAGGCACAAGGAAGCTGCTCCTAGGTCTCCCAGGAAAACATGGAAAAAATGGTCCTGGGGAAGAGGCAGTGAGTTTTGGGAAGGGGCTGGGGAGGTTTCTGGATGTGGTGGGCTTCAGCTTTCCAGAGTGAGGGCTCAAGAACTGGGAACTTCTGGGATGGAGGCACAGAGGAATTAATGAGATTTCTGTACCATAACTGTGTTTTACAGCCACAGGAGTTCTTTAGTTATGTGCCAGTGATAACAGGGAAAGGAGAGTACCCTGGAAAACCCTGAGGTTCTCATACTTGACATTATAGCCACTAGCAGGGCAGGAGCCCCCAAGTGCTGCTGTCTTCCAGTGACCCCTGAGGTTTCTGAATTACCAGCCGTTGATGGCGCACAGGTCTCCAGTTCAGCCTGAGAGCTGTTAGATTCAGGGGACCTGGACTGAGACTCTCCCCTTCCTGCCAGCTCTGGGTGTCCTGGACTGTCAGTGAGGATGGCTTTGTGAATCTGACGACTATGTTTTGTCCCTGCATGGCTTTTCCATTAACATGAGACTCTGAAGCATAGAGCAATGGACTTGGGCCTCCCTACATTACCCAAGTGATTATAACAGTAGCAATTATCTCCATGCATCTGAAAGCACATGGCTGAGGGCTCTGCAGCCAAGGTGCATCCTCTACAGTGTGAGTAAGCCTGAAGAGATTGTCCACTGGGTCCCCATGTGCAGGGAGACAGAGGAGACCAACTGACTTCTAAGACATCCACCTCCCTATAGAGAGATGGGAATGCCAGTAAATTTACAAGTGTGAAGTCAGGCTCTGGGGAAGGTCTAGGGTATAGGACCCCTATTATCTCTCATTTTGTGCCCTTTGCCTGCCCTTCTCATGCTCAGATGGATGTTCTAATTTAATCTGGCTGTGTCACCTTTCCTAAGGGCATGTGTATTGTCACAGTAGGCTCAAGTTCAAGGAATTTGGCTTTTGTGTAGTTCTAGGTGAAGAACCACAACAGTGACATACTACATACTCTCCTCATGATTATCACAAATTTTGATTTTCTGTAAATGCCTTGCAGTTCTCTGTGTGGCCTCTCAATAAGCCATTCATCTTTCTTAAAACTTTAATGCAAGAATGGCCCATCATTCTTCATGGGAGTTTTTGTTTTTGTGTCTGAGGGCTCCCCTGGGGAACTCTGGTTCTTATATCTCTAGTCAGACATGTCACTAGTTAATCACACTTTAGGTATCTACAATGGCTGGAATGAATTCTCCTGAAGTTAGGGATAATTTTCGTCAACTATGGGACTTATCTTTGTTCTGATAAGACAAGACACCCCCAATCTCCCACCACACTAACAGCCTTGTGCATCCTCCACAAGGTGCTTGTTGCCTGCAGGGGCCTGAACTTTCCTCTCCCCACCATCCTTACTTAATTACCTAGAAACCTTTTTTTCTTGTTTATTGACTAGAGGTTTCACGAGTTGGATGAGCCATTTCCTGGGATGTGTTTGAAAGTGAGTTTTCAACTCCCTGTACATGAAAGAGTGAATAAATTCTAATGAAGCAAAGAGAGATCCCTGGGTTTGTAATGAGGAGGTGATAAAGATCTTCCCTTGTGTTTTTGGGAAGGCTCCTGGGAAGGGCAGTATGGCTTCCAGTGGATTGCAGAAGATGTAGTTTGTAGGTAGGTGAGGGCTACTGCTGGTGAACCCAATAGTTCCTTCTCATGACAAGCTATTATACTCTGGGGAGTTCTTGGCATTCTCTTGATGTCACCAGTGCTGTGGGAACACCAGGTGACTGTGAGGTATTCTTTCACTGCCCGTAGACATGTCAGCAAGACTGAGAAGGCTGCTTGGGAGAGAGAATGGAGTACATGGGGAGACCAGAGAGAGGTGGAAGGAAGCTGGACTTCAGTCTCAGTGTAAAACATGGAGAAATAAGTGGTTTTATAGAGGGAACAGTGAGTCATGAAAAGAAGTTGGGAGCTTCATGGAGGAGGTAGAGCTTGAGCTGGGCCTTCCAGTACTGGGGCTTAGCATCTGGGAACTTCTGGGAAGCAATGGGCTTATCCTGCTTCTCTGAGTGCTCTAAAAGCAGGGCGAGAGTCAACAATTTCTTTCTTTTTTTTTCTTTTTTTTTTTTTTTTTTTGGTTTTTCGAGACAGGGTTTCTCTGTGTAGCTTTGCGCCTTTCCTGGAACTCGCTTTGGAGACCAGGCTGGCCTCGAACTCACAGAGATCCACCTGGCTCTGCCTCCCGAGTGCTGGGATTAAAGGCGTGCGCCACCACCGCCTGGCTTGAGAGTCAACAATTTCTGATGGTTAGTTTAGGAGAGCCAAGCCTGCAGTGGCTTTTCTGGAGGATCCTTAATCTCATTTTGAGTGGAAAGGAGGGATAGCAGGAGCAAAGTGGTAACTAATTAGGTGTCTTTCTCTGGGTAGGGTGTTGCTGCACATCATCCTAGTGGATTCCATCAGTTTCCATGGGAATCTGATGCCAATAAGAAGGGAGGGAAACTCTCTTAGCCATGCACCAAAGTCTCAGACATTCAGATACTTTGGTCCTGGATACATGTGATGAGGACTTAGTACTGCTAAGCTCTAGGGACAATAGGACTTGCCTGCACCACATCAGATATTAGGTGACACTGTCCTCCAAATCTACATGGCTGGGCTATCTTATGCCGTCCAGGGCTGGGGGACTGCATTAGAGAGAGAGGCACATGCCTATCCATTGTGGTTGAGGACAGATATATGGCTCATGGGTACCAATTTGAGTATAATTGCCCTACTCTTTGGGGTCCATAGCATTTCCTCTTCCTTGGGCTTCCTCTTGGGACTAGCATGGATTCTCCTGGCCCTATGCCATTCAAGTGTACAGTTCACTTTGCTTTATCTTACTGCAGGGACTACTGGGAAGACACCAACCCAAACCTCCACCTCCACTGAGCAGGAGCAGCAGATGACAAAGTTGGAGAAACTCACCCTTCAGCTACAGAGTATAACATATGAGCGAATTGAACTGCATGGGATCCTGGCCAGTTATACAGACAAGGATTTGCAGAACAGGTAGTCATTATGTGCACTTCTCTGCTGAACATCTTGACCCTACAGTGTGTAGCTAAGCTTTCCTGAGGAACAGGAGGCTGAACCTCCAGGGTGTCCTGGTGCCTAAACTAATTTTCCTGAGTGCACAGAATTTGGAACCTGGTAGGTGTGAGATGGAGACACAGGCTATTCTTATTCATCCAAATGAAAAGCAGAGCCTGTGGCCTGAATTACAGTCTGGGGATTGGGACAGTAGTGTGTGAGCTCTCAACATGCATTTCAAGAGGCCTTGGCAGGTGTTGGTTTGTGGAAGATGCTAGGTTCTGTGAGTTTGTGGTGAGGCTTTGTCCTTGACCAGCAGATGATTGTGTGGTGAAGGCTCCTGGCAGAGCTGGAGGGGCCTGGTCCCATTCATCCATCTCAGTTTGTGGCTGGAAGGCCTGATGTTTATCAGTGGTTCTCCCTTGTCCTCTTCCTTATACTTTGAAGCAGTTCCATCTACCTGCATTTCATGGGCATCCTGACTGTATGTGGTGTGTTTGTGTGTGGGGGAAGTAATAGCCTGAAGATTTTCTTGGCTCCTCCTCATACTTTGAGACAGTGCAAACTCTCTGTATCACATGTGCATTGTGAGTATATGTGGTGTCTGTGTGCGCGCGAGTGCGTGCGTGCGTGTGTGTGTGTGTGTGTGTGTGTGTGTAGGCATGCGTGCATGTGTGTATGTATTTGTGTGTTTTAGAGGCATGAAGGTGTGTGTGTGTGTGTGTGTGTGTGTGTGTGTGTGTGTGTGTTTGTGTGCTCCTGGGAGTCTAGGATCTGGGGCAGGGCCTGAGGATTTGCCATTTACACATTTTCCAGGGAATGCCAGTGATGATGCCAGGGAGCTTCACTTTGAGAAGCTCACGTCTTGGCCACTGTTCTCACTTTGGTGGAACTTTGGAATCCCTTGTGGAGTTATAAAGCCTTCCAGAAGTTGGGACTCTTCCCTGGAAATACTCAATGTATGCTCTGGTCTTCTGTGTAGCAACAGGCAGCCAGGCATGAGAATCCCTGTGGTAAAGACAGGAAAAATGTCACCATAGGTTTTCCGTGTCACCAGATATGTGACACAGACTCCTGGGATCGTCTCAGAGAGATAATCTATAGCTCCAAGTCCACTGAGGATGCTCATGCAGCCCTGAATAAGTGCCTTGGACAACCTTCTTCTTCTGGCCTGAGAACATGATAGGAAATTTAAAAGGCACCAGGAGGTCCCAGTGTATATGTGTCAGGCTGTAGCTTCCATGGGGCTGAGGAGTCCAGAACATAGCCTGATTCCACATGATTCTTGTGGCCTGTGTTCATGGGGTCCTTTTCTCCTGGGGCCATGCCCTACCACAGGCTGAATTCTTTTGAGATGCTAAAAAAGGAGCATAAGCAGGTGATGTCAGACTTGCAGAAATTGCCCATGGAGATCAGTGATGGTGTGAACAAGGTCAAACAGCTGATTGAGGAGAATGTATCTTACAGGTATGTGCCTGATTTATCTTGGGAGGGACTGATTCTGCCATCTTTCTCTTTCACCCCAAGTGAGGGCTCTGATTCTTGCCTGTTTGCCTCTTAGCAAGCAGCCTGACTTGTGGTTCTTGGTCTTGTGCCTCTTGGACTCACTTTTGCTAAGTGTGAAAAGACACTGACCCCCTAATCATTTGTTGCCATCCTCAGGAGCCCCTTGATAGAAAATGGTTTGCACCATGAAGGGAGTGTCAGGTATCCTAGTACCTCTGGGGCTCTGACCAGGGCTTCACAGAGCTGATTTCCATGGTAGCCATAGATAGAATTGATTCTGCTTGGGCTTTTTCCCTCTTTTTGAGAGTGTTTATCCTCTACCTGCTGATGCTTTCCCAACACCACGAACAGTTATGCACAGGTGTGGGCTACACTCTGTTCTCAGGGGATAGTACCTTTTTTGGAATTAGGGTTTTCAGAAGTACTTTGAATCTTTCTGGAATTTGGTTACTCTCTTGATTTGGCCTGCATCTAAGTGATGCTGGCTTGGCTACTGAGAGCTCCATTCTTGGGCTGTCTGTGAGTCTGGGAATTTTCAGCACTGGTGGTACTTGGAGGTAGGAATGGCAAAGGAGGCTGTCTGGGGCTCACCATGTTTTGGCAGTTGATCAGTTACCTCCACAGCCAGGTCATCTGAGATTGGACTCAGAGAAAGGAGAATATACATGTGTTGAGACTGAAGAATAGCCTGCTGTGGAAGGAGCCGACTGAACTGCAAGAGTCCTGTGAGGAGCTGAAGAGGCTCTTGAAGGAGGCCTATGAGATGATCTGTGACCCTTCTGATGAGCAGCAGCAGGAAGGCTGAAGCTGCGGGGGTGGGTGCCCACCTTCTAACCATAAACATAGAGACAACCATGTACCATCCACCCATCCATCCAGACTCCCACCTACATAATATCCAATTGTTGATTTCTGTGATCATTACCAAGTCTTTCTGTAGAGTTAGTCTCTTTCAAGAATCTGGATAATTGTCAAGCAAACCCTTCTGTTCTGCTAGAAGCTGCAGTACATTGAGAGAGCTGGGTCAGTCACATATCACACACCTACATGTCATTATGATCAGAGGGCTGCTATGCAGGGAGCTACTTAGGGAACATCACAAAGCTTTCATTGATGATGTCAGTGGCCTGTGGCTCATATGCTTTGCAGGGGTCATGTGAGATCACAGGGAGGAAGCAGCCTTCAAGGACTAGAGCCCAGTGCCAGTGCCAAGTGAGTGGTTCTCATTGTCAACAATTTGTGTGGCATGTGGTCTTCTCTTTTCTTCCTGCATCCCAGTGTGTTCTCTTCCTTTTGCCAAGCTCTTGGTTCATAGTGACAGAAGCCTGAGTACCACCTTGTCAGCCCTTTTTCTGGGCATGGTGCTGGACAGTTCTTCCATCCTGGAGCTTCCAGTCTGGAGCTGACTGGATGACCATAGATGTGGGAGGACTTTGACAGGCTGAGGGCTGGAATGACAGATTTGAAGCTGTAAGAAAATATTTTCTCCAATCCCCTCAACATAGTCTGACTAAGCTGTGTGCTCCACTAGGAATTTTCTAGGCCCCAAGGGATGGATAGCACTGTTTTGGGTCTCAGTTGAAACATCTGATGTGCATATTTTAAATTCAAGTGTTCATTCAGCATGATGTGCTCTTTACTTTTTTCTGCTCACTTCTGATTTCTGTGGTCTGTGTATGATCTATGCAGGCATGTGTAAATGTGTACATTAGTGGGTGTGTTCAGAAACTACATAATGAAATTCCATGTCGTCATCTGTTGCTCACTCCCTTGTTCCGTTGGTCTCAGGTCTTTCACTGAACCAGAAATTTTCTGTTTGGGCTAATCTGGCTGTCCAGCACTCTTTGGATCTCCAAACCTCCAAAGTAGACCTTCTGTTTTGTTTTTTTCTCATCCAATGTTAGAAGTTTTAATTGCTCAGAAAGAGGAAGGACATATTTGCTTTCTTTTCTGCTTATTTACTTTTATTGTTTTGATACTAATGTGTTTTCTAATAAATAGCAAAAAACAAACAATAAATACATTTAAAAAATAAACAGTAGGCTTCTTTCCTTTCACTGCACAGAGCTACAACCAGAGGAAATGTCTGGTTTGTCACTGGCTTCTCAACAGAGAATCCCACAGTGCATCTCCTTGCTGACACTGTGTTGCTGACTATATCATGTGCATGGCTGTGTCTCAGAACAGATTCCCTCTCATAGTTGTGCAGAGTGCTGTTTTCCTGAAAAGCACTGCAGGTGATGTCACTGGCCTCCTTCTGACTGACATTGGGCTGAATTCATATCATATGCACTGTCATCTGTTGAAAACTTCCTGGTGTTGACCATGGGTCACTTTTTTTCTCTTGGACTATCAAGGTCATCTGTGGAGGAGCCAGGATGAGTTTAGTGAAGAGACTGTGATGGGTGAACTTGGAACCTGTGGGTTCAGGGGGTTTTGTGATGGATAAAGTTCGTTCAAGGAAAAGTAAGTGCAGGCCAGAGTAGCAGAGCCTTGCTGAGTCTAAGAGCCTTGTAGACAGCATAGAGGACCCGCGACCTCCACATGCATCAGAAAAGGGGCTGCTAGGCAGCAGTCCTCTCACTGACCATTCTAGGTTCAGGAAGTGTGTGTGTGTGTGTGTGTGTGTGTGTGTGTGTGTGTGTGTGTGTTGGGGTGTGGTATGTGGTGTGTTGTGCTTTTCTGTGCATCTTTGTGTGTATGTGTGTGTGAACTTCTATGTGTGTGTTTGTATGTGAATAGAATACTGTGTATTGCATGCCCAGTAGTGTTTGTGTGTATGTATGTGACCACGGGTGGGTGACTGTTATGTGTGTGTGTGTGTGTGTGTGTGTGTGTGTGTGTGTTTGTGTGTTTGTGTGTGCGTGTCCATGTTTCCTGTATGTATAGGGGTATTTGTGTGTGTTTGTGAGTACAGGTGCTTATAGGTGCAAGCCTGTTTCTATGTGTGGAGTTTAACCTCGTGTGTGTGTGTGTGTGTTTCTCCATATTTGTATGTTCAGTTACTCATCTTTAATGATGATGGAACCAACTTTGTTGAAAAAGCACTGTGCCACCTCACTTGGCATCCATCAAATATTGTATGCTGCTGCCCATCTTTCCCCATGTCCTCCTAGCTCACTAGAACAAGGACACAAAAACTACTGTAACTCAATGGTTTTCAGGTATTTGTAGAGGCAAAAATATTTATCTGCTCAGAAATCCTTGTAGCAAAAAAAAGGAATGTGGGAATGTGGTACATGAAGTTGAGGAGGAGGCCACTGTGGCATATCAAGGTGTCTGAGAGGTAGGATAGCCTGGCTGAGGGTTTGTTTCTCTTCTCTGCTCTGGGTGAATGGTGACTGCACACTCAATGGTCAGGTGGCTTGCTGTATCTTCTCTATATCCTGTTTTGTTCTCATCCACATTGCCTGCTACCACTTGCTTTACCCCTTTGTCTAACCTTGGCTCAGTTAACCTTGGCCTTGCAGCTTGGAATGCATGTTAGTCCTTGAGAGATTCTGACTTGCAGTGTGCTTCCAGCTGCATCTCAGTCCAGCAGAAGTCCCCTAGCCATGCTGTGGTGTGAGAAGTGGGCTGTCTCAGTGCACCCCACTTAGGCTCCTGAGGGTATAAAGCACTCACCATGTGCTGTGTCTGTAGCACTCAGTAACTGCTTTTCTCCAAAGTTGTTTACTCTGAGTTAAAATCAGCCTCATGGAGGGTTTGGAGAAATGAGGACCCTCAGACATTGCTGGTAGTGTAAATGGTATAGCACAGAGCGAAGCCACACACAAGTCTTCAGAAAGTTGAACTGCAAACCCCAGGTGACCCAGTGATTCCAGAACATGAAGTAGGTGTCCACAGAGAAGCTAGGGGACATCAGGGGTTTATCAACATTCCTGAGAGTAGCCTCGTGATGCTTCATTCATACTTTGATCATTCAAAGATTGAGAAAGCACAATGTGGTCAGGCTCTTCCATGGAATATTGTTCAGTATGAAATAATGCATAAAATCATTTGGCACTGACTTATTCAGCCTTTTGTTACTCAAACTAATCCCTGGCACAATCACCTCACAGGAAGGAACTGTTTCTTTTGGGTCCTGGTTATGAAGACTTTCTAGTTTCCTGAGCTCATTGCTTTTGGTCCAAAGTAAGGCAACCTGTGGTAAAGGGAGCCCCTTTTGAAGGAAGTTGCTTGCTTTGGGGGCAACTGGGAAACAGTGAACAAGACCAGTGGGGTAGTCTACGACCATCCAGCAGTCCTTTGCTGGGGAACATTCCTGTACTGCACAGCCTGGGGAACTTCTTAAGCAGAGTTAGTTAAGGAGTGAGGACCCCAGAGGGCCACCTCTCTGTGCACAAGGTCACAGGATAGACACTTCAATGACTGAACTGCCTATCTCTCATGCCCTCTGTGTTTTTCTCTCATCCAACAGGTTTATCATCTTTTCATTAGTATCCCTGGTGGTTGCTCCTTATGTTAGTATTAACTGTGAAGCTAAACATGTTAGTGCATTACAGTGTGCTTGTATGTGTGCACACATGTACTTGTGTGTGTTCAGGAAATTATGTGTGTGCATGTGAGTGAGCAAGCCTCCACTGAAAACACAGTCTTCTAATGAACAGGAGCAAAAGAGCCTGGATGAAAGACTGAAGGACCTGCTGAAGCAGAAGGAGCTGGTCACCCAGCAAGAGGACTTGGCAGAAAAGCTACAACATCACTTCAGTGTCTCTGAGATAAGGTGGGAGGCCAGGCTGGAAGGAGTGGTTAGAACCATGTAGGTCACCTGTCCCTGGATCTCTGTCCTTTTGGGATTCCCACCATCTGAATAGCTCCCAGCCACAGCAAGGGAAAGAACATCTCAGGATATTGTACTGGCCCAGTCAACAAGAACTTCTCCATGAAACACTATGATTGATCTTTAGTGTTTCTGGGGTTGTGTGTTCCTTATGCCCTTCTGGGCTCTCTGGAATCTTCTCAGTGTCCCCTGTGTCTCCCCACAAATCTCCCTATGGCAGTCCTTAACCTAGCAGGAGGAGGTTTAGTAGTGGAGGACAGTGTGTGCTCCTGCCACTTTATTTTCCTTCCAGAACATCACCTTTAGAGAGAAGTTCCTACCTTTGCGCAGATCTGCATGCAGCACACTCCTGCGGATTACAGGTTCTCTGCAGTGTGAATCTGTTTCCTGTGAAAAGGTTTTTCTTTTATAAGAAGATTTAGGAGTTGAGGAGTTGAACTGAGGCAGAATTCTGTTCTTTACCAATAATCAGATCCTTTACTGCTTTTCTTTTGTAGGCTCTCCTAGAGGGTCTACATTCAATGTCCAAGGTTGCTCACACTCACCTGTATCTAATCAGGGCCATGTATATCTGCCCTGAACTGTTACTTAGTCATTACTACATTGTTATTTTTCTCTCAAAGTAATATATCTAGATAACTGGAGAAGTGTGCTGTATTTTCTTGCCTAGCACACTGTATTTTTCAGCTCATCTTCTAGCAGATTTTAAAAGCTGAGAAAAAAAATCAAGGCCCAGGTATACTCTGACCCTTCTCCCTTGGGGAATGCAGGGAATGACCTCAGCTGAAAGGACATGCTGGATTGTCCAGCTGACTAGAGCTGGTTCAGGCTCAACAGCTGACATGATAGGTCCCCACCAGGCCTGGTCCCTAACTGCCTTCCTACTCTAGGTCAGAAAATCTCCAGTCTGAGTTGGAACAGGCCACAGCCCAGGATGAGAGCCTCCTGCAGACAGAGCTGCTGCAGCAAGAGCACTAAGTCTCACAGGCAAGTGAGCCACCATTGCATCCCCTCCCCAGCAAACATGGCATTGGTGGGAGACTGGGGGCTGTTGACCTTGGCTTCCAGTGTGAATAGGCCTTGATTTTTTCTGGCCTGTGGCCCAGCCAGGCTGCTTCTGGGTCTGATTGCCTTTCCTTCTCATATAGCAGATCTTGGGAGAACTGAGGAGGCCAAAGAAAGCACAGATGCCTTGAACCCATGACATTCTATACTCTCAGATCAAGGCCTCCTCCTCAGAAGACACTCCTTTAGAGCTGTAAACTCACCAGTGAGGAAAAGACCAGCTGTCTACCAGGTGATCCAGCTCCAACAGATCTATTGGTCTGCTGACTTAGTCTTCTCAAAGAAAAGAAAGAAACCAAAAATGAGCTTGAGACACTGAAAATCTGAGCCAAGATTTACTGAGAACCCTGACATTCAATAGCAAGTGGCCACTGTGAGGGGTACTACAACACGGAGGGTAGAGATTTTAGTGAGCAAGACTATTTCTGTCGGTTTAATGTTGATGGCTTTGGCAAGCTGACTGAGTTCTCAGGCCTCCCTATGTGGTGTGAAATGTGTTATGGATGATTGTGTTGATGTCAAGCTGTTCCTGACAGACCACACCCAAAGGCATCATATTTCATTCTCCAGTTGAGTGTTGAAGCTGACACAATGTCATGCACCAGTGTTGCTGAAGATAATGCACCAAAGAGATCTCCACAGTCTATCATTCCCCCGGTTAGACACTTTTCCCTCCATATGTAAAATGAGTGGTTATTCTTCAGTTTCACAGCCTGCCCTGAAGTGACTGGTCCTGAGAAAGGATTTACAGAAGACACATGAGTCATCTTTGATGTTCATGGGCACTCAGAGGCTGCCCATGGATTTGTTGGGTCTCCAGTAAGCATAGAATTGTCTGAAAGAATCAAATGGTGACCAAGACATTACAGGAACAGTAGTGGGTGATAATTTATCAAAAGCTTCCCAAGGGGCACAATGTTTGCTCTAGGAAATGTCTCATTGTTAGTCTCTGTGAGGACTTGGCCTACAAAGCCTGAAGGAGGCATGGCTACAGTAGCTTTGAAAAGGCTTTTCTCATTCACTGACTGCCTCCCTACCACGTTTCCAAGGCCAGCCACAGGCTGTAGGTCTGTGCTGCTAACTGTGCAGCAGAGAATGCTGCTGGCCTTAATTGTTTTTTGTTTGGTTTTCGCTTGGGTTTTGTTTGCTTTGGGTTTTTTTGTTATAGAATGAGATTTTGCTATTTATTTGTTCTTTCTTTTGTTCTTGTAGTTATTTGGATATTTTGATAAGGCTGTTCACTGTTTCTATTGACTTCTCCCTTTAAGCCCCTATTGAGTAATATTACTGTGTTTTATTAATAATAAAGTGATTTTGAACTTTTCTGTCTTAGAACCTATTTCTTTGGTCAGGTGTGTTGTCTCACTCCAGTACCCCAAAACCTCCTGTAACACCAGAACTCTCGAGTGCCCAGCTTGGGCTACAGAGTATGTTCCCAGGCAGCCAGGGCTACACAGGGCTTTGGATGTGGATGGTGTTGTCAACTCTGTGGATTCCCATTGCATGATGGAAAAAGTATCCATACTGTGTCCTTGTGGTCATATATTTAGCTATCTCTAACTACAGCATTCTGTATACCCACTTCATGATGTGATCATGTGCACCACATTCATGAGAAATACAACAGTATTGCTGTAAGCCTCTCAGGAAATGAAAACATTTACTAAAGGAGTATGAGAGAAATCCACAGCCTGCTTGCCACCTGGAGCCATGATGATGTCCCTGCCTGGTCTGCTGCTAAGGGCCATGTCCTGTCCATGGCTCTGACACAGCTGTGGGAGTCTAGGTTGATACCCATGCATCCTCTACCACTGAGGGCCTGGCAGCCACCTGCAGTCTTGGACACCACCTGTGACCATGTTAGTGTCAAAGGGATATGCCCCAAAGGGGACATATGTGTCTTAGAAGCCTGTGCTGCCCCCTAGAACCATAATGACATCAGGGCTGGAGCTATTACTGAGGGTCATATCTGGGTCTATGGCCCTGCTGCAGCCAGGGTCTGTGTTGATATCTCAGGCATCTGTTGTCTTCAAAGTTGCTTGGAATTTGGGCTACCACCATGGGACACGGTGCTGGTGGGTCCTTGCCAATCTGTGTGACCTTCATTGCCAACCAGAGACATGGTAACATCCAGGCCTGGGCTACAACTTTAGAACATGTCTGGGTCCATGCTGCAAACACAGCCAGGATCATTGTTCATATCCATGGCCTGTATGGCCACCAAGGGTCACACAGAGGTAGGTAGGGGTCTGGGCTGTCACCTAGGACCATGATAGTGTCCGAGTTGTGTGTTCCTGCAGGAGCCATACAGATCTGAGTGGCCTGTGCTGCCACCAGGGACCCTGGTGTCCTCCAGGACTAGGCTGCTGTCAAAGGCCATGTCTGGTCCATTGCCCTGCCACAGACTTTGTCTATGTTGATGTCAGTGGCTCCTTTTACTACTGAAGACAGGATAGAAACTCAAAGAGTTAACCCCACACTTCACTGGCCTTAGCACTAGTGAGATCTGAACTTGCCCCTCACCCACTGCAGTGCTGGGGAGAGTGGGTTCTGCACCTGGACTGAGCAGCACAGTAGAGCTGACCCTGTTGGTTGTGGTGTCAGTGAGCTGGCCCTGAGGCTGTGAGAGCAGAAGAGCTGAGTCTACCCTCTTCTTCTGCCTTGTGTTGGCCAGGGTAAGGGAAAGATCCCTGCCCCACCTGAGCAAATGCCACCTGCAACTGGTGGGAGAGTGGGACTTTGGGCATGAGAACAGAAGAGCTGGGTCAGCCTCTCACCAACTGTAGCAACTGGGTTTGTGGGCCTGGTACATCACCTCAGCAAAGCACTGGAGCTGTACCTTTATTCTGAGTGTGGGAAAGTCAGATTTGAGTGCATGAGAACAGGACAAAGGGCCTCTCTCCATTCTGCCCATTGCATGGGGTGACCTCAGTAGTGCAGTACTGGAGAGCTTGCCTGGGTGGAGATGATGAAGGAAAGATGGCAGCCTGACTATCCCAGGTGTCCCCAGCCCAGAACCATGGCTATGAATTATGCAACCCTAAAGTCATCTTTATCCATGGACTGCTGGAGCAGGTAAAGGGCCCAATTCTGAAGATCTAAAGCTGCAGGATCTCTATGACACAAGGCATCAACAGGATATCCAAGAAGAGCACAAATGAAGGTCCATTATCTATAGTGTAGAGAAGCCAGAGAGGCCAGGAACACTTACAAGAAAAGATGTATGGACTAAAGGGTGTACTGTGTGACTCACTGGGCCACACTAAAACTTCTTTGCCAAGACACTTGTTTGTTTGTTTGTAAATTTGGGTTTTCAGTTTTCCTTTAAATTTTATTTTGCTTAGGACAGAGCTCAGATGTGATGGAAAGGATAAGGGGAAAAGTTGGATTGGGATGCATCATGTGAAACCAACAAAGAATAATAAAACATTTAAAATAAAAAATAGAAAAACCAGAGCTATCTGCCTCTGGTTTCCTTAAAATATAGCATCAGTGAAAAACCAGACTGTAGACAGAACAAATTCCAAGATATGTTGGGACTTTTTTGGCCTTAACTATGAATGGGTTCAATTTCTTAAAGATTTATTTCTTTTATTTATAGGTAGGGACATTTTGCCTGCAGCAGGCCTGCACACCACATGCATGCAATTCCACCAGAAGCCAGAAGATGGCATCAGATTCCACCTGACCCTGGAGTTACAGTGGCTTTTTAGCTGCTCTGTTGGTCCTTTGGGAGAGAAACTACTCAAAATGGAGGAGCCATCTCTTCAGACCCTGCACTTGACTTTTGTCCTTCTAGCCATGTGTGCTATATTAGTTTGACTGAATCACTCCCAAGCAAAGAGAAATTTCGGGAGACCAGTACAGACAAATACATGATGTAGGCATGCTAATTGTCTTAGGATACCAAGCATCCATGCAAGGCGTTGGAGGGTTCAAGATCCTGCTCCAGCATCACTTATTGTCAGGGTTGGAGCAGATCTCTCACATCTCGTCCTGGATGACAATGAAGATTAAGCCATCTGATGAGATGCGGAATTGAGGAGACACTGCTGGTGGTGGAGGTGTGGGTAGGACTCCCTCTTGATGGTCCAGCTAAGCAGTGTTGGGAGGAAGCTTCACACCAGCCAGAGTGGATGGAGCCTGCCGCAAAAGAGACATGCCAGTCATGAGGAGCATGTCTGTACAAGGCTAGGAAAGGAGAGGGATGGTTGATGGTGCTCTTTAACCACAGCTGATCTCACTGTGTCCTGAGGAAGGGTTTCTTCCAGATGAGTGCTTTATTTTGTGAAGCTCCCCTGGACCAGATCTGCCTTCTGAGACTGACAGTGAATCAGAGAGTTAATGTGTGGAGGAAGTAATCCTGTGGGACAACAAACTGGTGCTGTCAAACAAGGGTAGAAAGAATCTACTCTTTATGAATAAAGAACATAAACACACAGAACATCAATACAGATACAAAGCTTATGAATTCCATGGATGACATGATCAGCTGGAGAGATGGATCAGTGGGCAAAGGTAACTTCTGCTAGGCCTACAGACCTGAGTCACTTTTCTAGGACTCACATGATTGAAAGAGAGACCAAACCTCTGAGAAATTGTCCTCTGATCTTACTACGAGTGTAGGTACATGGTCATGGTCCACAAAAGCTAATACTTTCTATTCGTAAGGCTTTATATTTCTCATTTACCCTAGAATCTTTCCATATGAGGCACTCTTTTAATTATATTACTCTGCATTCCATTTGAGAGATTTGGGACATTTGCTATTTTATTCTTGTTGCTGAGGTGTTATAAGATCTAAGAAGGCCAACAGCAAACCATCACCTGAAGAATGGTTAAGAGGAAGTGGCCACTGGGAATTGATGACATAGCTGATACACAAACTACTCTAGAATGTCTTCTCTACATGCCTGGTGTACTATTCAGGGCTCTCTAGAGTAACAGAAGTTATAAAATGATCCTCTCTATGGAAAGAATATTTGTTAGAATGGCTTAGAGGCTGTGCTCTAGCTAATCCAACCATATTTGGCTATGAATGGAAAGTCCAGGAATCCAGAGTCGGCCAGCACCCGGCTGGACTAAGAGGTGAGTCTTTATCTTCATACCTGAACACCACAGCCCCTAGGCTTTGGGCCCAAGGGCACAATACTGCACCCCTACACTACCACTCATTGCAGTTCTGGTTTCAGTCCAGGTGGCAGACAGACCTCCTGCACACAGGTCAGTCTAGCACCATCCCCCATCAGACCGGGTAACCCAAGCCCCACCTCCCCCAAATCCCACCCAACCTCGGAGACTGCACCTGTTCCCTCAGACAGAGCCTGCCAGCACCTGACTGGACTAAGAGGCCAGTTGGCAGGCAGACCTCCTGCAGACAGGTCAGCCACCATCTACCACATGCTAAGACTGCAGCTACTCCCTGAGACAGAGCCCACTAGCACCAGTTTGACTAAGAGCTGCTCCTTGAGACAAAAATTCCATCAGCATCAACCAGACCAAGAGCTCCCACTAGATCAAGAGTATCAATCAAGCCGGCCTGTGGTGGCGCACGCCTTTAATCCCAGCACTCTGGAGGCAGAGCCAGGCAGATCTCCGTGAGTTCAAGGCCAGCCTGGGCTACCAAGTGAGTTCCAGGAAAGGCACAAAGCTACACAGGGAAACCCTGTCTCGAAAAACCAAAACAAAAAAGAGTATCAATCAGACCAAGAGAGGCTCCCTCAGACACAGACACCACTTGCACCAAGTGGAGAAAGAGATGGGTAGACGCCAGTGCAAAAATAGAGTCAACAACATAAAAAACAATATGGCTCCATATCCAGAACCTACATCAGCAAGACCTGAACGTCCCAACACAGAAGAAACAGAAGATATCTACCATAAAAATGACTGTAGGAAGATGTTAGAGATCTTAAAAGAGGAAATGAAAAATTTCCTTAAAGAAATCAAGGAAAAATCAAACCAAAAGTGGGAAGAAATCAGTAAGTCCCTTGAAAGCCAAGAGAAAGCAATTAAACAAGTGGGGGAAACAGTTAAAGATTTCAAAAATGGAGACATTAAAGAAGACACAAATTGAGGTAATGCTGGAAGTGGAAAATCTGAGTAAATGAACAAGAACTACAGATGCAAGTATAATCAACAGAATGCAAGAGATGGAGGAGCAGATCTCTGACATTGAAGATACAGTAGAGGAAATAGATTCATCAGTCAAAGAAAACACTAAAGCCAACAAAGTCATGACCCAAATTGTCCAGGAAATTTAGGACACCATGAAAGACCAAACAATAAAAGGGATAGAAGAAGGAGAAGAATACCAACTCAAAGGCACAGAAAATATATTCAACAAAACCATAGAAGAAATTTTTCCCAACCTAAAGAAGGAAATGCCCATAAAAATACATGGGGTCTGCATCAGCTCCAGCCTCCAGGATCCTGTCCTGTTTGAATTCTGGTCCTGATTTCCTTCAGTGATGAATAGTGATATGATAGCATAAATCAAAAAAACAAGTTCTTTCTCAACTTGTTTTTAGTCATGGTTCTTCACTGAAAACAACAGAACCCTAACCAGGACACTGTGCATGTCAGAGGACATCGTTCAGGAGTTGGCTCTCCCCTTCTACCATGTTGAGGCAGGTCTCTCTTGTTTCTAGGATGTACTGTTTACTCTAGTCCAGCTGGTCTTCCAGCTTCCAGGCAATTTCCAGTCTCATCCCCACATTACTCTGCCATGAGTGAAGGAATCACAGATGTGTGCCACTGTTCTAGATTTTAGGTGATTTCTAGGGGTTGAACTCAACAGACTTGTACAGACAATGTATGCACTAGTATCCCCCAGTATTTCCAAAGCCCTTGCTTTTAAAACTTAAAATATTTTGCAAGTCCAAGTTTCCTTAGAAAAAAAGTATCTTAATTGGGTCTGGTAAAAACAAACCAAAAACATTACATATTTTCTTCTACCACAAGGGAAGAATGAGCACAGAAATATTCAGATGGGAACATTACCAAAATTCAGCTTTACTTATTAAATCCCTACAGCCCAATATCCAGGATCTGAAACAAATATGTAACTGGAAGTTTCTCCAGTCCCACTGAGCCCCTTATAAAATAATCACTCAGAGGCTTGATATTAATTATAAATTATATGGCCTATGGCTCAGGCTTCTTACTAGCTAGCTCTTATAACTTTACTCAACCCATAACTATCAATCTATGTATCACCATGTGTTCCTTGGCTTTACCTGCTTCCCATTACATGTTGCTCCTTGGGCAGTTGGCTAATGTCTCTCCTGCCTCTGCTTTCTCCTTTCCCTATCTCTCTTGGATTTTCCCACCTGGCTCCATCCTTTTCTGCCATAGGCCAATGCAGCATTATCTATTAACCAATCAGAGAAACACATATTCACAGTATACAGAAAGACATCCCACAGCACTCATGTGATTGATCTTCTGGGCTCCAAATGGATGGGGCATTCCTCCCTCTCCAGTTCCACTGCTTGCAACACATGCAGTGCAGCTTTTCTCAGGGTTAGTCTGGCTCCACTCCATATCTGTGCTTCCCCTCAGTAGATGGACCGTGGTCTTGCCATCCACAATATTCTATGGCACTCTTTTTACCTCCTCTTCCAAAGGGTTCCCTATGTCCTGAGGGGAGGAGTCTGATTGGAGAGGTCCAGTTTAGGGTTGAGTGTTCAAGTTCTCTTCCTCTCTGCATATTGTCTAGATGAGGGTCTCTGTATTTGTTCCCATCTGCTGCAGATGGAAGCTGCTCCTATGATGGCTGAGAAATGCATTGTCTATGAGTATAGCATGATGTTGTTAGGGATCATTTTATTGCTATGTTCCTTAAGCAGAACAGTAGTATTTGGTTTTCCCCATGGACCCTAGCCTATCTAGTCTTAGGTTCTTGGCCAGTCAAGCAGTGCTGCATATGCCTTCCCTGTCAGAGAATGGGCCTTTAATCAAGTCAGGTACTGGTTGATTACTCCCACAAGCTTTGTTCCACTACTGCACCAGCATATCTTGGATGCAGTCACCATTCTAGATTGGAGGTTTTGGAGCTGGGTTGGTATTTACCTTTCTCCTTTGATAGTGAGCAGAGTACTCTTCAGTGCCATGAAATCTAGTCCATAAGTGGTGAAGACTCTAGGGAGACACTAGCTTGACTTCTCCATGTTCAATGAGTTGTGTCATTATCATCTTCAGGAACCCCACCTTCCTGTCAGTAAATGGAGAGCAACCAATAGCTTTGCAAAACTTGGGTTGTTTGGGATCACCATTGGACACCTTCCACCTACAACTTGACTAGATGTAACCCATTGCCAGTATTGCAAGTTTCATTTGGTAACAAGAGATATCCAGTTGGGGCTTTGTCTCCCCACACTTTGGTTTCTGTTTGTTTTGTTTTGGGTTATTTGGGTTTTTTTTGTGCAGGGCTGTTTCATCTAGATCCCCTTCATATATGTATATATTTTAGAGTGGTTCTACTCTATTAGGTTTCCATAAGATCCCTCAAATCGCCCTTAATTTTACCTCTCCCTCCCTATATTTACTTACCCCTTCTTCTCTCCCCCTCCTTGTTTGACCATCCTGTTCCAAACTTGATTCCTCATCCATCCATAACAGTCTATTCTATTCCCCCTTTATGGACATTTACCCACCCCCCTAGACCCTTACTCTATACTTAAACTGTGGTTATACAGATTGTAGCTTACTTATCTTTGACTCAACAGCTAACATCCATATGTAAGTGAAAACATACCATATTTGTCTTTTTGGGTCTGGGTTAGTTCACTAAAGATGACTTTTTCTACCTCCATCCATTTACCTGCAAATTTCAAGATTTCCTTTTTCTTTTGTAACTTCTTTTTTAATATCCCATTGTATAAATGTACCTCATTTTCTTTATACATTCATCTGTTGCCGAATACCTAGAATGTCTCCAATTTCTGGCTATTATAAATAGAGCAACAATGAACATGGTTGAGCAAGTAAGTGTTTCTGTTGGAGGTGAAGCATCCTTTGGGTATATGCCAAAAGTGGTGTGTGTACTGGGTCTTGATCAATTCCCAGCTTCCACAGGAACAGCCACACCTATTTCCATAGTGGCCGCACAAGTTTGCATTCCCACCAGCAATGGGTGAGTGTTTCCCTTGCTCCCCATCCTTGCCAACATTAGCTGTCATTTGTTTTATTAATCTTATCTATTCTGACTCACGTAACATGAAATCTCAAAATAGTTTGATTTACATTGCCCTAAAGACTAAGGATACGGTACCTTTTTAAGTGTTTCCTATACTCTAGAATTTCCACTAGTGAAACTTCTCTGTTTAGATCTATAGCTAGTTTTTAATTATGTTATTTATTTTCTTGATACACAGGTTTTTTTGTTCTATATATAATTTGTATATATATTAGCCTTCTATTGGATATATAGTTGATGAAAACAAAACCTTTTCCCATGTTGTAGGCTGCCATTTGAAACAAAACACTACTAGTGGCAGAACATATAACGCTCTGTGGGTGAACCCACGAGTTGACAGACACATTGGGGTTATCAAAATCCATTAATGTTATGTAATAAAATATCCCTATATAATAATACATTTTTACAATAGTAATTTAATGAATATACTTTAATATATTTCTACTTGTTGTTTGAGAAATGCATAGGATGCATTTTGAAAATATTCACCACCCAATTCCTCCCATTTTGTCATCCCAAGTCTGCCTCTACATCTGTGATGCCCAATTTATATCTTCTTCATTACATTAATTTTTAATAATCCCAGGGGCAGACTCTTAAAGAAAACTGACCCAATTTGCCAGAAGCCATTACTGGTCCAAAGCTCATCAGTTAGGAATAGGGGCTCAAGGACCCTTCTCATTCCATGCTAGAATGTTGACCGGCTTGATACTGGACAATGAACACAACAGCTCTGAGTCATGGCCAGAAGACACTGTTTGCTCTAATCCTCCCTGACCTCTGGCTCCTACAGTCTTTCTAACTCATCTTCCATGATGGTCTTTGAAACTTGTGGAAAGGGTGTGATACAGATATGTCATTAAATATGACTGAAATCAATGAAATAAAAACAAAAATATGAAGATACAGTGAAACAAAGAGTCAGTTCTTTGAAGACATTAACAAGATGGGCACACCTTTAGCCAAATTAACCAAAAGGAAAAGGAGGATGAAAATAATAAAACAAAGGAGGAAAAAAGGAGACATGGATGGACTTAACCCTTTAAAAATTTACACTTCACGAAACTGAAAAATCTTTTTAAAGAACTGATGAATTTTTAGATGTCATTAATCCACCAAAATTATATCAAGATGGCATGAATGGTTTAAATAATTGAATACTAATTAATGGCATAGAAGCCATAATTAAAAATCTCCCAACAAAAGATTTTCAGAGAAGGACAAATTCAGTGTCAATTTTGAACATATATTTAAAGAAAAACTAACACTCCACAAACTATTCCATGAAATAGAAAAAGAAGGAACTCATTCAAATTCTTTTTTTAAGCCAGGGATACCCTGGTATTGAGAGAGGAAGACAGATAGGGTTAGGGTTAGGGTTAGGGTTAGGGTTAGGGTTAGGGTTAGGGTTAGGGTTAGGGTTAGGGTTAGGGTAAGCAGTGGGTGTGATTGATAGAGTGGATATTGCAAAAGACTACAGTGTCCAGAAAGTTTATAATTGTTGAATAAAGAGGCTACAAGCTGGAAGGAGAAGGAAGGATATGACAGCATGCCCTGAGAATATGGCAAGTGTTCTAGTTAGCTTTCTATTGTTGTGATAAAAGTTCAAAAAGCCAAATTGCGAAAGTGAAGGGTTTATTCATCTCACAGGTTGCAGTCCATCATTAAGGGAAGCCAAGGCAAGATCCCAAGGCAGGGGCTTGAAACCACAGAGAATGCTGTTTACTGCTCTACTTAGGTAGCTTTCCTCTGAGGCCCAGGATCACTTGCACACCCACAGAGGGCTGAGCCATCCTCCATCAGTTAGCAACAAGAAAATGCCAAAAAAGCATGCTTGCAAGCCAGTTTGATGGAGTAAAATCCTAAACTTCCTTTAACCTTAACCTTCCCTTAACCGTAGCCTTCCCCAGGTGCTTGCT
Organism: Peromyscus eremicus; assembly: GCF_949786415.1. NCBI lineage: Eukaryota > Metazoa > Chordata > Mammalia > Rodentia > Cricetidae > Peromyscus > Peromyscus eremicus. The sequence goes on along the minus strand of NC_081425.1, from coordinate 90,250,740 downwards.
TATTTCAGAGAACTCAACCCTCCTCCTCAGTGATAATGACCGAATTCCTTGACATGACTTTTCATATTATTGGGTATGGATGTGAGGAGGGTAAGAGTCAATCTTAGGCAGTGTTTATAAAGTGAGTGTTCAACTCCCCATGGGTGAATTACTGAAAAAAATTCTTATGAAGCAGAGAGAAATCTCTAGCTTTGGAAGGAGGGATGCTTAATGACTTGCCTGGTGTCAGAGGAGAGACTCCTGGAGAGGAAACCACAGCTTCTGCTCAGTTCATGGGCAAAGGCTTTGCCCCATGACATCAGCAGACCCTTTGCTGGGCATTCTATTGTATCCTGGACAGCTCTTGGAATCCCCAGTGATGTCACTAGTGTTGTAGCAACACTGACCGCCTTGAGGACATTAGTTCAGTGACCACAAGCTTGGCCTCTAGACATGCTGTCCAGACTCAGAGGTCTGTTTGGCAGAAGGAATGGACTGCCTGGAGAGACCAGAGTGACGCAGAAGGAAGCTGGTCATAGGTCTCCCTGGAAAACATGGAAAAAATGGTCCTGGGGCAGAGGCAGTGAGTTCTGGGAAGGAGCTGGGGAGCTTTCTGGATGTGGTGGGCTTCAGCTTTCCAGATCGAGGGCTCAAGAACTGGGAACTTCTGGGATGGAGGCACAGAGGAATTAATGAGATTTCTGTACCATACCTGTGTTTTACAGCCACTGGAGTCCTTTAGTTATGTGCCAGTGATAACAGGGAAAGGAGAGTACCCTGGAAAACCCTAAGGTTCTCATACTTGACATCACAGCCACTAGCAGGGCAGGAGCCCCCAAGTGCTGCTGTCTTCCAGTGACCCCTGAGGTTTCTGAATTACCAGCCGTTGATGGCAAACAGGTGTTCAGCCTGAGAGCTGTTAGATTCAGTGGACCTGGACTGAGACTGTCCCGTTCCTGCCAGCTCTGGGTGTCCTGGACTGTCAGTGAGGATGGCTTTGTGAATCTGACGACTATGTTTTGTCCATGCATGGCTTTTCCATTAACATGAGACTCTGAAGCACAGAGCAAGGGACTTGGGCCTTCCTACACTACGCAAGTGATTATAACAGTAGCAATTATCTCCATGCATCTGAAAACACACGGCTGAGGGCTCTGTAGCCAAGGTGCATCCTCTAAAGCTGTGAGTAAGCCTTAAGAGGCTGTCCACTGGGTCCCCATGTGCAGGGAGACAGAGGAAACCAACTGACTCCTAAGACATCCACCTCCCTATAGATAGATGGGAAACTGACATCCACAGAGGGGGAGACTCAAGTCTGGGCTTTCAGAGCCTGCCTGGGCAAAGACTCATCTGTCATCACTTTCTGTGCATCTTTCAGTGTGTCAGGATTAACTGAGATGAGGTAGTGTGTAGGGCAGGTGCTGTGCTTTGATGTCTAGAATTGGGTATTACTGAGATAGCTCACCTTGTCTAGCATGACTTGTCAGTGTGATATAACATCTGAAAGGACACAGTTTTCCTACATCACTCATTTCTTCTGGGGTCCATCAAGTATGCTTTTGAAGCCACAGTCCAGACTTCTTGTGAATTTTCAATCCAGACCAAACAGGGTGCTAGTTCTTCATTTCAGGACTGTCAGTAAATTGAAAAGTGTGAAGTGGGGCTCTGGGAAAGGTCTATGGTAAAGAACCCCTAATAACCTGTCCTCTTGTGCCCTTTGCCAGCCTCTCTCATGCTCCGATGGATGTTGTAATTTAAGCTGGCTGTGTCACCTTTCCTAAGGGCATGCGCATTGTCACAGGAGGCTCCAGTCAAGGAATTTGGCTTTTGTGTAGCTCTAGGGGTAGCACCACAGCAGTGACACACTACATACTATCCCCATGACTATGACACATTTGATTTTCTGTACATGCCTTTGCATATCTGTGTGTGGCCTCTCACTAGCCATTCATCTTTCCTCAAACGCCAGTGCAGGAATGGAGCCTTACACTTGTGGGAGTGTTTGCTCTTGTGTCTGAGGGCTCCTCTGAGGAACTCTGGTTCTTAGTATCCCCAGGCAGACATGTCACAAGTTGATAAGGTTATGGTATTTTATGAGGGCTAGAATGTATTCTGATGATGATTCGGGGTAATTTTCCTCATGGATTATGGGACTTATCCTTGTTCTGACAGGACACCCACAATCTCCCACCACACCCACATACTGTAACAGCCTTGGGGATTCTCCACAATGTGCTTGTTTACATCTGAAGACTGATCTTTCCTCCCCACCATCCTGACCTAATACCCTAGCAACCTTTATTTCTCATATTATTAATTAGAGATCTGAGGAAGTGATGAGCCATTTTGCCAGATGTATTTGGAATACAGACTTCCAATTCCCATACTTGAAGTAGTAAAAATATTCTAATGAAGCAGAGAGAGAGATTCCTGGATTTGTAAAGATGATGTACTGAAGTTCTTTCCTTATGTTTCTGGAAAGGCTCCTGAGAAGGTCAACATGCCTTTTTGTGCATTGCAGAAGAGCTAGTTAGTAGGTAGGTGAGGTCTGTGGAAGAGACCCTAGTAGTTCTTCCTCTAGAAATTCTATCTTATCCTGTAGAGCCTTTGGTATTCTCTGTGATGTTACCAGTGTTGTGGCAACACCACATGCCTGTGGGGTATTCGTTCAGTGTCCATAGACATGTTGGCAAGATTGAGCTGGCTGATTGGGAGAGAAAATAGAGAAGAGAGAGAGACCAGAGAGAGCAGAAGGAAGTTTGCCTTTGGTCTTAGTGTAGAGCCTGGAGAAATAAATCATTTTGGGGAAGGCACAGTGAGTCCTGAGCAGGGGATTGGGAGCTTCATGGAGCAGGTGAAGTTAAGCTGGGCCTTCCAGATTGGGCCTCAGCATCTGGGAGCTTCTGGGAAACAATGGGGCTATTCTGCTTCTCCAGGCTTCTTAAGAACAGACCTAGATTCAAGAGTCTCTCATGGTGAGTTTAGGAGAGCCATGAAGTATTCAGGCTGCAGCTGCCTTTCTGGGAACTCCTTCATTTCATTCAGACTGGCAAAGAGGGGCAGGAGGAACAGATGGACTAAGGAGCTGTCTCCCTCTGGGTAAGGTGTTGCTCCACTTCATCCTATTGGATTCCTACAGTTTCCATGGGAATCTGACGCCAATAAGAAGGGAGGGAAAATGCTGGGCGGTGGTGGCACACGCCTTTAATCCCAGCACTCTGGAGGCAGAGCCAGGTGGATCTCTGTGAGTTGGAGGCCAGCCTGGGCTACCAAGTGATTTCCAGGAAAGGTGCAAAGCTGCACAGAGAAACTCTGTCTCGAAAAACCAAAGAGAGAAAGAGAGAGAGAGAGAGAGAGAGAGAGAGAGAGAGAGAGAGAGAGAGAGAGAGAGAGAGAGAGAGTTCTTACGGGCTGGAGAGATGGCTCAGTGCTTAAGAGCACTGACTGCTCTTCCAGAGGTCCTGAGTTCTATTCCCAGCAACCACATGGTGGCTCACAACCACTTGTAATGAGAACTGGTGCTCTCTTCTGGCCTGCAGGGACACATGCAGGCAGAATACTGTATACATAATAAATTAATAAATCTAAAAAAAAACCCGAAAAAAGAAGAAGGGAGGAAAACTCCCCGGGCCATCTACCACAACTTCAGACATTCAGATGCTTTGGTCCGGGGAAGTATGATCAGGACTTGGTGCTGCTAAGTTCTAGGCACAACAGTACTTACCTACATATGAGCTCACACTGTCCTTCAAATCTACATGGCTGGGCTAGCTTATGCCTTCCAGAGTCAGGGGACTGCATTAGGGAGGGAGACACATACCCAGCCATGGTGCTTGATACTGTAGCAGGGACATTTGGAGTAGTTGTTGGCTGCCAGCAGCTTTGACCTTCCTTGAAGTGTTGTGGTGGAAAAGTTCCCATCAGAGGCCCTGCCCCTTACTACAGAGGCTAGGTCCCAATACAAGCCTGAGTCAGTCATCTGCATGCCAGAGATTATATTCTAAAGAAATGGAGGAGTCAATTGTGCTTGATTTGGGGGAAGGCTGCATCCCATTTCAGAATTATACATGTTGCAAGTTTCTGAAGCTGTACCAGGCACATTGTCGAATGCCAGTACTCTTGGTGACACACACTGCAGTGCCCATGCTCATCATGGTGGTGTCAACTGTGGAGTAGGATTTGTATCCTGGTGCTGTTGCCTGAAATCCCACTTGTATAACCCTAGAGAAATTTCAAATCTAAAGGGACATTTTTTGCTTTGAAAGCAATAGGCGGCATCTAGCTGTTGATGACAATGAAGACCACACAGTAGTCATCACAGTCCTTCCTGTTTTAGGAAGGAGTTTTTTTCCCATCACAGGATGTAAGGAGTAAGGAATACATGGTCTGGAGGAGTTCAAGTCAAAATTCACATGGTCTGAGACACCCTCCTCTTTATGACAGATCCAATGTGCTGTTGTTTTAGGCCTTTCTTCTTTTTCTTTAAAGAGCACCCATTTTTTACCTAAGGACACTTTTTTTTTTAAAACCAGAGTTACTATTAAACAAAACATAATTATTTGAATTTCAAATCTTCAATTATAGAGAAAGACCAGATTCTTAAAGTACTGGGTTTCTAGCTGCTCCCCTCTTTCTCAAGAAACCACAGACTGGTATTTCATTCTATTTTAGCCATGCATGGCCATAACACAGCCACCGAGAGTCATCATGACCATGATATCTACAGCTGATTCCCATGTACCTGGTGATTATTGCCACTCCTTCCTTTCAATCTCTGATGGAGCCATTTGCTCAAGAACGTTAGTAGATAGGACTAAGACTTTGATGTCTATTTTTAGATGTCAACATGATGACATCTGGGAATAATATAACCCCAAAATAGAGGGAACACCTGTGGTCTATTTATGCTTAATTTGAACTACTTTATTGTGGAACTTTGAAGAATGAAGTCACACCTTTAATTTGGATCTATAATCCAGATGTAATCTGAACCATTCCTTCTTCTGGAAGCCTATATAAGTACATGGAAAAAGGAAGCTTTTACTCTTTCCCTGCTTGCTCTCTCCTTGTTAGCACATCCATTCCTTCACTGATATTAGAGCCTACTTCTTTAAGATTCCAGCATAATATTGCAGACAGCTGAGAAACCCATTCTAAGAACTGAGAAACTACTAGATTCTTGGACTTCCCATTCATTTCCAGCCATTGTTGGATTAGCTAGAGCACAGGCTGTAAGCCATTCTAACAAATCCCCTTTTAATATAGAGAATCATTTTTATAACTTCTGTTACCCTAGAGGCCTGATAATACACCAGGCACATAGAGAGGACATTCTAGAAGAGTTTGGGTCTCATAACCGTCTCAGCTTACTTACAAATTCTCCATGGCCGTCTTCTCTTAACCTTAGCATTCCTCAGGTGCTTGCTCACTTCAGAGAACTCAACCGTCCTCCTCCACATCATCCTAATCTAATTCCTTGACATACTTTATTTCTCATATTATTGAGTATGGTTGTTAAGGAGAGGAAGGTCCATTCTTGGGCAGTGCTTATAAAGTGAGTGTTCAACTCTCCATGGGTAAAGTAGTGAAAAGATTCTAAGGAAGCAGAGAAAAATTCCCAGCTTTAGAAGAGGAGGTACTACTGAATGGCTTCACCTGTATCACAGGAGAGACTCCTGGAAAAGAAATCTCAGCTTCTGTTCAGTTCAGGGAGAATTTGTTAGCCAGGAGGCAAAAGCTGTTCCTTGTGACATCAGGAGTCCCTTCTCTGGAAATTCTATTGTATCCTGGAGAGCAGAGCTCTTGGAATCCCCTGTGAGGTCAATAGTGTTGTAGCAACACCAAGTGCCTTTAGGATATTCATTCAATGTCTATACAGTTTTTCTATAGACATGTTGTCAAGACTTAGGCATCTACTTGATAGAGAGAATGGACTTCGTGGAGATACCAGAGCAAGGCAGAAGGAAGCTGACCCTAGGTCTCACTGGAAAGAATGGAGAAATCAGTGGTCCTGGGGAAGATGTAGTGCGTTCAGGAAAGGGTCTGGGGAACTTTCTGGGTGTGATGGGCTTGAGCCTTACAGGATCAGTCAGGAACTGGCAGCTTCTAAGAAGCAATAGGCTTATCCAGCTTCTCTGGGTTCCTAATGAGCAGACCCAGATCAAGAGTTCATGATGGTTAATATGACATATTCAGGAACTGACAAGACTGTAGCCTTTGTGCTGGTGACCCTCTGTCTCACTCTGAGTGGGGAAGGAGACACAGAGGAATGTTTAGATTTCAGTACCATCATTGCACTTCACTCCCACTGGAGTCCTTAGGGTGTGTGCCCACAATAACAGGGACAGGAGAGTACCCTGACAAAGCCTGAGCTTGTCTTACTTTACATTGTAGACACTAGCAGAGCTGAGGCACCAAGTGCTGCTGTCTTACAGTGACCCCCTAAGATTAAGAATTCACAGCTGTGGGTGGCACCCAGCTTTCCAGTTCAGCCTGAGAACTGTTAGATTCAGTGGACCTGGACTGAGACTGTCCCCTTCTTATAGGATCTAGGTGTCCTGGGCTGCCAGTGAAGATGGCTTTGTGAATCTGGTGACTATGTTCTGCCACTGCATGGTTTCTCCGTTAACATGAGACTCTGAAGCATCATCCAAGTGATTTGGGCATCCCTATACTACTTGAGTGCTTGTGAGAGTAGCGATAATCTCCAGTTTTATGTCCAGGGAACGACATGTTTGAGGGCTCTGAAGCTTATACATCTTCTGTAGCTGTCAATAAGCCTTAGGAGGCTGTTCCCTACGTCACCATGTGCAGGGAGACAGGGGAAGCCAGGTAACTTCTGAGACACCCATCTCCCTATAGAAAGATGTGAGAACTGACATCTACAGAGGGAGAGACTCAAGTCTAGTCTTTCAGAACCAGCTAGGGCAAAGTCTCATCTGTCTGTCACTTCCTGATCATCCTTTAGCATGTCTGGTTTAACTGAGATGAAGTAATGTGTAGGGCAGGGGCTATCCATTGGCTTCTAGAATTGGGAATTGCTGAGATACCTAACCTTGTCTAACACGGTTGTCAGTATGATATGACATCTGATGGACATAGTTTACTCCACATCACTCATTTGTTCTGGGGTTCACCAAGTATAATTCAGAAGCCACAGTCCAGACTCTGGTGAATTTTCAATCCAGGCTGAACTAGTGCTCGCTCCTCATTTCAGGAATGTCAGTAAATTTACAAGTGTGAAGTCGGGCTCTGGGGAAGGTCTAGGGTAAAGGACCCCTATTATCTCTCATTTTGTGCCCTTTGCCTGCCCTCCTCATGCTCCGATGGATGTTGTAATTTAAGCTGGCTGTTTCACCTTTCCTAAGGGCATGTGCATTGTCACAGTAGGCTCAAGTTCAAGGAATTTGGCTTTTGTGTAGTTCTAGGTGAAGAACCACAACAGTGACATACTACATACTCTCCTCATGATTATCACAAATTTTGATATTCTGTAAATGCCTTGCAGTTCTCTGTGTGGCCTCTCAATAGCCATTCATCTTTCTTCAAACTTGAATGCAGGAATGGCCCATCATTCTTCATGGGAGTTTTTGTTTTTGTGTCTGAGGGCTCCCCTGGGGAACTCTGGTTCTTATATCTCCAGCCAGACATGTCACTAGTTAATCACACTTTTGGTATCTACAATGGCTGGAATGAATTCTCCTGAAGTTAGAAATAATTTTCGTCAACTATGGGACTTATCTTTGTTCTGATAAGACAAGACACCTCCAATCTCCCACCACACTAACAGCCTTGTGCATCCTCCACAAGGTGCTTGTTGCCTGCAGGGGACTGAACTTTCCTCTCCCCACCATCCTTACTTAATTACCTAGAAACCTTTTTTTCTTGTTTATTGACTAGAGGTTTCACGAGTTGGATGATCCATTTCCTGGGATGTGTTTGAAAGTGAGGTTTCAACTTCCTGCACATGAAATAGTGAATAAATTCTAGTTAAGCAAAGAGAGATGCCTGGGTTTGTAATGAGGAGGTGATGAAGTTCTTCCCATACGTTTTTCAGAAGGCTCCTGGGAAGGGCAGTATGGCTTCCAGTGAATTGCAGAAGATGTAGTTTGTAGGTAGGTGAGGGCTACTACTGGTGAACCCAATAGTTCCTTCTCATGACTAGCTATTATACTCTGGGGAGTTCTTGGCATTCTCTTGATGTCACCAGTGCTGTGGGAACACCAGGTGACTGTGGGGTATTCTTTCACTGCCCGTAGACATGTCAGCAAGACTGAGAAGGCTGCTTGGGAGAGAGAATGGAGAACATGGGGGGACCTGAGAGAGGCAGAAGGAAGCTGGGATTCAGTCTCAGTGTAAAACATGGAGAAATAAGTGTTTTGGAGAGGGAACAGTGAGTCATCAAAAGAAGTTGGGAGCTTCTTGGAGGAGGTAGAGCTTGAGCTGGGTCTTCCATTACTGGGGCTTAGCATCTGGGAACTTCTGGGAAGCAATGGGCTTATCCTGCTTCTTTGAGTGCCCTAAAAACGGGGCCAGAGTCAACAATTTCTGATGGTTAGTTTGGGAGAGCTAAGCCTGCAGTGGCTTTTCTGGGGGATCCTTAATCTCATTTTGAGTGGAAAGGAGGGATAGCAGGAGCAAAGTGGTAACTAATTAGGTGTCCTTCTCTGGGTAGGGTGTTGCTGCACGTCATCCTAGTGGATTCCATCAGTTTCCATGGGAATCTAATGCCAATAAGAAGAAAGAGAAACTCTCTTAGCCATGTACCATCAGACATTCAGATACTTTGGTCCTGGACACAGGTGATGAGGACTTAGTACTGCTAAGCTCTAGAGACAATAGGACTTGCCTGCACCACATCAGATATGAGGTTACACTGTCCTCCAAATCTACATAGTTGGGCTATCTTATGTCTTCAAGGGCTGGGGGACTGCATTAGAGAGGGAGGCACATGCCTAGCCGTGGTGGTTGAGGACAGATTCATAGCTCACAGAACCTATTTGAGGATAATTGCCCTACTCTTTGGTGCCCTCAGTGGGTCCCTAGCATTTCCTCTTCCCGAGGCTTCCTTTTGGGACTATCATGGATTCTCCTGGCCCTATGCCATTCAAGTGTACAAGTTCACTTTGCTTTATCTTACTGCAGGGACTACTGGGAAGACACCAACTCAAACCTCCACCTCCACTGAGCAGGAGCAGCAGATGACAAAGTTGGAGAAACTCACCCTTCAGCTACAGAGTATAACATATGAGCGAATTGAACTGCATGGAATCCTGACCAGTTATACAGATATGGATTTGCAGAACAGGTAGTCATTATGTGCACTTCTCTGCTGACCATCTTAACCCCACAGTGTGTAGCTAAGCTTTCCTGAGGAACAGGAGGCTGAACCTCCAGGGTGTCCTGGTGGCTAAACTTATTTTCCTGAGTGCATAGAATTTGGAACCTGGGTACATGTGAGATGGGGACACAGGCTATTCTTATTCATCCAAATGAAAAGCAGAGCCTGTGGCCTGAATCACAGTCTAAGGATAGGGACAGTAGCGTGTGAGCTCTCAACAGGCATTTCAAGAGGCCTTGACAGGTGTTGGCTTGTGGGAGATGCTAGGTTCTGTGAGTTTGTGGTGAGTCTTTGTACTTGACCAGCAGATGATTGTGACCAGCAGCTGGACAGGCCTGGTCCCATTCATCCATCTCAGTTTGTGGCTGGAAGGCCTGATGCTTATCACTGCTTCTCCCTTGTCCTCCTCCTCATACTCTGAGGCAATTCCACCTACCTGCATTTCATGGGCAACCTGACTGTATGCGGTGTGTGTGTGTGTGTGTGTGTGTGTGTGTGTGTGTGTGTGTGTGTAGGAAGTAATAGCCTGATAGTTTTCTTGGATCCTCCTTATATTCTGAGACAGTGCAAACTCTCTGTACTTCATGTGCATTCTGAGTATATGTGGTGTGAGTGTGTGCATGTGTGTGTGTGTGTGTGTGTGTGTGTGTGTGTGTGTGTGTTAGAGGGCATGAGGTTGTGTGTGTGCACTCCGGGTATCTAGGGTCTGTGGCAGGGCCTGAGGATTTGCCATTTTCATATTTTCCAGGGGATGCCATTGATGACACTAGAGAGCTCCACTTTGAGAAGCTCATGTCTTGGCCACTGTTCTCACTTTGGTGGAACATTGGAATCCCCTGTGGAGTTTATAAAGCCTTGCTGAAATTGGGACTCCTCCCTGGAAATACTCAATGTATTCTCTGGTCCTCTGTGCAGCAATAAGCAGCCAGGCATGATAATCCCTGTTGTAAAGACAGGAAAAATGTCACCATAGGTTTCTGGTGGCACCAGATATGTGGCACAGACTCCCGGGATCTTCTTGGAGAGGTAATCTATAGTTCCAGTTTTACTGAGGGTGCTCGTGCAGTCCTGAATAACTTCCTTGGACAACCTTTTTTTCTGGCCTGAGGACATGATAGAAAGTTTATTTAGCACCAGGAGGTCCCAGTGTGTAAATGTCAGGCTCTGGCATCCATGGGGCTGAGGAGTCCAGAACAAAGCCGGATTCCATATGATCCTTGTGGCCTGTGTTCATGGGGTCCTTTTCTCCTGGGGCCATGCCCTACCACAGGCTGAATTCTTTTGGGATGCAAAAAAATGAGCATAAGCAGGTGATGTCGGCCTTGCAGAAATTGCCCATGTAAATCAGTGATGACGTGAACACGGTCAAACAGCTGATTGAGGAGAATGTATCCTACAGGTATGTGCCTGATTTATTTTGGGAGGGACTGATTCTACCATCCTTCTCTTTCACCCAAAGTGAGGGCTTTGATTCTTGCCTGTCTGCCTCTTAACAAGCAGTCTGACATGTGGTCCTTGGCTTTGTGCCTCTTGGACTCAGTTTTGCTAAGTGTGAAAAGACACTGAGTCCCTCCAAGCATTGTGCTGCCATCCTCAGGAGACCCTTGATAGAAAAATGTTGTGTACCATGAAGGGAGTGTCAGGTATCCTAGTACCTCTGGGGCTCTAACCAGGGCTTCACAGAGCTGCCTTCCATGGTAGCCATAGACAGAATTGATTCTGGTTGGGACTTCTTCTTCCCTCTTTCCGAGAGTGTTTGCCCTCTACCTGCTGATGCTTTCCCAGTATCATGGACAGTTAAACACAGGTGTGGGCTGCACCCTGTTCTCAGAGGCATTGGATCCCTTTTGGCATCAGGGTTTTCAGAAGTACGTTGAATCTTTTTGGAATTTGGTTATTTTCTGGATTTGGCCTGCATCTAAGTGATGCTGGCTTGGCTACTGAGAGCTCCATTCTTGGGCTGTCTGGGAGTCTGGGACTTTTCAGCCCTGGTGGTACTTGGGCAAAGGAGGCTGGCTGGGGCTCACCATGTTTTGGTGCTTGTTCAGTTACCTCCACAGCCAGGTCCTCCGAGATTGGACTCAGCGGAAGGAGAGTGTACATGTGCTGAGACTGAAGAACAGACAGCTGTGGAAGGAGCAGATTGAACTGCAGGAGTCCTGTGAGGAGCTGAAGAGGCTCTTGAAGGAGGCCCATGAGATGATCTGTGACCCTTCTGCTGAGCAGCATCAGGTAGGCTGAGGCAGCAGGGGCAGGTGCCCACCTTCCAACCATAAACATAGAGACACCCAAATAACCATCCACCCATCCATCCAGACTCCCACCTACATACCATCCAACTGTTGATTTCTGTGATCATTCCCAGGTCTTTCTGGAGAGTTAGCCTCTTGCAAGAATCTGGATAATTGGCAAGCAAACCCTCCTGCTCTGCCAGAAGCTGCAGTACATTGAGAGAGCTGTGTCAGTCACATATCACACACCTACATGTCATTATGATCAGAGGCCTGCTATGCAGGGAGCTACTTAGAGAACAGCACAAAGCTTTCATTGATGATGTCAGTGGCCTGTGGCTCATTTGCTTTGCAAGGGTCATGTGAGATCACAGGGAGGAAGCAGCCTTCAAGGACTAGAGCACAGTGTCAGTGCCAAGTGAGTGGTTCTCATTGTCAATGATTTGGGAGGCATGGGGTCTTCTCCATTCATCCTGCATCCCAATGTGTTCTCTTCCTTTTGCCAATCTCTTGGTTCATGTGACAGATGTCTGAGTAGCCCCTTCTCAGTCCTTTTTCTGGGCATGATACTTGACTATTCTCCCATCCTGGAGCTTCTAGTCTGGAGATGACTGGATGACCATAGATGTGGGAGGACTTTGACAGGCTGAGGATTAGAGTGACAGATTTGAAGCTGCAAGAAAATATTTTCTCCAATCCCCTCAACATAGTCTGACTAAGCTGTGTGCTCTGCTAGGAATTTTCTAGGCCCCAAGGGATGTATAGCAGTGTTTTGGGTCTCAGTTGAAACACCTGATGTGCATATTTTAAATCCAACTGTTTATTCAGCATGATGCACTCTTCACTTTTTTCTGTTCACTTCTGATTTCTGTGCTCTTAGTGTGACCTATGCAATCGTGTGTAAATGTGTACATTAGTGGGTGTGTTCAGAGACTACATAATGAATTTCCGTGTTGTCATCTGTTGCTCCTTCTCTTTTTCCCTTGTTCCCAGGTCTTTCACTGAACCTGAAATTTTCTCTTTCGGCTAATCTGGCTGGCCAGCACTCTTTGGATCTCCAGACCTCCAAAGTAGAACTTCTGTCTTGTATTGTTCTCATCCAATTTTAGAAGTTTCAATTGCTCAGAAAGAGGAAGGACATATTTGCTTTCTCTTCTGCTTATTTACTTTTATTGTATTGATACTAATGTGTTTTCTCATAAATAACAAAAATCAAACAATAAATCTATTTAAAAAATAAACAGTAGGCTTCTTTCCTTTCACTGCACAGAGCTAACACCACAGGAAATGTCTCTTTTGTCTCTTACTTCTCAACAGAGAATCCCACAGTGCATCTCCTTGCTGACATTGTGTTGCTGACTATATCCTGTGCATGGCTGTGTCTCAGAACAGATTCCCTCTCATAGTTGTGCAGAGTGCTGTGTTCCTGAAAAGCACTGCAGGTGATGTCACTGGCCTCCTGACTGACATTGGGCTGAATTCATATCATATTCACTGTCATCTGTTGAAAACTTCCTGGTGTTGACCATGGGTCACTTTCTTTCTCTTGGACTATCAAGGTCATCTGTGGAGGAGCCAGGATGAGTTTAGTGAAGAGACTGTGATGGGTGAACTTGGAACCTGTGGGGTCAGGGGTTTTGTGATGGATAAAGTTCATTCAAGGAAAAGTAAGTGCAGGCCGGAGTAGCAGAGCCTTGCTGAGTCTAAGAGCCTTGTAGACAGCATAGAGGACCCGCGACCTCCACATGCATCAGAAAAGGGGGTGCTAGGCAGCAGTCCTCTCACTGACCATTCTAGGTTCAGGAAGTATTTGTGTGTGTGTGTGTGTGTGTGTGTGTGTGTGTGTGTGTGTGTGTGTGTGTTTGTGTGTGTTGGGGTGTGGTATGTGGTGTGTTGTGCTTTTCTGTGCATCTTTGTGTTATGTGTGTGTGAACTTCTATGTGTGTGTTTGTATGTGAATACTGTCTATTGCTTACCCAGTAGTGTTTGTGTGTGTGTATGTGACCATGTGTGGGTGACTGTTGTGTGTGTGTGTGTGTGTGTGTGTGTGTGCGTGTCCATGTTTCCTGTATGTATAGGGGTATTTGTGTGTGTTTGTGAGTACATGTGCTTATAGGTGCAAGCCTGTTTCTATGTGTGGAGTTTAACCTCGTGTGTGTGTGTGTGTGTGTGTGTGTGTGTGTGTGTGTGTATGTGTGTTTCTGCATATTTGTATGTTCATTTACTCATCTTTAATGATGATGGAACCAACTTTGTTGAAAAAGTACTGTGCCCCCTCACTTGGCATCCATCAAATATTGTATGCTGCTGCCCATCTTTCCGCATGTCCTCCTAGCTCACTTGAACAAAGGGACAAAAACTACTGTACCTCAATGGTTTTCAGGTATTTGTAGAGGCAAAAATATTTATCTGCCCAGAAATGCTTGGAGCAAAAAAAAAGGAATGTGGTACATGAAGTTTAGGAGCAGGTCACTGTAGCATATCAAGGTGTCTGAGAGGTAGGATAGCCTGGCTGAGGGTTTGTTTCTCTTCTCTGCTCTGGGTGAATGGTGACTGCACACTCAATGGTCAGGTGACTTGCTGTGTCTTCTCTATGTCCTGTTTTGTCCTCATCCACATTGCCTGCTACCACTTGCTTTCCCCCTTTGTCTAATCTTGGCTCATATAACCTTGGCCTTGGAGCTTGGAATGCATGTTAGTCCTTGAGAGATTCTGACTTGCAGTGTGCTTCCAGCTGCATCTTAGTCCAGCTGAAGTCCCCTAGGCATGCTGTGGTGTGAGAAGGGGGCTGTCTCAGTGCACCCCACTTAGGCTCCTGAGGGTCTAAAGCACTCACCATGTGCTGTGTCTGTAGTACTCAGTAACTGCTTTTCTTCAAAGTTGTTTACTCTGAGTTAAAATCAGCCTCATGGAGGGTTTGGAGAAATGAGGACCCTCAGACATTGCTGGTAGTGTAAAATGGTGTAGCACAGTGAGAAGCTACACACAAGTCTTCAGAAAGTTAAACTGCAATCCCCAGGTGACACAGTGATTCCAGAACATGAAGTAGGTGTCCACAGAGAAGCTAGGGCACATCAGGGGTTTATCAACATTCCTGAGAGTAGCCTCATGATGCTTCATTCATACTTTGATCATTCAAAGATTGAGAAAGCACAATGTGGTCAAGCTCTTCCATGGAATATTGTTCAGTATGAAATAATACATAAAATCATTTGGCACTGACTTATTCAGCCTTTTGTTGCTCAAACTAATCCCTGTCACAATCACCTCACAGGAAGGAACTGTTTCCTTTGGGTCCTGGTTATGAAGACTTTCTAGTTTCCTAAACTCTTTGCATTTGGTCCAAAGTAAGGCAACCTGTGGTAAAGGGAGCCCCTTTTGAAGGAAGTTGCTTGCTTTGGGGGCAACTGGGAAACAGTGAACAAGACCAGTGGGGTAGTCTACGACCATCCAGTAGTCCTTTGCTGGGGAACATTCCTGTACTGCACAGCCTGGGGAACTTCTTAAGCAGAGTTAGTTAAGGAGCGAGGACCCCAGAGGGCCACCTGTCTGTGCACAAGGTCACAGGATAGACACTTCAATGACTGAACTGCCTATCTCTCATGCCCTCTGTGTTCTTCTCTCATCCAACAGGTTTACCTTCTTTTCGTTAGTATCCCTGGTGGTTGCTCCTTATGTTAGTATTAACTGTGAAGCTAGCATTACAGTGTGCTTGTATGTGTGCACACATGTACTCGTGTGTGTTCATGAAATTATGTGTGTGCATGTGAGTGAGCAAGCCTCCACTGAGAACACAGTCTTCTAATGAACAGGAGCAAGAGAGCCTGGATGAAAGACTGAAGGACCTGCTGAAGCAGAAGGAGCTGGTCACCCAGCAAGGGGACTTGGCAGAATAGCTGCAACATCACTTCAGTGTCTCTGAGATGAGGTGGGAGCCCAGGCTGGGAGGAGTGGTTAGAACCATGTAGGTCACCTGTATCTGGATCTCTGTCCTTTCAGGATTCCCACCACCTGAATAGTTCACAGCCACAGCAAGGGAAAGAACATCTCAGGATATTGTACTGGTCCGGTCAACAAGAACTTCTCCATGAAACACTATGATTGATCTTTAGTGTTTCTGGGGTTATGTGTTCCTTATGCCCTTCTGGGCTCTCTGGAATCTTCTCAGTGTCCCCTGTGTCTCCCCACAAATCTCCCTATGGCAGTCCTTAACCTAGCAGGAGGAGGCTTAGTTGTGGAGGACAGTGTGTGCTCCTGCCACTTTATTTTCCTTCCAGAATATCACCTTTAGAGAGAAGTTCCTACCTTTGCGCAGATCTGGATGCAGCACACTCCTGCTGATTACAGGTTCTCTGCAGTGTGAATCTGTTTCCTGTGAAAAGGTTTTTCTGTTATAAGAAGATTGAGGAGTTGAGGAGTTGAACTGAGGCAGGATTCTGTTCTTTACCAATAATCAGATCCTTCACTGCTTTTCTTTTGTAGGCTCTCCTAGAGGGTCTACATTCAATGTCCAAGGTTGCTTACATTCATCTGTATCTAATCAGGGCCATGTATATCTGCCCTGAAGTGTTACTTAGTCATTACTACATTGTTATTCTCTCAAAGTAATATATCTAGACAACTGGAGAAATGTGCTGTATTTTCTTGCCCAGCACACTGTATTTTTCAGCTCATCTTCTAGCAGATTTTATAAGCTGAGAAAAAAATCAAGGCCCAGGTATACTCTGACCCTTCTCCCTTGGGGAATGCAGGGAATGCCCTCAGCTGAAAGGTCGTGCTGGATTGTCCAGCTGACTAGAGCTGGTTCAGGCTCAATAACTGACATAATAGGTCCCCACCAGGCCTGGTCCCTAACTGCCTTCCTGCTCTAGGTCAGAAAATCTCCAGTCTGAGTTTGAACAGGCCACAGCCCAGGATGAGAGCCTCCTGCAGACAGAGCTGCTGCAGCAGGAACACTAAGTCTCACAGGCAAGTGAGCCACCATTGCATCCCATCCCCAGCAAACATGGTGTTGGTGGGAGACTGGGGGCTCTTGACCTTGGCTTCCAGTGTGAATAGGCCTTGATTTTTTCTGGCCTGTGGCCCAGCCAGGCTGCTTCTGGTTCTGATTGCCTTTCCTTTTCATGTAGCAGATCTTGGGAGAACTGAGGAGGCCAAAGAAACCACAGATGCCTTGAACCTATGACATTCTATACTCTGAGATGAAGGCCTCCTCCTCAGAAGACACTCCTTTAGAGTTGTGAACTCACCAGTGAGGAGCATACCAGCTGTCTTCCAGGTGATCCAGCCCCAACAGATCTATTGGTCTGCTGACTTAGTCTTCTCAAAGAAAAGAAAGAAACCAAAAATGAGCTTGAGACACTGAAAATCTGAGCCAAGATTTACTGAGAACCCTGACATTCAATAGCAAGTGGCCACTGTGAGGGGTACTACAACATGAAGGGTAGAGATGTTGGTGAGCAAGACTGTTTCTGTCGGTTTAATGTTGATGGCTTTGGCAAGCTGACTGAGTTCTCAGGCCTCCCTATGTGGTGAAATGTGTCATGGATGATTGTGTTGATGTCAAGCTGTTCCTGACAGACCACACCCAAAGGCATCATATTTCATTCTCCAGTTGAGTGTTGAAGTTGACACAATGTCATGCACCAGTGTTGCTGAAGAAAATGCACCAAAGAGATCTCCAGAGTCCATCATTCCTCGTATTAGTCATTTTCCCCTCCATATGTAAAATGAGTGGGTATTCTTCAGTTTCACAGCCTGGCCTGAAGTGACTGGTCCTGAGAAAGGATTTACAGAAGACACCTGAGTCATCTTTGATGTTCATGGGCACTCAGAGGCTGCCCATGGATTTGTTGGGTCTCCAGTAAGCATAGAATTGTCTGAAAGAATCAAATGATGACCAAGACATTACAGGATCAGTAGTGGGTGATAATTTATCAAAAGCTTCCCAAGGGGCACAATGTTTGCTCTAGGAAATGTCTCATTGTTAGTCTCTGTGAGGACTTGGCCTACAAAGCCTGAAGGAGGCATGGCTATACTAGCTTTGAAAAGGCTTTTCACAATCGTTGACTGCCTTCCTACCATGTTTCCAAGGCCAGCCAGAGGCTGCAGGTCTGTGCTTTAAATGTGTAGCAAGAGAATGCTGCTGACCTTAATTGTTTTTGTTTGGTTTTTGGTTGGGTTTTGTTTGCTTAGGTTTTTTGGGTTTTCTTTGTTATAGATTGAGCTTTTGCTATTTATTTGTTCTTTCATTTGTTCTTGTTGTTTTTTGGGTATTTTGATAAGGATATTCACTGTTTATGTTGACTGATCTATTTAAGCCCCTATTTAGTAAAATAACTGTATTTTTATTAATAATAAAGTGATTTTGAACTCTTCCGTCTTAGAATCAATTTCTTTGGTCAGGTGTGTTGTCTCACTCCAGTAGCCCCAGAAACTCCTGTAACATCAGAACACTCTTATGGGCCTTGCTTTTGCTGTATATTGAGTTCCCAGTCAGCCAGATCTACATAGGGGTTAGGATGTGGATATCCATTATATGTTGGGAAAACTATTGATACTGTATTTTTGTTTCCATATATTTAGCTCTCCCTAAAAGATACTATTCTGTATACACATTTTCTGAAATTATCATGAGCACCCAATTAATGAGAAACATAACAGTATTGCTCTAAAGCCTCTCAGGAAATGAAAACATTGATTAAGGGAGCATTAAATAAATCCATGGCATGCTTGCCACCTGGGGCTATGATAATGTCCTTTCCTGGGCTGCTGCCAAGGGTCATGTCCTGTCCATGGCCCTGAGGATGCTGTGGAGGTCTGTATCCATATCTCTTTTTACCAGTGAGGGCCTTGCAGACACCTGAAGTCTGGGCTTCCACCTATGACCATGTTGTTCTCAAAAGAATATGCCCCCCAAAAGAGCACGTGTGCCTTAGAAGCCTGTGCTGCCACCTAGGACCATAATGACATCTGGGCCAGGGCTGTTGCTGAGGGGTATGTCTGGGTCCATGGCCCTGGAGCAGCCAGGTTCTGTATTGATGTCTCAGGCTCCTGTGGCCATCAAAGACAGTGCAGATGCCTGGAATCTGGGCCACTACCTGTGCACATGGTGCTGCTGGGTCCAATCCAATCTGAGTGATCTACATTGCCAACCAGGCCCATGGTCACATCCAGGTCTGGGCTGCAGTCTAGGACCGTGTCTGGGTCGATATTGCAAAGACAGCCAGTATCTGTATTCATGTCCATGGCCTGTGTTGCCAACAAAGACCACACAGAGGGAGGTAGAGGTACAGGCTTCCATCTAGGTCCATATTAGTGTCCAAGGGCTGTGCTTCTGCTGGGGCCATACAGATCTGAGTGGCCAATGCTACCACTAGGGGCCCTGGTGTCCTCCAGGTCTAGTTTGCTTTTAAAGGACCAGTCTGTATCCGTTGCCCTGAAACAGCCTTGATCTATGTTGATGTCAGTGGCTTCTGTTACCTCCAAAGACAGGGTAGGTTAACACAGAATTAACCTCACCCTTCACAGGCTGCAGCACTGGTGGATCTGGACCTGCCCCTCACCAACTGCAGCAGTCGGGTGAGCGGGTCCTGTACCGGGACCGAGCAACACATTAGAGAGTACCTTGTTAGTGGTGGTCCAGTGAGCTGTCCCTGAGGTTGTGAGAGCAAAAGAACTGAGTCCACCTCCTTCTTCCACCTTGTGTTGTTCTGTTTGTTTTGTCTTGTGCGGGAGGTTTCAAAGGCAGAGCTCAGGTGTGAGGGAATGAGTTGGGGGGAAAGTGGGATTGGGATGCATGATGTAAAGCCAACAGAGAATTGCTGTGGGATGTTCTGTATGGCAAATGTGTTGCTCTGATTGGTCAATAAATAAAATCTGATTGGCCAGTGGCTAGGCAGGAAGTATAGGCAGGACACTTAGAGAGGAGAAAAGAAAGAACAGGAAGGCAGAAGGAGTCACTGCTAGCCGTCACCATGACAAACAGCATGTGAAGATGCCGGTAAGCCATGAGCTACACGGCAAGGTATAGAATTATAGAAATGGATTAATTTAAGCTGTAAGAACAGTTAGCAAGAAGCCTGGTATGGCCATACAGTTTGTAAGCAATATAAGTCTCTGTGTTTACTTGGTTGGGTCTGAGCGGCTGTGGGACTGGGAGGTGAGAGAGATTTCCCCTGACCGTGGGCCAGGCAGGAAAACTCTAGCTGCAAAGAATCAATAAAACGTTTAAAATAAAAAAGAAATTAGGAAAACTAGAACTATAGTTCTGCTGTAGAGGGACTATTCTCTCCTGCCCACTTGTTCACAAATAACCTGTCCAAGGCTTAATATTAATTCAAACTCTTTGATCTATGGCTCAGGCTTCTTGCTAGTTAGCTCTTTCAACTTAAATGAACCTATTTCTATTCATCTGTGTTTTGCCACACGGCTGTGGATAAAACTAGAAAATACCATCCTGAGTGAGATAACCTAGACTCAGAAAGACAAACATGGTATGTACTCACTTATAAGTGGATACTAGATGTAAAGGATAACCAGACTACAACCCACAGCTCCAGAGAAGCTTGGAAACAGGGAGACCCTCAGAGGAATGCATGGATCACCTTGGGAAGGAGAAACAGAGGATATCTCAATGAGTAAACTGGGGTTGGGGGGATGATAAAGGATAGGGGATGGGAGATGAGAACATAGGGAAACAGGATGGTCAAGCTGGAACAGGGAAGGAGTGGGAGAGCAATGAAAGAGATACCTTGATAGAGGGAGACATCATGGGCATAGTGAGAAATCGGGTGCTAGGGAAGTTCCCAGGAATCCACAAGGATGACCCCAGCTTAGACTACTAGCAATAGTGGAGAGGGTGTCTGAGCTGGCTTACCCAGGTAATCAGATTGGAAAATACCCTGTCATCATAGAGCCTTCATCCAGTAACTGATGGAAGCAGATGCAGAGATCCACAGTCCAGCACCAGGTCGACCTCCAGGAGTCCAGTTGAAGAGAGGGAAGGGATTCCCTGAGCAAGGAGCATCAAGATCACGATGGGGAAAACAACAGAGACACCCGAACCAAGCTAGTGGGAACTCATGAACTTTAGACCAAAAGCTATGAAGCCTCCATGGGGCTAGACTAGGCCCTCTGCATAAGCAAGACAGTTGTGTAGCTTGGTCTGCTTAAGGGGCCCCCTGGCAATAGGATCAGGATCCATCCTTGGTGCATGAGCTGGCTTTTGGAGCCCATTACCTATGGTGAGACACCTTGCACAGCCTTGATGCAGGGGGAGGGGCTTGGTCCTGCCTTAACTGAATGTACCAGGCTTTGCTGACTTCCCATGTGAGGCCTTACCTTTTTGGAAGAGGGAATGGGGTGGTGTGTTGGTGAGGAGGCTGGGGGGAGGGGAGGAGAGAAGAGAAGAGGATCTGTGGTTGGTATGTAAAATGAATAAAAAATTTGTTTTTTGTGTGTGTGTTTTTTTGAGACAGGGTTTCTCTGTGTAGTTTTTGTGCCTGTTCTGGATCTTGCTCTGTAGACCAAGCTGGCCTCAGACTCACAGAGATCTGCCTGGCTCGGCCTCCTGAATGCTGGAATTAAAGGCGTGTGCCACCACCAATCAAATAGAAATTTAATAATAAAAACAGTAAGTTTAAAAAAAAGGAAAAAAAATCTGAGCTATATCTCTAGTCCTTTAAAAAAGTTTTATGCCAGGGGCTGGTGGGGCCCATGCCATTAATCCCAGCACTTGGGAGGCAGAGGCAGGTGGATCTCCATGATTTTGAGGCCAGCACAGTCTGTAGAGCAAGTTCCAGGACAGCCAAAGCTACAGAAAAACCCTGCCTCAAAAAGCAAACAAAACAAAGTTCTATAGTTAATATGTAAAGAGTGTATGTCTTATAAAATATTTCTATATAAATTTTAGGTAAAATACTAGTAAGAAATAAACATGCAATAGTTTATGAAGGAAAGTTAAGATATGATTGATTTGGATTGCAAATATAGTAATAAATCTACCAAGTGATGTGCACGTTTAAGGCAAGAGCATAAAGGAAGGGATGTACTATGTTTGAGAGTAATGTATAACCTACCTACTAGCACTATATGCTTTAATGGGAATATGATTATAGTGTAAATGAAGTGCAAGAACTTTTTAAGTGTTGGACTCAAACTCACTGTCTCATAGTAGGAAAGGATTCCAACACTGACCATATGAAACTGAAAAGCTTTTGTACAGCAAAGGACACCATCATTGGAGGAAAGGGGCAGGCTACAGAATGGAAAAAATCTTTACTAGCTATACAGTTGACAGAAGGCTGCTGCCTAGAATATTAAAACTAACTAACTAACTAACTAACTAACTAACCAAGTAACTAACTAACTTGAAAAATAAACATCAAGCAAAAGAGCAAACCAACTGGACCATGGTGGTGCACGGCTTTAATCCTAGCACATGGGAGGCAGAGGCAGGTAGAGCTCAGTGAGTTCAAGGTCAGCCTGGTGTACGAAACAAGTTCCAGGATAGCCAGGGCTGTTACACAGAGAAACTATGTCTAAAAATAAATAAATAAATAAATAAATAAATAAATAAATAAATAAATAAATACCAATGACAACAACAAAAATAAGCAACCCAATTTAAAAAATGGGTCATGAAATGTAGCCAGAAGTTTTCCTGTGTCCACCAGGCTCTTGCAGCCACTCAGACTGTTTGGCCTAATGGATCAGGCTTCTTGCTCGCTACATCTTACACTAAAATTAACCCATTTCTATAAATCTATACCTTGCCACGTGGCTTGTGGCTTACCAGTATCTTTACATCTTGCCTCCTCTGTGTCTGGCTGGCGATTCCTGATGCTTCCCACAATTCTCTTCTCTGCTTGTCCCACATATACTTCTTGCCTGGCTGATCAGCACTTTACTTATTAACCAATCAGAGCAACACACTCATAGCATACAGAGTGATATCCACAGCAATGGAACTAAACAGATAGTTCCCAAAATATGTAAACCAAATGGCTGATAAAGTTTTTTAAATGGACCTCCCATCTTGACAAGAGGTGAGTACCTGGGGTCAGACCCAAAGAGGTCTGCCCCTAGATTCCATCCCTGGGCACCAGCCATTCTGGGGAAGACCTGCCCAACTTGGTTCCAGGTTCTGGCCATCAGGCTGGATCCCCTCCACCCCCACTGGGAAGGTTCCCCTTCTCCAAGATCCCCAGTAGACCTTGAAATCTCCACACCCTGCCCCCACGCCCATCTGCCTGAGACCCCAGCCACTTCCTGAGACTTAGAGACCAGCCCCCAGCTCCCATCCTGCCCCAGACCTTCCATCTGGACAAAAGCTCCCATCCTGCCCTGGAGCTCCCATCTGGACAAGAGAGAGAAGCTTCCTGAATCTGTCAGCTCTGTCTGGACCAAGAGCGCTGATAAGACCAAGAATGAATCCACAAGGAGATGGGCAGACGTCAAGGCAGAAGTACATACAACAAAATGAAGAGCAGTACAGCATCACCAGAACCTAACCCTCCTCCAACAGCTAGACCTGAACATCACAAAATGGAAGAAGCAGAAGAAAGCAACCTTATGAATAATATCATGAAGAAGGTAGAGGCTTGTATACAATAAATCAAAAGTGAAATTGAGGAAAAGACAAACAAAAAATGGGAAGAATGCTATAAAAAAACTAGAGGAAAGGACAAATAAAGCAGAAGAAAACAATAAAGCCCTGAAAGAAAATCATGAAAAAGCAATGAAACAGATGAAGGAAACAGTCCAAGACCTTAAAAGGGAAATAGAAAAAATGAAGAAGACACAAACAGAGGGAATGCTGGAAATAAAAAAATCTGAGTAAATGAACAGGAACTTCAGATGCAAGTATAACCAACAGAATGCAAGAGATGGAAGAGAGGATCTCTGGCGTTGAAGATACGGTAGAAGAAATAGATTCATCAGTCAAAGAAAACACTAAAGCCAACAAAGTCATGACCCAAAATGTCCAAGAAATTTGGGACACCATGAAAAGACCAAACCTAAGAATAATAGGGGTAAAGGAAGAAGAAGAATACCCACTCAAAGGCATAGAAAATATAATCAACAAGATCATAGAAGAAAATTGTTCCAACTTAAAGAAGGAAATGCCTATGAAGATACAAGAAGCCTATAGAACACCAAACAGACTAGACTCCCCAAAAAGTCCGCTTGCCACATAATAATTAAACAACTAAATGTACAGAATAAAGAAAGAATATTAAGAGCAGCAAAGGAAAAAGGACAAGTGACTTATAAAGGCAAACCCATCAGAATAACACCCGATTTCTCAATGGAAACTTTGAAAGTCAGAAGGACCTGGACAGATGTAATGCAGACACTAAGAGGCCATGGATGCCAGCCTAGACTAATATACCCAGCAAAACTTTCAATCATCATAGACGGTGTGAACAAAACATTCCAAGACAAAGCCAGATTTAAACAATACTTATCCACAAACCCAGCCCTACAGAAAGCACTAGAAGGAAAATTCCAACCTAAGGAAGTCAGATACACCCACGAAAACACAGATAATAGATAACACCACAGCAGTAAACCCCAAAGAAGAGAAGAACACACACATTACCACCAAAAAATAACAGGAATGAACAATCACTGGTCATTAATATCCCTTAGTATCAATGGACTTAATTCACCTATAAAAAGACACAGGCTTACAGAATGGATACAAAAGCAGGACCCATCTTTCTGCTGCATACAAGAAACACACCTCAAATTCAAAGATAGACACTACCTCAGAATAAAAGGCTGGGAAAAGACTTTTCAATCAAACGGTCTTAAGAAACAAGTGGGTGTAGCCATGCTAATATCCAGCAAAATAGACTTCAAACTAAAATCAATTAAAAGAGATCAAGAAGGGCATTACATACTCATCACAGGAAAGTTCCTCCAAGATGAAGTTTCAATTCTGAACATTTATGCCCCAAACACAAGGCCACCCACATATGTAAAAGAAACATTACTAAAGCTTAAATCACATAAAAAACCCTACACATTAATAGTGGGAGACTTCAACACCCCACACTCACCAGTGGACAGATCTCCCAAATTGAATCTTAACAGAGAAATAAAGGACTTAACTGATGTTATGCCTCAAATGGACTTAATCGATATCTACAGAACATTCCGTCCTAACAAAAAAGAATATACCTTCTTCTCAGCACCCCATGGAACCTTCTCTAAAATCGACCATATACTTGGCCACAAAGCAAATCTCAACAGACACAAAACAATTGGAATAACCTCCTGCATTCTATCAGACCACCATGGTTTAAAGTTAGATTTCAACAACAACCAAAACTACAGAAAACCTACAATCTCATGGAAACTGAATAATACTCAACTGAATCACCAATGGGTTAAGGAAGAAATAAAGAAAGAAATTAAAGACTTTCTAGAGATCAACGAAAATGAATATACCACATACCCAAACTTATGGGACACTATGAAAGCAGCGTTAAGAGGGAAATTCATAGCACTAAATACCCACATAAAGAAGTTGGAGAAATCTCACACTAGTGACTTAACAGCACACCTGAAAGCTCTAGAACAAGAAGAAGCAACGGTACCAAGGAAGAATAGTCGCCAGAAAATAATCAAATTGAGAGCTGAAATCCATAAAATGGAAACAAAGAGAACAATACAAAGAATTAATGAAACAAAGAGTTGGTTCTTTGAGAAAATCAACAAGATAGACAAGCCCTTATCCAAACTAACCAAAAGACAGAGAGCGAGCATCCAAATTAACAAAATCAGAAATGAAAAGTGGGACATAACAACAGACATTGAGGAAATCCAGAGAATCATCAGGTCATATTTCAAAAACCTCTAATCCACAAAACTGGAAAATCTAAAAGAAATGGATAATTTTCTGGATAGGTACCACATACCTAAGTTAAATCAAGACCAGATAAACTATTTAAATAGTCCAAGAACCCCTAAGGAAATAGAAACAGTCATTAAAATCTCCCAACCAAAAAAAGCCCAGGACCAGATGGTTTCAGCTTATATTTCTACCAGATCTTCAAAGAAGAGTTGATAACAATACTCTTTAAATTGTTCCACACAATAGAAACAGAAGGAACATTACCAAACTCCTTCTATGAGGCTACAATTACCCTGATTCCTAAACCAAACAAGGATACAACAAAGAAAGAGAACTACAGACTGATCTCCCTCATGAACATTGATGCAAAAATAATCAATAAAATACTGGCAAACAGACTCCAAGAACACATCAAAACAATTATCCACCATGACCAAATAGGCTTCATCCCAGGGATGCAAGGGTGGTTCAACATATGAAAGTCCGTCAATGTAATACACCATATAAACAAACTCAAAGAAAAAAAATCATGTGATCATCTCACTAGATGCAGAAAAGGCATTTGACAAAATCCAACACCCCTTCATGATAAAGGTCTTGGAGCAATCAGGAATACAGGGAACATACCTAAACATAATAAAGGCAATTTACAGCAAGCCAACAGCCAACATCAAATTAAATGGAGAGAAACTCAAAGTGATTCTACTAAAATCAGGAACGAGGCAAGGCTGTCCGCTCTCCCCATACTTATTCAATATATTACTTGAAGTTCTAGCCAGAGCAATAAGACAACATAAGGAGATTAAGGGGATTCAAATTGGAAAGGAAGAAATCAAGCTTTCCCTATTTGCAGATGACATGATAGTATACTTGAATGACCCCCAAAGATTCAACCAAGGAACTTATTCAGCTTATAAACACCTTCAGGAACATAGCAGGATTCAAGATCAACTCAAAAAAATCAGTAGCCCTCCTATATACAATTGACAAACAGGCTGAGAAGGATATCAGAGATACATCACCCTTTACAATAGCCAAAAATGATATAAAATACCTTGGAGTAACACTAACCAAGCAAGTGAAAGACCTATATGACAAGAACTTTAAGTCTCTGAAAAAAGAAATTGAAGGAGTCAGAAAATGAAAGATCTCCCATGCTCATGGATAGGCAGGATTAACATAGTAAAAATGGCAATATTACCAAAAGCAATCTACAGATTCAATGCAATCCCCATCAACTAACCAACACAAATCTTCACAGACCTGGAAAGAATAATACTCAACTTCACATGGAAAAACAAAAAACTCAGGATAGCCAAAAGCATCCTGTAAAATAAAACAACCTCTGGAGGCATCACGATCCCTGACCTCAAGCTCTACTATAGAGCTACAGTAATAAAACGAGCTTGGTACTGGCATAAAAACCAACATGTGGACCAATGGAATCGAACTGAAGACCCTGACATTAATCCACACACCTATGAACATATAATTTTTGACAAAGAAGCCAAAACTGTACAATGGAAAAAAGAAAGCATCTTCAACAAATGGTGCTGGCATAACTAACTGGATATCAACTTGTAGAAGGCTGCAAATAGATCCATATCTGTCACCGTGCACAAAACTTAAGTCCAAGTGGATCAAAGACCTCAACATAAATCAGCTACTCTGAACCTGCTAGAAGAGAAAGTGGGAAGTAGTCTTGAACGCATTGGCATAGGAGATCACTTCCTAAATATAACACCAGTAGCACAGACACTGAGAGAAACAATCAATCAATGGGACCTCTTGAAACTGAGAAGCTTTTGTAGAGCAAATGATACGGCCAACATGGCAAAGTGACAGCCTACAGAATGGAAAAAGGTCTTCACCAAGCCCACATCTGACAAAGGACTGATATCCAGAATATATAAGGAACTCAAGAAATTAGACATCAAAATGCCCAACAGTCCAATTAAGAAATGGGCTATAGAACTAAACAGAGAATTCTCAACAGAGGAATCTCAAATGGCTGAAAGATATTTAAGGAATTGCTCAACATCCCTAATTATCAGGGAAATGCAAATCAAAACGACTCTGAGATACCACTTTATGCCTGTCAGAATGGCTAAGATCAAAAACACTGAAGACATCTTATGCTGGAGAGGATGTGGAGCTAGGGGAACTCTCCTCCACTGTTGGTGGGAATGCAAGCTTGTACGGCCACTTTGGAAATCAATACGGCGCTTTCTTAGAAAATTGGGAATCAATCTCCCCCAAGATCCAGCTATACCACTCTTGGACATATACCCAAAGAATGCTCAATCATACCACAAGGGCACTTGCTCAGCTATGTTCTTATCAGCATTGTTTGTAATAGCCAGAACCTGGAAACAACCTAGATGCCCTTCAACTGAAGAATGGATAAATAAAATGTGGTACATATACACAATGGAATACTACTCAGCAGAGAAAAACAATGACATCATGAGGTTTGCAGGCAAATGGGTGGATGTAGAAAAAACTCATCCTGAGTGAGGTAACCCAGACTCAGAAAGACAAACATGGTATGTACTCACTCATAGGAGGATACTAGATGTAAAGTAGGGTTGACTAGACTGCTACTCACAACTCCAGGGAGGCTACCTAGAAAACAGGACCCCAAGAAAGACACAGGGATCACCCAATGACAGAGAAATGGATGAGATCTACATGAACAACCTGGATGTGAGAGGGGGTAATGAAGGGCAAGGGTCGAGGGAAAGAGAGCTTAGGGGAGCGGGAGATCCCAGCTGGATCAAGAACAGATGGGGAAAACAAGGAATAAAAGACCATGGTAAATGGAGACCACATGAGAATAGGAAGAAGCAGGGTGCTAGAGAGGTCCACAGAAATGCACAAAGACACCCCCACAATAGACTACTGGCAATGGTCGAGAGACAGCCCGAAATGACCTACTCTGGTGATAGGATGGCCAAACACCCTAATTGTCGTGTTAGAAACCCCATCCAATGACTGAGGGAACCGGATGCAGAGATCCACGGCCAGGCCCCAGGTGGAGCTCCGAGAGTCCAATTGGCGAGAAAGAGGAGGGTTTGTATGAGAAAGAATTGTTGAGACCAAGGTTGGAAAAAGCACAGGTACAAATAGCCAAACAAATGGAAACACATGAACTATGAACCAATGGTTGAGGAACCCCCAACTGGATCAGGCCCTCTGGTTAAGTGAGACAGTTGAATAGCTTGATCTGTTTGGGAGCCATCCAGGCAGTGGGACCGGGACCTGTCTTCAGTGCATGTGCTGACAGTTTGGAACCTGAGGCTTATACAGGCACACTTGGCTCAGCCTGGGAGGAGGGGACTGGACCTGCCTGGACTGAATCTACCAAGTTGAACTCAATCTTCAGGGGAGTCTTTGCCATGGAGGACATGGGAATGGGGGGTGGGCTGGGGGGAAGGCGGTGGGGGTGGGGGGGAGTCACAGGGCGGGAGGGGGAAGAACAAGCGAATCTGTGGTTGATATGTAAAATTAAATTATAAAATAAAATTAAAAAAATAAAAGATAAAATATACATATTCCAAAAAAAAAAGCTTTTTTAAATGTTCGAGTATCCTTAGCCATCAGAAAAATGCAAGTTAAAACTACTTTGAGATTTCATCTTACCCTAGTCAGAATGGATAAGGTTTTAAAAATGGAAACAAACGCTGGCATGGATGTGTGGAAAGGTTTTCACAGCTGATAGGAGTGCAAACTGGTACAGCCAACTATAGAAATCAGTGTAGCTGTTCCTTTGTCAAAAAGCAAGAAATAAATCTACTATGTGAACCAGCTATATCAGTCCTGGGAATAAACCCAAGGATTGAATATCTTACTACAGAGACACTCACTCATCCATGTTCATTTGCTGCCTTATTCCCAATTGCTAGAAAACGGTAAACAACCTAGATGTTGTCCACCAACTGATGAATAGGAAATGAAAATGTGGTATATTTACACAGTGGAATTTTATTTAGTTGATAAAAGTAAAGTCATAAAGTCCAGGTAAATGGATGGAGCCGGAAACAGTCATTCCAAGTGAGGTAACCAGACCCAGAAAGACAATACAATATGCTTTCTCTCATTTGTAGATACTAGTGATGAATATTTACATATGCGTGTTTCATTTGGAATACCCATAGAGGTCAGGATTAAACTGACTCCTAAGGACTTGCCTATTTCTTTCATAATGTCCATAGATTTGTGTATCTATTAACTCTCACCAGAACAATTTCTTTTTGTAGTAGATGGTAATTGACAGAGACCCACAACTGGCCTCTGTCAGAATGCTGAGTCCTAAATGAAACACCTATCTGCCATACTCCCTTCCAAGGCTCAGGCATCACTGCAGAGGAAGAGGCAGAAAGACTGTAAGAGCCAGAAGCAGTGGATAACTATGAGGAAGCAGTGTTTTCTGGACAAAACAGGGGAGTGGCACATCTGCCCTCAACAGCAGTCGTGTTAGCATGTACAAGACCTGTGTGAGCTCAAGCCAGAGAAAAGCCCAGGATGAAGAGGGGAGGTGAACCTGAAGTCCCACCCTAGCCAAGGAGGTATTGACAATCATTGCTGCTGGAAAAGGGAGAGCCAGTTTTCTTTAAGGGTGTGTGTAGCCCCGCAGAGGTAGACCAAATCCAGTTGGTGGCAACACAGATTTGACTGGATGGAATTTAAGGAAAAAAATGAGGACACAAAATTGAGTAGGCAGGGAAGGAGGATTTAATCAGGGAAGAGCAGTAGGATATGATCAAAATACATTGTATGAAATTCTCAATGCACTAAATAAAAGTGCAAACCTAGACAGATTTCTGAAACATTTAAAGTAAAATCAGAAGAGATGAAAAAAATCCAAAGTTCAGTTGTTCTTGTACACACATCTTTAGCTACAGAAATATGGTGTCTTTTTTATTTCAGTCACCTGACTCACTGCTTTGAGGTGTGTAAACCACTGAACTTTGGGTTTACTAGATTTAGGCATATGACTAATATCAAATTTCCAATTACTTATATTTTGGTTTACACACATCAAATATTATTTCCACAGTAAAGACGCCCAGTGCCCTCATTACTACTGTTGTTGCTATTATAATTTTGTGTCACTAGAATTCTCATTCATGTTAAAACCATGGTTGGATTAAGGTCTGTTATTTCCATTGTCTAAGTTATTTGTGTGTGAAGCTGGGAAGACTAACAAGGGTATTCCTGAGACTAAGAGAACAGGAAGGTGCATGGGCAAGTTCAAGGCTGGGTTCTTCCATCTGGAAACTCCTGGCATCACCAGAGAGAGACTTTCCATATTCATCTTTCTCCTCATCATGACATAGAGCACTTTTCAAATTAGTGTTGTGTGTGTTGTTCCTCCAGAGGTACTAGGTAGTGGTTCTTCATCAGAAGCATCAAATTCAGAGTTTTCAGTACCTTCTTCCATCCTCTCCTTTAATCTTTCTCTAAAGTACTGGTTAAGAAATGAATACTGTGTTACAACTAGATGGGTCAGTGTTTCTTTGAGTCCTCAGAGGGAAGCTGGAAATGGACAGTTTTATATTCTCAGTCAGGTTTAGTTTTGTCTTGGTTGAGTTACTTTCTGCAGATAGGAAGGGTAGAATGTACATTTGTTTGGTTATACTCTCAACATTTATTTTTGGTTTTGTTGTGGGGTACATGTCTTCAAGCCAATCTTTTTGTTTAGTAGTCACCAGATATTGACACAGAAAAAAGACAACAATAATCATTTAATAGTTACATGTTCTCATAATTGCTTAGCTACTCACAAATTACTGGCCTGTCATTAAGAAGCAGAAACAGTCACATCCAGTCCTCAACTCTCTCATCTCCACACCTGAAGGCCTACTTTAGACCCTCAGCCTGTGACTTTGTCTGATGAGTTCCTCTCATCACCTCCACCTCTCCCCTCTGCCATATTCACACCCATAGGCACAGGTCAGACCATGGCTCACAGTTTCTTTGCTTGGTGTAGGTTCACTCAAGCAGAAAATGCACCAGGTTTATCTGGCCTACCTCCTGTCCCAGAGCTCTGGCATTGTCCCTATCTAAGGCTGGCTAGAATCTTACAGCAGACACACCACCAAAGAAAGAAGTCTGCCTGCTCAGAGATTAATGAAATAGAGACAAATGAAACAATAGAAAGAAGCAATGAATCTAAAAACTGGTTCTTTAAGAACAAAAATTAATAAGCCTTTGCCTAACAAACTAAAAGAAGAAGAGAGATGAATAGAGAAACATTACAACAGACACCAAGAAATTCAGAATAATAAAGGAATGCTTTCCAAAGCCTGTGTTCTGGAGATGGAGTGGTAGCTCAGCAGTTAAGAGCACTGGCTGCTCTTCCAGAAGTTATGGGCTTTCATT
The DNA here is from genome assembly GCF_949786415.1 of Peromyscus eremicus. NCBI lineage: Eukaryota > Metazoa > Chordata > Mammalia > Rodentia > Cricetidae > Peromyscus > Peromyscus eremicus. The sequence continues at coordinate 90,218,942 of NC_081425.1, read as the reverse complement.
CCATTCCCAGTACCCATATGGTTGCTCACAACAGTCTGTAATTCCAGTCCCAGGGTAATTGATGCCCTGGTCTGGCCTCCATGGGTACTGTATGGACAATGGGTACTGTATGGGTACTGTGGTGCACAGACACACAGGCAGGTAAAACAAAAATACATGTAAAAATAACTAATAAATAAAATGGTCAAAGTTATTTTTAAAACCTCTACCTCCACTAAGTTGGAAAATCTAAAGGAAATGCGCCAATTTCCAGATTCACCCAAACCACCAAAACTTTAAACCAAAATGAAATCAACAACCCAAATGGACCCATAACAAATGAGAAGATTCAAATAATGATAAAAAGCTTTCTGACTAAACAAAGTCCAGGCCCAGATGGAGTAACAGCAGAATCTCACCAGACTTCAAAAGACTTACAGTCAATCCTAATTAAATAATTTTAAAAAAAGACACAGAAGAAGCCCTTTCAAATTGCTTCTGTGAAACCAGTAGTACTCTTTTACTAAAAATCAGGAAAAAATACAACAAAAATAAGACTACAGAAATATAATAAGATAATACATATACAATAAACAGTAATCTTAGAAAATGAGTAGCCTTTCTATATATATAGCATGCTCAGAAAGACATCACAGAAAAACTCCCATTCGCAATAACCTCAAGAAAATATGTCTAGGAACAAACCTAACAAGAGGCATTGTTAATGAGAACATTAAGATACCAAAGAAAGAAAATGAGGAAGTTGCTGGAAGATGCAAAGATCTCTCATGGTCATGGATGGAAAGAATTCAATATTGTGAGAAATGGCTATTTCACCAAAAGCAATCTAGAGTTTCAATGCAATTCCAGTTGAAATTCCAGTGGCATTCCTCACAGAAATGGGTGAGGGGGTCTTAAGACTCATATAGAAGCACAAAAAACACTGAACAACAAAAGCAATCCCAAGTAAAAAGCACAATGCTCGGGTGTCACCATACATGATTCCAAGTCATAGTTCAGAGTTATAGTAAAAAAAAGCCTGCATGCTGCTGTCACAACAGCAAGCTCATAGATCATTGGAATAGAAGAGAGGACCTGGTTATAAGGCCATGCAACTAAAGACACATGCTTTTAAACAGACACCAAAACTACACATTGATGTAAAATTGGTACAAAGATTAATGGGTTAACCTGCCACTTCAGGATTGGATTTGAGGCCTGTTCCATAGGTGGGAATTCATGCCTGAAACTGTAAACTGGCCAAAAGCCCATGGCCTGGGAGTCACAGGTCCTATGGGGAATCTAGTCCTGTTATTTTGCTCAGTGGACATGTTCTCAACCTGCTTTCTAAATATTCATGAATATTCACATTGAATAGTACTTTTCACATTAGTGGGGATTTCCGTGGAGTGTGTTTTTCCTTCAGAGGTACTAGGTAGTGGGTCTTTTGCAAGACCAACATAAAATCCAGTTCTTCCAGAAAGCCCACAAACTATCTTTGTTGTTTCATGTTTGATGGGGCTGTCCAACCCAGTGTATACTTTTCCTCCATCAACATAATAGTCACTCTTGTCCCCAGGAGGAAATCTTGGAAGTATAGATTCTCTATCAAGAATCATCATTGCTGGGTCTGGAGATGAGAAGATGGTTGATTAGTTTGATTGGTTCATTGCCAGACATTCTGTTGTTGCTTTTATTTGGGAGTACCTGTCTTCAAAATGACTTAATCATTAAGAGTCACGCTGTATAGCCATAGAAAAATATAAATAAATTAATATTTGACAGTTAAATATCTCTATATATGCTTAGCTATTCACACAAGGCTCCCATTGAAAAGCAAGAATAATATAAATTAGCCTGGAATAGGGACAAAGCTCATACTAACAAAACAACACAATTAGGATTGAAATAAACACACCTAAGTATATGTTAAGTTTAAAAAACAATGAATTGGATGATTTTTAACATGGCAAAGCAATCCTTGTGTTAAAAGATTTTACCCCACTCTATCTGAAATGTTGAAAACTGACATAAGACACTTGAGACAATTTGAACTGTGAGGCAGAAGAAGCTCTTTGAACTTGGCAGGGTCCCTAAACTGAGACTACATATTTAAGGCACCAGGAAGGAATGCCTCTTCCTCAAATCTAACCCATTGGCCACCATGTCACAGTTGTCATAACTTAGACCATCCAGTTAGTGTCTCAAAGTTAATCACACCTTCATCTAGTCAGGAAATTATACAAATGAGAGCAGAAAGGCTATGCAGAAAAAGAAATTGGCCTTGAGTTGAAACGTATTTCTGAAAATAAAAATTTCCTTAAAATTACTACAGATTTTAGTAGTTTATGTTTATCAAATGTTTCTATGTTATAGGTTTCTTTTAAACTAAAATAAGAAAAACTTTAATTTAAATCTGTATTGGAAATTTGAGGTAATATCAAATTCATTTTCAGGAGAGAAAATGAAACAAAAATATGTCTTCAATGTACACTTGCATTTTTAGGATTGAGTTTTAAAAATATGCATGTGGGTATGTGTGAATGAGTACACATGTCGTGGAGGCCTGAGGTGCTGCCTTCCCTGAACCTGGAGTACCAGGAACTTGTGAGTCACCCGACATGGGTGCTGGAAACAGAACTTGGGTCCTCTGCAAGAACAGTGTGTGCTCTTTCCCTGTGAGCCATTGCTCCAGCTTTTCACTTGATGTCTTTATAACCTATACACACTCTAAAACTTCCTTCTTCAGTCAGCAGGGATGGAGGACAAGATGGCGGCCAACAGACAGGCTGTTTGCTCCTCCCTTACCTAAGATGTCATTGGCTCAGATGGTGGTTTTGATTTCTTTTCTTTTTAAAAGTACTTGAGATCTATCTTCCTCCCTTGACCAAAAATTACTGAATTTGATCACATATAGTAGCTAATATTAATTTGGAAACAAAATTGAATTGGGCTTAAAAGAAAGAACATTTGAAGTTGACAATATAAAAGTCACAGTTAGTAATGGTTTCATTCATTAGGTGTGATAAGTGTGTCTAATCTGCACCTTTCTCTCCTAAAGTTGAAGTTAGATGCTTCGAGTCAATTAGCTAGTTGCAGTGGAGATCAGAAACTGGTGTAAGGAAGGTCTGCAAACAAGGCTATCTCTTCTATTTGCTCTATACCTTCTGAGTGGTGTTTAAAACAGAAAAGAGGGCTGTTCCTTTTTAGTTGCTGTGACAACTAAATATGACAGAAATTAGTTAAGGGAGGAAAGCTGGTGGCTGCAGGGAATTTCAGTCAGTTACCGTGTGGAGGACAAACAGGGTAGCTTGGTCTGTGGCAGTGGTCTGTTGTTTCTCACACTGTGGTAGACCAGGAAGCAGACCACTCAGAACTGGTACTAGAAGTGGTGATGGCCATTAAGACCCATCCTAGGCCCAGAGCTCCCATCTGGACCAGAGGCAAGTGACTGGAGTCATACCCAGGGAGGCCTGCCCCTAGGTCCCATCCCTGGGCCCCAGCCTTTCCTGAGAAAGACCCACCCAACTCAGCCCCAGTTGCTGGCCAGCAGGCAGGGCTCCTGCGGGAAGGTTCCCCTTCTCCAAGACCCCGCAGTGGACGATACAATCTACACACCCTGCCCCCACACTCATCTGCCCAAGACCCCTGCCACTTCCTGAGAATTGGAGACCAGCTCCCAGCTCCCATCTGGCCCAGGGAGCTTCCATCTGAACCAGAGAGCTCCCTCCCATCTGGCCCACAGCTCTCATTCAGCCCAGAGAGCTCCCATCTGACCCAGAGAGCTCCCATCCGGCCCAGAGAAAGAGAGAGCTCTCATTGGACAAAGACCTGTCATTGGACCAAGAGTAAACTCAGGAGACAGGGAATCTGCCAGCCCTGATTAGACCAAGAGTGGCTTTCTGAGAAGTAGAAACCGCCACCTCTCATTGGACCAAGAGAGGCTTCCTGAAACGCCGAATCTGTCAGCTCTGACTGGACCAAGAGCCCTGATAAGACCAAAAATGAATCCACCAGGAGATGCACAGACGTCAAGGCAGAAGCACATACAACAACATAAAGAGCAATACAGCATCACCAGAACCTAGCCCTCCTCCAACAGCAAGACCTGAACATCACAAAGTGGAAGAAGCAGAAGAAAGCAACCTTAAGAATAGCATCATGAAGATGCTAGAGGCCTTTAAAAAAATCAAAAATGAAATTGAGGAAAAGATAAACAAAAAAGTGGAGGAAATCAATAAAGAAAATGAGAAAGAGTCAAACAAAAAATGGGAAGAACTCTAAAAAAATTAGAAGAAAAAACAAATAAAGCAGAAGAAAACAATAAAACCTGTAGCTAGAGTTTTCCTGCCTGGCCCACAGTCAGGACAAATCTCTCTCACCTGCCAGTCCCACAGCCGCTCAGACCCAACCAAGTAAACACAGAGACTTATATTGCTTACAAACTGTATGGCCGTGGTAGGCTTCTTACTAACTGTTCTTATAGCTTAAATTAATCCATTTCTATAAATCTATACCTTGCCACCTGGCTCGTGGCTTACCGGCATCTTCACATGCTGTTTGTCATCTTGGCGGTTGGCAGTTTCTCTGACTCAGCCTTCCACTTCCCAGCTTTAGTCTCCTCCTTGTCCTGCCTATACTTCCTGCCTGGCCACTGGCCAATCAGTGATTTATTTATTGACCAATCAGCAACACACTTGACATACAGACCATCCCACAGCAAAATCCCTTAAGGAACAACATGAAAAAGCAATGAAACCAGTGAGGGAAACAGTCCAAGACCTGAAAAGGGAAATAGAAACAATGATGAAGACACAAACAGAGGGAATGATGGAAATAGAAAATCTGAGTAAATGAACAGGAAAAACAGATGCAAGAATAACCAACAGAATACAAGAGATGGAAGAGAAGATCTCTGGTATAGACAATACAACAGAGGAAATGGATTCATCAGTCAAAGAAAATAACAATACCAAAAAAATTATAACACAAAATGTCCAAGAAATCTGGGACACCATGAAAAGACCAAACCTATGAATAATAAGGATAAAGGAAGGAGAAGAATACCAACTCAAAGGCATAGAAAATATATTCAACAAGATCATAGAAGAAAACTTTTCCAACTTAAAGAAGGTAATGCCTATGAAGATACAAGAAGCCTATAGAACACCAAACAGACTAGACTCCCCCAAAAAGTACCCTCATCACATAATAATTAAACAACTAAACATACAGAACAAAGAAAGAATATTAAAAGCAGCAAAGGTAAGCCGGGCGGTGGTGGCGCACACCTTTAATCCCAGCACTCGGGAGGCAGAGCCAGGCGGATCTCTGTGAGTTCGAGGCCATCCTGGGCTAACAAGTGAGTTCCAGGAAAGGCGCAAAGCTACACAGAGAAACCCTGTCTCGAAAAACCAAAAAAAAAAAAAAAGCAGCAAAGGTAAAAGGACAAGTGACTTATAAAGGCAAACCCATCAGAACAACACCCGATTTCTCAATGGAAACTTTGAAAGCCAGAAGGACCTGGACAGCTGCAATGCAGACACTAAGAAACCATGGATGCCAGCCTAGACTAATATACCCAGCAAAACTTTCAATCATCATAGACGGAGTGAACAAGACATTCCAAGACAAAGCCAGTTTAAACAAGAAACAAGACTTATCCACAAACTCAGCCCTACAGAAAGCACTAGAAGGAAAAACCCAACCTAAGGAAGTCAGATACACCCACGAAAACACAGACAATAGGTAACACCACAGCAGTAAACCCCAAAGAAGAAAAGTACACACACATTACCATAAAAAAAACAGGAATTAACAATCACTGGTCACTAATATCCCTTAATATCAATGGACATAATTCACCTATAAAAAGACACAGGCTTACAGAATGGATACGAAAGCAGGACCCATCTTTCTGCTGCATACAAGAAACACACCTCAATTTCAAATATAGACACTATCTCAGAATAAAAGGCTGGGAAAAGTCTTTCCAATCAAATGATCTTAAGAAGCAAGTGGGTGTAGCCATGCTAATATCCAGCAAAATAGACTTCAAACTAAAATCAATCAAAAAAGATCAAGAAGGGCATTACATACTCATCACAGGAAAGTCCCACCAAGATAAAGTTTCAATTCTGAACATTTATGCCCCAAACACAAGGGCACCCATATATGTAAAAGAAACATAGCTAATGCTTAAATCACATATAAAACCTCACACATTAATAGTGGGAGACTTCAACACCCCACTTTCACCACTAGACAGATCTGCCAAATCAAAACTAAATAAAGAAATAAAGGACTTAACTGATGTTATGACTCAAATGGACTTAATCGATATCTACAGAACATTCCATCCTAACAAAAAAGAATATACCTTTTTCTCAGCACCCCATGGAACCTTCTCTAAAATTGATCACATACTTGGCCACAAAGCAAATCTCAACTGACACAAAACAATTGGAATAACCTCCTGCATTCTATCAGACCACCATGGTTTAAAGTTAGATTTCAACAACAAAAAAACTACAGAAAACCTACAATCTCATGGAAACTGAATAATGCTCAACTGAATCATCAATGGATCAAGGAGGAAATAAAGAAAGAAATTAAAGACTTCCTAGAGATCAACGAAAATGAATATACCACATACCCAAACTTATGGGACACTATAAAAGCAGTGCTAAGAGAAATTCATTGCACTAAATGCCCGCATAAAGAAGTTGGAGAAATCTCACACTAGTGACTTAACAGCACACCTGAAAGCTCTAGAACAAGAAGAAGCAACAGTACCAAGGAAGAATAGACACCAGGAAATAATCAAATTGAGAGCTGAAATCCATAAAATAGAAACAAAGAGAACAATACAAAGAATTAATGAAACAAAGAGTTGGTTCTTTGAGAAAATCAACAAGATAGACAAGCACTTTCATGTTGACTGTAATTACTCCAGGAGTCTAATTGTTTATTCTCTCTGTTTTAATGAGTTCTCCTGACTTGTGTTAAAAGCATGTTTACTTTCTGAGTTTTTATTTCTATGGTCTAACTTATTTTCACTTATACCATAGATGGTGACTGGCAAGAGTGTCCCTGGAAGTGAGGGTGTGAAGGAAGGCTGGACTCCTCTTTTCTGACATCATCTGCAATACTGCAGCCATGGGCACACAGATGCAGCTTTCCCCTCCCAAGCAAATATGTTACTTTTCAAGTCAGTGGGGATTACCTTTAGGGGTGTTTGCTCTTCAGAGGTATTAGGTAGTGGCTCTCCCTGAGGACAAACATTAACTTCTGGACTTCCAAAAAGATTTCAAACCCTCCTCTTTAACCTCTTCTGGCGAGCTGGCTCTGATCGATGTAAATACTGTGATGTAGTTTGATCAAGAAACAGACACTGTTTCTTGTCCACAGAAATATATTCTCTGTCATTTATCTTCATTTCTGGGTCTTTAGATATGTTCTGCAATGGAAAGGGTGAGGATTGACTTTTTTGGTTTGGTTCTGAAATTAATATTTTAGTTTTGGGGTGCATGTTTTCAAAACTACTTTATTCTTTAGTAGTCACAGGGCATTGACATGCAAACAGTAGAAAATAATAATTAACAATGAAATATCTTCAAATATGCTTATCTATTCACAAATTACTGGGATATCAAGAAGTATAAAATGGTAGCTAGAATAAGAGAAAGTCATGAGCTAAAAATCTTGGCCTTGCTGTTGTCATTTAGACTAAAATTGATTCACTATGTTTTAACAATTCTAAATCTGTGTAAGGTGATTATTAATATTAATAGCCCACTTCATCAATCTTTCTCTTCTTCCAAGGTTGGGAAGTAAAAATGCACATTATTTTCCCTTATATTTTCCTTTTATAAATAAACACTGATTGAATTACTAGTGTTATCCATATCATAGTACCTGTGAAACTTGTTACAAAAACCCATTTGTCCATTTATTCACATTCAAAAATCATTAAAATGCAACTTATAATTCATGCACACCCTCATGCTAGGACTCCAGGTTATACATATCAGATATCCTAACCTTTATCAACTCATAGCTTTCAAATACCTTTAATATGCATATGCATGTATCTAATTAAACGCTTCTAATGGGACAAATGTTAGAATATACACATAGATGACATGTAAGTGTATATTATTTTATAATGTAAAAAAAAGAAATGAAAATTTTAATATATAGTACTTGAATCTTCACTTCCAGAACTAATGGCATGGGGAAACACATACTATTTTGTAGCTGGAGAATTTTTCTCCAGCTCCCACCGCCAAGTCCCGCCAGTCCCAGAGCCCACTTATAAAATAAACACACAGACTCTTACATTATTTAAACTGCTTGGACATTAGCTCAGGCCTATCATTGTCTAGCTCTCACTCTTATATTCAGCCCATTTCTATTAATCTTTACTTTGCCACGTGGCTCGTGGCTTACCGGTACTTTACATCTTCCTTGTCTCGTCAGTGGCTCCAGCCGGTCTCCCTTTCCTTCCTCCTTCCTCCATTCTCCTCTCTCCTTGTCCCGCCTATACTTCCTGCCTGGTCACTGGCCAATCAGTGCTTTATTTACATAGAGCGATACCCACAGCACTATTTAACTAGATGAAAACTTTTAAACATACATTTAGTGGAATCATATAAAAGCCACAGTGCCATTTCTTCACAATGTAAATTTTGATGAACAGATTAAACGTGTCTAAATTTCCACAACTTTTTGTTATTCTAAATACAGAAGCAAAGACAGAAATAGAGGAGATGCTCTCATTTATGATCCTAAAATAGGAGTGTCCAAGGGAAGATAAGCTTTACCTGCTTTGAAGCTGAAGATAAAGGCACCTGGGAGATTCCCTGATCGCTGAAATAACTAACTGGACCATTAAAACATATTTAGGTGTATTATCACCATCATGTTTTAAAATCACACTCTAATGTGTGTTTATTTCTGCAAATATCCTTGGTCAAACACCAGATATCTGCTCTTATGGGAGAAAACGGCATTTAGTATTCCTCTCACTATTGCTTCCAGGTCATTTTCTTGTTCAGCCACCACTACCTACAAGGACTTACTGCTCAATTATAATTTACTTGAGGACAGTAAACAAACAATGTCCCAAATCAATCTGTGCAGAGGGGCAGGAGATGCACTTCAGATCCAGGACCATGGGGCCAAACAATCCAGCTCTCAGGACAGCAGTTGCCTAATTAGTTCTAAAGGGGTTATAATAGCATAGATACTTTACAAACTGGCTGTGGTGACTCTAAGTCACAGCAGGCATTGAGCACATTGTATTGTGTCTGCCTCAAGGTACACTCAACACTATTACTTCCTTGTCTTGGGATTCACCAACTACTTCCTGTATTTTTAAACTGTATTCTTACCTGGATAAAGACTTCTGTTTGGTAATGTTGTCCACTTCTAAAGGTAAATGAAAAATGTATAATAATTATAGAAAATTGTAACTCTGAAAATGATAGCGTTAATGTTTGTTTTACTTCAGCTGTCAGTTTGGCCCTTTTTCAGGTATTGCTTCACTATGAAATGTGAAAATCCTTTTAACATTCATATGAAAAATCATTTACTAAATATTCTGGATCCTTATTATGACTTCCTGATGTACCTTACATTAGGAATTTTCAAAACATTTGTGCTTCAAGAGTTGATTATGATTGGTGACTGCTTTCCTTACAACTTTTTCTCATGTTGAAGACATGGGGAGAGTTTAGCCCCTGATTAAAACAACAACACCCCAACACGTACACACAGGGAGATGGAGAGAGGTAGTTCTTCTGTGTGCCTTGTTCTGATGACTATAGTAATGGATGATTTTCTATCTAAATGCTCATGTAGTTAATAGTCCCGTTTCATCTGTCCTCCTTGCTCTTAAAGCAACACAGCCTTGTCTCTGTCATGACAGTGTGTTGGCATTTCATTGAGACTGATGTTCTCTCCTAAGAGGTTGGTTTGGTAGACCATGAAATTGATTTCTGCCTCCAAGCATCCCTCTCTATCATCCCAGAAGCCACATTTTTTTGTATTTTCAAACTACTTTTTAAATAATCCATTGACAAATAAATGCTGAAACCACCACCTGGCTGTTTTTGTGTTCAACAAGCATTTTTGTGTAATTCTGAGTCCTTGTAACTCAAAACCTGTCCCAAAATTTACAGGAGGACAATAATTTCCTTCAGTACCAGGCCTTCGTGAGTACAGTTAAGAGATCCATATTCCAGGAGCTGTTGTTAGTAAACTCCAAGACGACAGCTTCATTTTATCTTCCACTTTGGAATTCACTACTGCTGAGGATCTGGTACACTGGGCTTTGAACTTACTCTTCAGAATCATGTAGAAAGGGTCACTGTTGAATGAAAGCCCAAGAGAGCCTTGAACCTAGCCTTTCCTTTGCTCCCAGTCTTTTCAGCAGCTAACTCACCCCAAAATCATGAGTTCAGTGATGTCTAATGTTGTGTGTGTGTATGTGTGTGTATGTACATGTGTGTGTGTCTGTGTATGTGTTTGTGCCTCTATGTGCTGGTTGTGTGAGATTTCCAGCTTGTTCTTGTATGTGACCCCGAGGCTAGCTCTTTTGGGGGAACTTCCAGGGATTTCCTGTCTTCATCTCCAGTCTCTCAGTAGACTCCTTCAGACACAGATGAACCCTAGCATGAATATCAGGTCTTATGTTGCTTCCTGATACTCAAGCTTGCTTCCTTACAAACAAGTGGTAAATTTTCTAATGACTGAACCAAATCATAACCCGATATGTTTGTCATGATTTCACACTGTTTCAGGTGTTAGAAGTTTCCCCATATGCTTAAAAATTGTAGCCTCTACCAATTTTCATGAAGCTTGTAATTAAAAAAGAAATACATGTAGAGACAATTGGCTAAATAGGCCTGCCTCCCAACATGATGGCCTAAGTTCAAAATCCAGAACATAAATGGTAGAAGGAAAGAAGCAACTCCCTGAATTAGTCCTCTCATCTACACACACACACACACACACACACACACACACACACACACACACACTGACACACAACCACACACTGGTGTTCATAAAAAAAGTTCATCATTTCTGACACTGAAGCAAAGGGAATCCTCAACAGACTACCAACATTCTTGTACATAAACACTAAACCTCGACACAAGCTCCTTAGTCCTCTTAACCACTGTCCAAACTGAGAACTAAATTACCAATTCTTTTAAAAACTGTCCTGTTGCAAGACTGTCTGTTTTCAAGGACATCTCAGCCTACTGCTTTCTCACTGACTCACCAGCTGAGTGGCACATTTACCTAGACAGAACCACAGGTTGGATATCACCATTGTGTCTAAGTACACATAATACAAATCACATTCACTCTCATTGCATCCACAGTATGGCTTTGACCTTGTTACCCTCTGATGTGTCCTTTTTCTTTTTCACTCTCTCCTGTAATTCCCCCCTTTATTATCCTAACACCCACTATCCCTACTATGAGACACTCTACCAAGAACCATCAGCACATAATCACCTGCTGGTCAAGTACAAAGACTCAACATAAACTCACAAGACCCTGCACTTCTCACAAGCCAACACCTGTCAAGACATCTTGAAATGCACGATGAGCAACCACACACTACTGCCCCTATACCCAGACTGTGATTCAGGCCACAGGCTCTGCTCTTCATGAAGCAGAACAGCCTGTGTACCCATCTCACTCCCACCTAGGCATCAAGTTTTGCCTCTCAGATGCACTAGGAAAGTTAGTTTGTGCATGAGGACACCAAAGAGGTCATCCTCCTGTCCCTGAGGAAAGCTGGGCTTGACACAGTGGTTTCAAGTCAGTCAACAGAGAACTAGGCATAATGACTACCTGCTGTTCAAATCAGTATTAGTATAATGGTCCAAGATTCAATGCAGTTCATTCCTCTAACAGGTCATCATCTGTAGCTGAATGGTCATTTTCTCCACCTTGTTCATCTCCAGATCCTGCTCAGTGAGGGGAGAGTTGAAAAGATGCCTTTCCAGTCATTCCTGGAGGTAGATTAAAAAAGAGTATTTACATAATTAAATGTCATAGGGCCAAGAGAGGTAATGCTACGTTTAGGGTAAAAGGGCCAAGGAAAAAACTTGACCATGAAGGCCCTGAGATCAGGGCCAAGGAAAGAACATTTTGACCCTGACTTGATTCCAAGCCCATGACCAGTTCCAGGAATGAGAATCCTATCAATCTCTGAGCTTGCCCCCTAATCAGTTCACAAAAGTCTCATCAAATCCAGGCCAAACTGGAAAGCTCCACACTCCCAAGAAACCCCTTGTATAGACTGCCTTCTGCTCAGTTCCCTGCGGCTTTTCACCAAAGCAGATGAGCCACCTTCTTGGGGTTTCCATCTCAATAAGTATCTTGTGTGAGTTATGCTGTGTGGTGTGACTTGGTGGTATTTCTTGTCTCCTGATTTCCAGGATACCTTTCAGAGTAGAGCTGTAACACTTGCATTGGGAAACCTCCCCCTACCAGAGCAGAGCTGTTACATTTGCACTGGGGAAACCTTGCCTGCTGGGGCAGAGCTGTAACACTTCTGTTGGGGAAGCCATTCCCCCTAAAGCTGTAATACTTACACTAAGTACCAAGTAGAGGCCTGAGGAAGAAGTGCTTGGAACCTTAGTAGCTCTGAAAGAACAGGGCAGCTATCTTCAAGCTGGGGCACATAAGCCACATCTGGGTCCCCCACCACAATGGCTAGATATGTGCCTCAACACCCACTGCAGTCCCATGGGCCCTGGAAGCCATGCTGGTTTGGAGTACAACCTCAGCTCATATATGATGTGGTACAGGAAAGTCCTGGAGTCCATAATGCTTAGGACCACCAAGCCTTGACCATCTGTGTCTAGTACCAAGAGGAATTGAATGGCTGGAACCTTGGTGAATGTCCAAGGGAGTTAATCTACCTGTTAACAGCATCAGATATCCATAGAACATAAAGGAATCTGCTGAGGGTGAATTTCAGTAACACTCTATCCTGACAGGGATTGCTCATCTATCATTCTGTGCCTCTTGATGCCCTGTTTCGACTCTGAATGAAAATAAGGAGATTCCCCAGCACAGTAGCTGCAGATTTGATAATTTCTAGATCTCTGTCAAAGTAACCCCAGAAATCCTTCTCTGTGTCTGCTATTTAGGAACCTAGAGAAGCAGCATAGCCCCATTGTTTCCCAAAGTATCCCAGCTGCTGAGTCCCATTACTGAAGGCCCAGCTCAAGTCCTACCTCCTCCAGGAAGCTCCCCATCCCCTGCACAAAACTCACTGTACCTTCCCCTGGAACATTTATTTCTTGATGTTTTACCCTGAGACAGTTTGCCAGCTTCGTTCTGCCTCTCTCTCTTCTCTAGGCTGTCCATTCTCTTTCCCAAGTAGCTTTCTCAGTCTCACCAACTTGTCTTTGTGACTCCCAGGGGCACTGTACAAATGCCCCAAATGGCAGTTGGTGTTGCTTCAACAGTGGTGACATCAAGAGGATGCTCAGGGCTCTCCAGGGTAGAATAGAATGTTCAGGGAAGGTACTGTTAGGGTCACTGCCAACAGCCTTCACCTACGTGCCATTGAGCTCTTCCCCAATTAACCAATAGTTGTCCTTTCCAGGAGCATTCCCATGGACACAGGGGATGCCATTCTGCACCTCCTCCTTACAAAACCAGAGGTCTCTCTCTGCCTCATTAGAACCTTTTCATTACTTATCTGTAGAGAGTTCAAGACTCACTTTTCAAAAACAGCCCAGGGAATGGCTCTTCCCTTCCTAAGATCTCTAATCAATTAGATGAGAAATAAAAGTTTCTAGGAAATGAGGTTAGGAAGTGTACTTGTTTGACCCCAGAACAAATGAGTGACATGAGGTGTACTGTGTCCTTTTCGATGGTGTATTACACTGACAAGCCATATTAGCCAAGATTAGCTCTCTCAGGAATACCCGATTCCAAAAGCCAAGGGACAGGACCTGCCCTACACACTGCTTCATCTCAGGCAAACCTGACACACAGAAGCATACACATTCAGGAAGTGACTGGAAGATGAGACTCTGCCCTAGCAGGATCTAAAAGCCCAGTGGAGTTTCACCCCACTCCGTGGCTATCAATTCACCCACCGCTTTATAGGTAGGGGGTGTCTCAGAGGTCAGCTGCTTCTTCTGCCTCCCTGTACAAAACAATCTCCTTGGGCTGATTCACAGTTGCACAGAATGAAACTTGGCTTCAGAGTCTTCAGTCCTCTTTTGTCAGAGCCAGAGGAAAACCGGTACTATCCACAAGCACTTAGGGAATGGGGGTGGGGGGGCTGTGTGCCCAAGTCACTGCCTGGATGCTGCAGACCTTCATATTGATGGAAATGTCATGCAGGGCAAAACTTAGTCATCAGATTCACCAACACTTCCTCACCCTGTGCTGTCAGGAAAGGGACTGTCTCTGTCCTAATACACTGCCTCTAAAAGCTCTCAGGCTACACTGGAGATCTGGGTGCCACCCATGCAGCTGGGACCTCAGACACCTTAGGACTCCCTGGCAGACAGCAATGCTTGGTGACTCCTGCCCTGCTAGTGGTTGTGATATAAAGTATGAGAACCTCAGGCTTTGCCAGGGCAGTTTCCCTCTCCCTGTTTTTAGTGCAACAATTCCCAAAGGATTGGAGTGGGGATGAAGAGCAGTGATGGTACTAAAATAGTTCCCCTGATTCCTTCTTCACTCAGAGAGAAAGCAGAAGACCTCCAGCAGAGCAGTCTGTAAGCTCCTGGTTGTGCCAAACTAAACATCAGAAATCCTTGACTCTGGGTCTACTCTTTAGGAACCCAAAGAAGGATAGGCCCATTGCTTCCCAGAGGAGCTGCTGAGCCCTCTTCCTGGGAGGTCCATGTCAAGTCCAACTCCTCCAGGAAGCTCCCAACCCCCTGTCGAGGAATCACAGTGCCTTCCCCTGGAACATTGATTTCTTGCTGTTTTACACTGAGACCAAAGCCCACCTCCCTTTGGTGTCTCTCTGGTATCTCTGTGCTCTCCATTCTCTCTCTCTAGTAGCCAGCCAGTCTTTTCAACATGTCTTTGTTAATATTAGAGATGATGCTAGAGCTCTCCAAGGTACAAGAGACTGTCTGGGGAAGTAATTGCTAATGTCCCACCTTACAGTCCTCACCTCCCTGCTAACTCTCTCACACCAAACTGACCTGCAGCCAAGGTGCCTTTTCCAGGAGCCTCTCCATTATCATAGCAGAAGGATAGGAGAGAAAGTGTCACCAGCTAGACACAGATGGAGCACTGGATTCAACCAGATCCTGCCCCCTCAGTGAGCTGAAATGAGATGGAGGAGAGGAAGGCTGCAGGGGATGCTGGGACTGCTACTTACCTGTGCCTACTGAGGACTCCTGAGGCCCATGATGCCTTTCAGGTAGAGAATGGGCATCAGGCAAGGCTGTGTATTCTCCAAAACAGCATCCAGATACTGGAAGTGGTCCTAATGACCCCAGCTATAATCTTATTTATTTTCCCAAATCCCCTGGCACCTCCACAGAAGTATCCTGTCACTGAAGAAGGAACTAGTTCTCCAGTTTTATAAAGCAGCCAGAGGGAGGTTTACAAACTCTCTCTGATGCCCCTGAAAGTGGTGGCAGGTGGGAGCTTGCCATAGCACCAATAATTATGCTGGACTCAGTTCTGCCACCACTGGTGTGCAAGATAGAAGCTGCACTCCTCTTCCCTACTGACCCAAGCACAGAAATATGACTAGAATATTCTGCTAAAGGTCTAAGTCCCTGTACTCTTGCTGTGAAGAGACACCATGAGAAGGCAACTCTGATAAAAGAAAGGATTTAATTGTGGGCTTGCTTACAGATTCAGAGATTTACTCCATTACCGTCATGGTGGCACCAATGCTGCTGCAGCAGTAGATGAGAGCTATGTCCTGATCTACCAAGAGAGACCTGGGCCACACCTGGTTTCTGAAACCTCAAAGTCCAACCCCCAATGACATACTTCCTCCAACAAGGCCACATATCCTAATCCTTCTCAAGTGATGCCACTCCCTGATGACTAAGCATTCAGATACGGGAGCCTATAGGGACCATTCTTATTTAAACCACCATAATACCCCTGTTCCCAATGCGAGATAGATCTCATCATCAGCATAAGTCACTAGGCATCCCTGGATGGCTCAGTTGTCTTATGCATAAAATAGAATGATAATCCTGAACACAAATCTTGTAGGAGAAAGATGCCTTGGATTTTTTGGGAGCCACCAGATACTTCCCCACTCCCTGGTCCCCTCTAACCTCAGTTCAGCTGCCATATAACACACTTCCTCTTACTTTGAGCATTCCAGAGATCTGGTTACTTTCCTTTTTATTTCTGCAAGGAACCTGGCCTCCAGACAGGTAATATGCTTACTACTGAAGGTGGTACAAATGTTACAGCTCTGGAGGGAAAGGTATCCTGACTTGTCAGGAAGTCAGGCCATACCTTTAAGTGTTATAGCTCTGGAGGGAAAGGTATCCTGACTTGTAGGGTAGTCAGGCTATGCCTGCAAGTGTTATAGCTCTGGAGGGAAAGGTATCCTGACTTGTCAGGAAGTCAGGCCACACCAGCAATAGTTACAGCTCTGGAGGGAAAGGTATCCTGACTTGTAGGGTAGTCAGGCTCTACAGCTGTGAAGGGAGGAATCCTGGATAGCTGCAGCTGTGAGGAGAAAGTATACTGACTTGTTGGAAAGTCAAGGTATAATTGAAACTGGAATGCAGTGGAAGATGATCTCCAGATAGGATGTGGCAATGCTATTTCCCTCTGAGAGAGAGTCATTACAGATGAGTTCTGCTCTGCCCCTTCCTGTGAAAGAGAGCTTCCCAGCAGAGGTATCCTTTTCTTCTGCTGCTCTGCTCCTCTATGGGAATGTCCCAGCAGAGGTATCCTTTTCTTCTCATCTCTGGCCCAAGGTGTTACTTCTTAGCTCTGCAAAACAAGAACGCCTCCTCCAGAAATGTAGCAATATGCCCAGGCTCTGGCAGAAGTTGTTAATTCTGCCCCCTGCCAAGGGAGCTTTCCAGCTGAAGTATCTGTTTCTTCTTCTGTAGTGCTCTGCTCCCAAGGGAGCTTCCCAGCAATCAAAAGATCTTCACCCAAAACTCTCATTAAAGAGATTTATTTGGGAAGGAGGAATCCAAGAGAAGAGCTGCCTCTGCAAGGATGGTGAAGGACAGCTGATAACTGAACAGACATAGGGGGTTAAGGATGGAGTTCTTTCAGGGAGAAGATTTTCTGCTCAGCGATTGGTTGGATTAGTTGGTCAAGGACAGAGTTGGCTCTAGTTTCAGGGCCAAAGTGTGTTTCTTTCACTGACCCTTTTTAGAATTTTGGCTCTAATTTCAGGGCCAGGGTGTATTTCTTTGACTGGCTCTGCTTCCAGGGACAAAGTGTGTTTCTTTGGCTGTGGTTTCAGGGACAGGGTGTGTTTCTTTAGTTCTGGTGTCAGTACTAAAGTGATTCTTTGACTGGCTTGGCTTTCAAGACTAGGGTGTGTTTCTTTCACTGGCTCTGGTTTCAGGGCCAGGGTAGGTTTTTTTGGGTGACCATTTTACCCTACAGCCAAGCTTCTCCAGAGGTCTCTACACAACCAGTCTTGGTCCTGGTACTCCTCTCTACAAATTGGCCAGAAAAACAAGCTCTTGAGAGTTATGGGAAATTTTGGCTAGTTGAGTTTATTCCAATGATGAGAAGGAAGACCGCCAAGAGCAGGCACATACACACAGAAATGAGGGACCCTGGGAACTTTCCAACAACAATATGATAGCAGTTGTTTGGGAAAAGAGTGCTATCATCCCATGTCATTTGATTTCTCTGGATTCAAGGACTGTGAACTGTACCTGCTCTCTAAGCTTCCTTTATTCATGCAGGCAGCTTCTCTCTCCTGCAGTTGACATCTATGAAAGACTGTTAACAGCATTACGAAAGTTGATAACCACTGCCACAGAGGGTCTTGTTGACATGCAGATTCCTGGGCTTTGGCCTAGAATCTGTCGCCAGGCTAATAGATAATAAGACTTCTCTGTACACTGTTCAATTGATCAGTAAGATTCCATTGAACCAGGACCCCATGAAGTCCCTCTAGGAAGTGTCCAGTTGCTTATGACTGCATGTAAGCTACCAGAGTATCCCTAGCTTATACCTGTAGCTGAAGATTTCCTGTGTCCCAGCCTGCCAGAGGTCAGGACAAATCTCTCTCACCTGCCAGTCCCACAGCCACTGGGACCCAAGTAAACATATAGAGGCTTACATTATTTACGAAATGTAAGGCCATTAGCTCAAGTTTTTTACTGACTAGCTCTTACACTTAAATTAACCCATAATTCTTGTTTATGTTTACCCACATGGCTTGGTATCTTTTCTCAGTTCTGCCCTCACATCTTGCTTCTCATAGTGGCGGCTGGCAGCGTCTCCTGACTCAGCTTCCCTGTTGCCAGAATGCTCCTCTTTCTTTGTCCCACCTATACTGTACTTCCTGCCTGGCTACTGGCCAATCAGCATTTTATTTATCAACCAAATCACATTTACAGCATACAGAAAGACATCTCCAGCATATACCTAAGGCTTTCATGTCCAGAAGCCCAGCAAGTGTCTCCAAGGCTTTGGCTCTGCTGGGTGGCTAGGGGGGGCTCTGCCTGCTGCAGAAAATCAAGGCTGGTCTATCAAGTAAGAGGCTTCAACTCCCCAACTGCTACATGTTCTGGGAGACAGAACCTGAGAGCACACAGGGCCAATTCAGGCCATGTTTCCACATATTGTTCCATCAGCTCTCTCAACTGTGAAGACAGGTTGTTCTTCATTTTTATTTATATTATTGTCTTAGGGAGGGTCTCTTGTAGCCCAAGGTTGCCTCAGACTCCTGATTGTTCTGTCAGTACTTCCCTGGTGCTGGGATCAGTGGCATGTCACCACACCACCATGCCTTTATTGGATGTTCCCTTCAGTGTTATCCTTTGTGTCTGCTGACACTTATAACCTCCCATAATTGTCAGCTGAATGAAACTATTAAGGGAAGAAAAAGAGATTGTTAACAGCTAACAATAATATAAATAGAATGCAGTAGTACTAAATGGTAGTGGAATGTGACAGAGACAGCAGGGAAGGAAGGAGGAAGACATTGTCTCCCCTCTAGTGTCACAACATTGTCAATGTTTCCTCACTGAGGGTCTCTATCCATTTAGAAAACATCAGAGATGTGTGTGTGTGTGTGTGTGTGTGTGTGTGCGCGCGCGCGCGCACGTGAATTCATTGTCACGCACAGAATCAAGTCTTTATCCTTGCTCTATGTGAAACAAACCTTCCAGAACATCCAAAGCCTTTGTGGTTCCCCCACCACAGCATCATTCTGGCAGCCTCATGTTCTTTCATCCAACATTTGTTTAGAAATCTCGACAGAAACATGGTTTTTCTTCATCATTTCCCCAGAAATGTCTGTGTCACTTGACAAGACTAGGTTGAGAGTTGCCCGGTATGGAATTCTGTTCTCAAAACTTTAATACACTTATTCATCTGTATATTTATATATGTGTTTGCACAAATGTGCCAGAGCATGGTTGTGGGTCAATGGACAAGTTGCAGCCATTAGTTCTCTACTTTCACCGTGTTGAGTGTTCAAGTTCTCTTCCTCTCTGCATATTGTCTAGATGAGGGTCTCTGTATTTGTTCCCATCTGCTGCAGGAGGAAGCTGCTCCTATGATGGCTGAGAAATGCATTGTCTATGAGTATAGCATGATGTTGTTAGGAATCATTTTATTGCTATGTTCCTTAAGCAGAACAGTAGTATTTGGTTTTCCCCATGGACCCTAGCCTATCTAGTCTTAGGTTCTTGGCCAGCCAAGCAGTGCTGGGTATGCCTTCCCTGTCAGGGAGTGGGCCTTTAATCAAGTCAGGTACTGGTTGATTACTCCCACAAGCTTTGTTCCAGTACTGCACCAGCATATCTTGGATGCAGTCACCATTCTAGATTGGAGGTTTTGGAGCTGGGTTGGTGTTTACCTTTCTCCTTCAATAGTGAGCAGAGTACTCTTCAGTGCCATGAAATCTAGCCCATAAGCGATGAAGACTCTAGGGAGACACTAGCTTGATTTCTACATGTTCAATGAGTTGTGTCATGATCATCTTGAGGAACCCCACCTTCCTGACAGTAAATGGAGAGCAACCAATAGCTTTGCAAAACTTTGGGTTGTTTGGGATCACCATTGGACACCTTTCACCTACAACTTGACTAGATGTAACCCATTGCCAGTTTTGCAAGTTTCATTTGGTAACAAGAGATATCCAGTTGGGGCTTTGTCTCCCCACACTTTGGTTTCTGTTTGTTTTGTTTTTGGTTATTTGGTTTTTTTTTTGTGTGTGCGGGGCTATTTCATCTAGATCCCCTTCATATATGTATGTATTTTAGAGTGGTCCTACTCTATTAGGTTTCCATAAGATCTCTCAAATCGCCCTTAATTTTATCTTTCCCTCCCTATATTTATTTGCCCCTTCTCTCTCCCTCCTTGTTTGACCATCCAGTTCCAAACTTGATTCCTCATCCATCCATAACAGTCTATTCTATTCCCCCTTTATGGACATTTCCCCACCCCCCTAGTCCCTTACTCTATACCTAACCTGTGGTTATACAGATTGTAGCTTAATTATCTTTGACTCAACAGTTAACATCCATATGTAAGTGAAAACATACCATATTTGTCTTTTTGGGTCTGGGTTAGTTCACTAAAGATGACTTTTTCTACCTCCATCCATTTACCTGCAAATTTCAAGATTTCCTTTTTCTTTTTTAACTTCTTTTTTAATATCCCATTGTATAAATGTACCTCATTTTCTTTATACATTCATCTGTTGCCGAATACCTAGAATGTCTCCAATTTCTGGCTATTATAAATAGAGCAACAGTGAACATGGTTGAGCAAGTAAGTGTTTCTGTTGGAGGTGAAGCATCCTTTGGGTATATGCCAAAAGTGGTGTGTGTACTGGGTCTTGATCAATTACCAGCTTCCACAGGAACAGCCACACCTATTTCCATAGTGGCCGCACAAGTTTGCATTCCCACCAGCAATGGGTGAGTGTTTCCCTTGCTCCCCATCCTTGCCAACATTAGCTGTCATTTGTTTTATTAATCTTATCTATTCTGACTCACGTAACATGAAATCTCAAAATAGTTTGATTTACATTGCCCTAAAGACTAAGGATACGGTACCTTTTTAAGTGTTTCCTATACTCTAGAATTTCCACTAGTGAAACTTCTCTGTTTAGATCTATAGCTAGTTTTTAATTATGTTATTTATTTTCTTGATATACAGGTTTTTTTGTTCTATATATAATTTGTATATATATTAGCCTTCTATTGGATATATAGTTGATGAAAACAAAACCTTTTCCCATGTTGTAGGCTGCCATTTGAAACAAAACACTACTAGTGGCAGAACATATAACGCTCTGTGGGTGAACCCACGAGTTGACAGACACATTGGGGTTATCAAAATCCATTAATGTTATGTAATAAAATATCCCTATATAATAATACATTTTTACAATAGTAATTTAATGAATATACTTTAATATATTTCTACTTGTTGTTTGAGAAATGCATAGGATGCATTTTGAAAATATTCACCACCCAATTCCTCCCATTTTGTCATCCCAAGTCTGCCTCTACATCTGTGATGACCAATTTATATCTTCTTCATTACATTAATTTTTAATAATCCCAGGGGCAGACTCTTAAAGAAAACTGACCCAATTTGCCAGAAGCCATTACTGGTCCAAAGCTCATCAGTTAGGAATAGGGGCTCAAGGACCCTTCCCACTCCATGCTTGAATGTTGACCGGCTTGATACTGGACAATGAACACAACAGCTCTGAGTCATGGCCAGAAGACACTGTTTGCTCTAATCCTCCCTGACCTCTGGCTCCTACAGTCTTTCTAGCTCATCTTCCATGATGGTCTTTGAAACTTGTAGAAAGGGTGTGATGCAGATATGTCATTAAATATGACTGAAATCAATGAAATAAAAACAAAAATCTGAAGATACAGTGAAACAAAGAGTCAGTTCTTTGAAGACATTAACAAGATGGGCACACCTTTAGCCAAATTAACCAAAAGGAAAAGGAGGATGAAAATAATAAAACAAAGGAGGAAAAAGGAGACATGGAGGGACTTTAACCCTTTAAAAATTTACACTCCACGAAACTGAAAAATCTTTTTAAAGAACTAATGAATTTTTAGATGTCTTTAATCCACCAAAATTATATCAAGATGGCATGAATGGTTTAAATAATTGAATACTAATTAATGGCATAGAAGCCATAATTAAAAATCTCCCAACAAAAGATTTTCAGAGAAGGACAAATTCAGTGTCAATTTTGAACAGATATTTAAAGAAAAACTAACACTCCACAAACTATTCCATGAAATAGAAAAAGAAGGAACTCATTCAAATTCTTTTTTTAAGCCAGGGATACCCTGGTATTGAGAGAGGAAGACAGATAGGGTTAGGGTTAGGGTTAGGGTTAGGGTTAGGGTTAGGGTTAGGGTTAGGGTTAGGGTAAGCAGTGGGTGTGATTGATAGAGTGGATATTGCAACAGACTACAGTGTCCAGAAAGTTTATAATTGTTGAAAAAAGAGGCTACAAGCTGGAAGGAGAAGGAAGGATATGACAGCATGCCCTGAGAATATGGCAAGTGTTCTAGTTAGCTTTCTATTGTTGTGATAAAAGTTCAAAAAGCCAAATTGCGAAAGTGAAGGGTTTATTCATCTCACAGGTTGCAGTCCATCATTAAGGAAAGCCAAGGCAAGATCCCAAGGCAGGGGCTTGAAACCACAGAGAATGCTGTTTACTGCTCTACTTAGGTAGCTTTCCTCTGAGGCCCAGGATCACTTGCACACCCACAGAGGGCTGAGCCATCCTCCATCAGTTAGCAACAAGAAAATGCCAAAAAAGCATGCTTGCAAGCCAGTTTGATGGAGTAAAATCCTAAACTTCCTTTAACCTTAACCTTCCCTTAACCGTAGCCTTCCCCAGGTGCTTGCTTATTTCAGAGAACTCAACCCTCCTCCTCAGTGATAATGACCGAATTCCTTGACATGACTTTTCATATTATTGGGTATGGATGTGAGGAGGGTAAGAGTCAATCTTAGGCAGTGTTTATAAAGTGAGTGTTCAACTCCCCATGGGTGAATTACTGAAAAAAATTCTTATGAAGCAGAGAGAAATCTCTAGCTTTGGAAGGAGGGATGCTTAATGACTTGCCTGGTGTCAGAGGAGAGACTCCTGGAGAGGAAACCACAGCTTCTGCTCAGTTCATGGGCAAAGGCTTTGCCCCATGACATCAGCAGACCCTTTGCTGGGCATTCTATTGTATCCTGGACAGCTCTTGGAATCCCCAGTGATGTCACTAGTGTTGTAGCAACACTGACTGCCTTGAGGACATTAGTTCAGTGACCACAAGCTTGGCCTCTAGACATGCTGTCCAGACTCAGAGGTCTGTTTGGCAGAGGGAATGGACTGCCTGGAGAGACCAGAGTGACGCAGAAGGAAGCTGGTCATAGGTCTCCCTGGAAAACATGGAAAAAATGGTCCTGGGGCAGAGGCAGTGAGTTCTGGGAAGGAGCTGGGGAGCTTTCTGGATGTGGTGGGCTTCAGCTTTCCAGATCGAGGGCTCAAGAACTGGGAACTTCTGGGAAGGAGGCACAGAGGAATTAATGAGATTTCTGTACCATAACTGTGTTTTACAGCTACTGGAGACCTTTAGTTATGTGCCAGTGATAACAGGGAAAGGAGAGTACCCTGGAAAACCCTAAGGTTCTCATACTTGACATCACAGCCACTAGCAGGGCAGGAGCCCCCAAGTGCTGCTGTCTTCCAGTGACCCCTGAGGTTTCTGAATTACCAGCCGTTGATGGCACACAGGTGTTCAGCCTGAGAGCTGTTAGATTCAGTGGACCTGGACTGAGACTGTCCCGTTCCTGCCAGCTCTGGGTGTCCTGGACTGTCAGTGAGGATGGCTTTGTGAATCTGACGACTATGTTTTGTCCCTGCATGGCTTTTCCATTAACATGAGACTCTGAAGCACAGAGCAAGGGACTTGGGCCTTCCTACACTACCCAAGTGATTATAACAGTAGCAATTATCTCCATGCATCTGAAAACACATGGCTGAGGGCTCTGTAGCCAAGGTGTATCCTCTACAGCTGTGAGTAAGCCTTAAGAGGCTGTCCACTGGGTCCCCTTGTGCAGGGAAACAGAGGAGACCAGCTGACTTCTAAGACATCCACCTCCCTATAGAGAGATGGGAAACTGACATCCACAGAGGGGGAGACTCAAGTCTGGGCTTTCAGAGCCTGCCTGGACAAAGTCTCATCTGTCAGTCACTTTCTGTGCATCTTTCAGTGTGTCAGGATTAACTGAGATGAGGTAGTGTATAGGGCAGGTGCTGTGCTTTGACGTCTAGAATTGGGTATTACTGAGATAGCTCACCTTGTCTAGCATGACTTGTCAGTGTGATATAACATCTGAAAGGACACAGTTTTCCTACATCACTCATTTCTTCTGGGGTCCATCAAGTATGCTTTTGAAGCCACAGTCCAGACTTCTGGTGAATTTTCAATCCAGACCAAACAGGGTGCTAGTTCTTCATTTCAGGACTGTCAGTAAATTTAAAAGTGTGAATTGGGGCTCTGGGAAAGGTCTATGGTAAAGAACCCCTAATAACCTGTCCTCTTGTGCCCTATGCCAGCCTCTCTCATGCTCCGATGGATGTTGTAATTTAAGCTGGCTATGTCACCTTTCCTAAGGGCATGCACATTGTCACAGGAGGCTCCAGTCAAGGAATTTGGCTTTTGTGTAGCTCTAGGGGTAGCACCACTGCAGTGACACACTACATACTATCCTCATGACTATGACACATTTCATTTTCTGTACATGCCTTTGCATATCTGTGTGTGGCCTCTCACTAGCCATCCATCTTTCCTCAAACGCCAGTGCAGGAATGGAGCCTTACACTTGTGGGAGTGTTTGCTCTTGTGTCTGAGGGCTCCTCTGGGGAACTCTGGTTCTTAGTATCCCCAGGCAGACATGTCACAAGTTGATAAGGTTATGGTATTTTATGAGGGCTAGAATGTATTCTGATGATGATTCGGGGTAATTTTCCTCATGGATTATGGGACTTATCCTTGTTCTGACAGGACACCCACAATCTCCCACCACACCCACATACTGTAACAGCCTTGGGGATTCTCCACAATGTGCTTGTTTACATCTGAAGACTGATCTTTCCTCCCCACCATCCTGACCTAATACCCTAGCAACCTTTATTTCTCATGTTATTAATTAGAGATCTGAGGAAGTGATGAGCCATTTTGCCAGATGTATTTGGAATACAGACTTCCAATTCCCATACTTGAAGTAGTAAAAATATTCTAATGAAGCAGAGAGAGAGATTCCTGGATTTGTAAAGACGATGTACTGAAGTTCTTTCCTTATGTTTCTGGAAAGGCTCCTGAGAAGGTCAACATGCCTTTTTGTGCATTGCAGAAGAGCTAGTTAGTAGGTAGGTGAGGTCTGTGGAGGAGACCCTAGTAGTTCTTCCTCTAGAAATTCTATCTTATCCTGTAGAGCCTTTGGTATTCTCTGTGATGTTACCAGTGTTGTGGCAACACCACATGCCTGTGGGGTATTCGTTCCGTGTCCATAGACATGTTGGCAAGATTGAGCTGGCTGATTGGGAGAGAAAATAGAGAACAGAGAGAGACCAGAGAGAGCAGAAGGAAGCTTGCCTTTGGTCTTAGTGTAGAGCCTGGAGAAATAAATCATTTTGGGGAAGGCACAGTGAGTCCTGAGCAGGGGATTGGGAGCTTCATGGAGGAGGTGAAGTTAAGCTGGGCCTTCCAGTTTGGGCCTCAGCATCTGGGAGCTTCTGGGAAACAATGGGGCTATTCTGCTTCTCTGGGCTTCTTAAGAACAGACCTAGATTCAAGAGTCTCTCATGGTGAGTTTAGGAGAGCCATGAAGTATTCAGGCTGCAGCTGCCTTTCTGGGAACTCCTTCATTTCATTCAGACTGGCAAAGAGGGGCAGGAGGAACAGATGGACTAAGGAGCTGTCTCCCTCTGGGTAAGGTGTTGCTCCACTTCATCCTAGTGGATTCCTACAGTTTCCATGGGAATCTGACGCCAATAAGAAGGGAGGGAAAATGCTGGGCGGTGGTGGCACACGCCTTTAATCCCAGCACTCTGGAGGCAGAGCCAGGTGGATCTCTGTGAGTTGGAGGCCAGCCTGGGCTACCAAGTGATTTCCAGGAAAGGTGCAAAGCTGCACAGAGAAACTCTGTCTCGAAAAACCAAAGAGAGAGAGAGAGAGAGAGAGAGAGAGAGAGAGAGAGAGAGAGACTTATACGGGCTGGAGAGATGGCTCAGTGCTTAAGAGCACTGACTGCTCTTCCAGAGGTCCTGAGTTCTATTCCCAGCAACCACATGGTGGCTCACAACCACTTGTAATGAGAACTGGTGCTCTCTTCTGGCCTGCAGGGACACATGCAGGCAGAATACTGTATACATAATAAATTAATAAATCTAAAAAAAAAAAAAACCCGAAAAAAGAAGAAGGGAGGAAAACTCCCCGGGCCATCTACCACAACTTCAGACATTCAGATGCTTTGGTCCTGGGGAAGTATGATCAGGACTTGGTGCTGCTAAGTTCTAGGCACAACAGTACTTACCTACATATGAGCTCACACTGTCCTTCAAATCTACATGGCTGGGCTAGCTTATGCCTTCCAGAGTCAGGGGACTGCGTTAGGGAGGGAGACACATACCCAGCCATGGTGCTTGATACTGTAGCAGGGACATTTGGAGTAGTTGTTGGCTGCCAGCAGCTTTGACCTTCCTTGAAGTGTTGTGGTGGAAAAGTTCCCATCAGAGGCCCTGCCCCTTACTACAGAGGCTAGGTCCCAATACAAGCCTGAGTCAGTCATCTGCATGCCAGAGATTATATTCTAAAGAAATGGAGGAGTCAGTTGTGCTTGATTTGGGGGAAGGCTGCATCCCATTTCAGAATTATACATGTTGCAAGTTTCTGAAGCTGTACCAGGCACATTGTCCAATGCCAGTACTCTTGGTGACACACACTGCAGTGCCCATGCTCATCATGGTGGTGTCAACTGTGGAGTAGGATTTGTATCCTGGTGCTGTTGCCTGAAATCCCACTTGTATAACCCTAGAGAAATTTCAAATCTAAAGGGACATTTTTTGCTTTGAAAGCAATAGGCGGCATCTAGCTGTTGAAGACAATGAAGACCACACAGTAGTCATCACAGTCCTTCCTGTTTTAGGAAGGAGTTTTTTTCCCATCACAGGATGTAAGGAGTAAGGAATACATGGTCTGGAGGAGTTCAAGTCAAAATTCACATGGTCTGAGACACCCTCCTCTTTATGACAGATCCAATGTGCTGTTGTTTTAGGCCTTTCTTCTTTTTCTTTAAAGAGCACCCATTTTTTACCTAAGGACACTTTTTTTTAAAACCAGAGTTACTATCAAACAAAACATAATTATTTGAATTTCAAATATTCAATTATAGAGAAAGACCAGATTCTTAAAGTACTGGGTTTCTAGCTGCTCCCCTCTTTCTGAAGAAACCACAGACTGGTATTTCATTCTATTTTAGCCATGCATGGCCATAACACAGCCACTGAGAGTCATCATGACCATGATATCTACAGCTGATTCCCATGTACCTGGTGATTATTGCCACTCCTTCCTTTCAATCTCTGATGGATCCATTTGCTCAAGAACGTTAGTAGATAGGACTAAGACTTTGATGTCTATTTTTAGATGTCAACATGATGACATCTGGGAATAATATAACCCCAAAATAGAGGGAACACCTGTGGTCTATTTATGCTTAATTTGAACTACTTTATTGTGGAACTTTGAGGAATGAAGTCACACCTTTAATTTGGATCTATAATCCAGATGTAATCTGAACCATTCCTTCTTCTGGAAGCCTATATAAGTACATGGAAAAAGGAAGCTTTTACTCTTTCCCTGCTTGCTCTCTCCTTGTTAGCACATCCATTCCTTCACTGATATTAGAGCCTACTTCTTTAAGATTCCAGCATAATATTGCAGACAGCTGAGAAACCCATTCTAAGAACTGAGAAACTACTAGATTCTTGGACTTCCCATTCATTTCCAGCCATTGTTGGATTAGCTAGAGCACAGGCTGTAAGCCATTCTAACAAATCCCCTTTTAATATAGAGAATCATTTTTATAACTTCTGTTACCCTAGAGGCCTGATAATACACCAGGCACATAGAGAGGACATTCTAGAAGAGTTTGGGTCTCATAACCGTCTCAGCTTACTTAAAAATTCTCCATGGCCGTCTTCTCTTAACCTTAGCATTCCTCAGGTGCTTGCACACTTCAGAGAACTCAACCGTCCTCCTCCACATCATCCTAATCTAATTCCTTGATATACTTTATTTCTCATATTATTGAGTATGGTTGTTAAGGAGAGGAAGGTCCATTCTTGGGCAGTGCTTATAAAGTGAGTGTTCAACTCTCCATGGGTAAAGTAGTGAAAAGATTCTAAGGAAGCAGAGAAAAATTCCCAGCTTTAGAAGAGGAGGTACTACTGAATGGCTTCACCTGTATCACAGGAGAGACTCCTGGAAAAGGAATCTCAGCTTCTGTTCAGTTCAGGGAGAATTTGTTAGCCAGGAGGCAAAAGCTGTTCCTTGTGACATCAGGAGTCCCTTCTCTGGAAATTCTATTGTATCCTGGAGAGCAGAGCTCTTGGAATCCCCTGTGAGGTCAATAGTGTTGTAGCAACACCAAGTGCCTTTAGGATATTCGTTCAATGTCTATACAGTTTTTCTATAGACATGTTGTCAAGACTTAGGCATCTACTTGATAGAGAGAATGGACTTCGTGGAGATACCAGAGCAAGGCAGAAGGAAGCTGACCCTAGGTCTCGCTGGAAAGAATGGAGAAATCAGTGGTCCTGGGGAAGATGTAGTGAGTTCAGGAAAGGGTCTGGGGAACTTTCTGGGTGTGATGGGCTTGAGCCTTACAGGATCAGTCAGGAACTGGCAGCTTCTAAGAAGCAATAGGCTTATCCAGCTTCTCTGGGTTCCTAATGAGCAGACCCAGATCAAGAGTTCATGATGGTTAATATGACATATTCAGGAACTGACAAGACTGTAGCCTTTGTGCTGGGGACCCTCTGTCTCACTCTGAATGGGGAAGGAGACACAGAGGAATGTTTAGATTTCAGTACCATCATTGCACTTCACTCCCACTGGAGTCCTTAGGGTGTGTGCCCACAATAACAGGGACAGGAGAGTACCCTGACAAAGCCTGAGCTTGTCTTACTTTACATTGTAGACACTAGCAGAGCTGAGGCACCAAGTGCTGCTGTCTTACAGTGACCCCCTAAGATTAAGAATTCACAGCTGTGGGTGGCACCCAGCTTTCCAGTTCAGCCTGAGAACTGTTAGATTCAGTGGACCTGGACTGAGACTGTCCCCTTCTTATAGGATCTAGGTGTCCTGGGCTGCCAGTGAAGATGGCTTTGTGAATCTGGTGACTATGTTCTGCCACTGCATGGTTTCTCCGTTAACATGAGACTCTGAAGCATCATCCAAGTGATTTGGGCATCCCTATACTACTTGAGTGCTTGTGAGAGTAGCAATAATCTCCAGTTTTATGTCCAGGGAACGACATGTTTGAGGGCTCTGAAGCTTGTACATCTTCTGTAGCTGTCAATAAGCCTTAGGAGGCTGTTCCCTTCGTCACCCTGTGCAGGGAGACAGGGGAAGCCAGGTAACTTCTGAGACACCCATCTCCCTATAGAAAGATGCGAGAACTGACATCTACAGAGGGAGAGACTCAAGTCTAGTCTTTCAGAACCAGCTAGGGCAAAGTTTCATCTGTCAGTCACTTCCTGATCATCCTTTAGCATGTCTGGTTTAACTGAGATGAGGTAATGTGTAGGGCAGGGGCTATCCATTGGCTTCTAGAATTGGGAATTACTGAGATACCTAACCTTGTATAACACGGTTGTCAGTATGATATGACATCTGAATGGACATAGTTTACTCCACATCACTCATTTGTTCTGGGGTTCACCAAGTATAATTCAGAAGCCACAGTCCAGACTCTGGTGAATTTTCAATCCAGGCTGAACTAGTGCTCGCTCCTCATTTCAGGAATGTCAGTAAATTTACAAGTGTGAAGTCGGGCTCTGGGGAAGGTCTAGGGTAAAGGACCCCCATTATCTCTCATTTTGTGCCCTTTGCCTGCCCTTCTCATGCTCCGATGGATGTTGTAATTTAAGCTGGCTGTTTCACCTTTCCTAAGGGCATGTGCATTGTCACAGTAGGCTCAAATTCAAGGAATTTGGCTTTTGTGTAGTTCTAGGTGAAGAACCACAACAGAGACACACTACATACTCTCCTCATGATTATCACAAATTTTGATTTTCTGTAAATGCCTTGCAGTTCTCTGTGTGGCCTCTCAATAGCCATTCATCTTTCTTCAAACTTGAATGCAGGAATGGCCCATCATTCTTCATGGGAGTTTTTGTTTTTGTGTCTGAGGGCTCCCCTGGGGAACTCTGGTTCTTATATCTCCAGCCAGACATGTCACTAGTTAATCACACTTTTGGTATCTACAATGGCTGGAATGAATTCTCCTGAAGTTAGAAATAATTTTCGTCAACTATGGGACTTTTCTTTGTTCTGATAAGACAAGACACCTCCAATCTCCCACCACACTAACAGCCTTGTGCATCCTCCACAAGGTGCTTGTTGCCTGCAGGGGACTGAACTTTCCTCTCCCCACCATCCTTACTTAATTACCTAGAAACCTTTTTTTTTTGTTTATTGAGTAGAGGTTTCACGAGTTGGATGATCCATTTCCTGGGATGTGTTTGAAAGTGAGTTTTCAACTTCCTGCACATGAAATAGTGAATAAATTCTAGTTAAGCAAAGAGAGATGCCTGGGTTTGTAATGAGGAGGTGATGAAGTTCTTCCCATACGTTTTTCAGAAGGCTCCTGGGAAGGGCAGTATGGCTTCCAGTGAATTGCAGAAGATGTAGTTTGTAGGTAGGTGAGGGCTACTGCTGGTGAACCCAATAGTTCCTTCTCATGACTAGCTATTATACTCTAGGGAGTTCTTGGCATTCTCTTGATGTTACCAGTGTTGTGGGAACACCAGGTGACTGTGGGGTATTCTTTCACTGCCAGAAGACATGTCAGCAAGACTGAGAAGGCTGCTTGGGAGAGAGAATGGAGAACATGGGGGGACCTGAGAGAAAAGGAAGGAAGCTGGACTTCAGTCTCAGTGTAAAACATGGAGAAATAAGTGTTTTGGAGAGGGAACAGTGAGTCATCAAAAGAAGTTGGGAGCTTCTTGGAGGAGGTAGAGCTTGAGCTGGGTCTTCCATTACTGGGGCTTAGCATCTGGGAACTTCTGGGAAGCAATGGGCTTATCCTGCTTCTTTGAGTGCCCTAAAAACGGGGCCAGAGTCAACAATTTCTGATGGTTAGTTTGGGAGAGCTAAGCCTGCAGTGGCTTTTCTGGGGGATCCTTAATCTCATTTTAAGTGCAAAGGAGGGATAGCAGGAGCAAAGTGGTAACTAATTAGGTGTCCTTCTCTGGGTAGGGTGTTGCTGCACTGCATCCTAGTGGATTCCATCAGTTTCCATGGGAATCTGATGCCAATAAGAAGAGAGGGAAACTCTCTTATCCATGCACCATCAGACATTCAGATACTTTGGTCCTGGACACAGGTGATGAGGACTTAGTACTGCTAAGCTCTAGAGACAATAGGACTTGCCTGCACCACATCAGATATGAGGTTACACTGTCCTCCAAATCTACATAGTTGGGCTATCTTATGTCTTCAAGGGCTGGGGGACTGCATTAGAGAGGGAGGCACATGCCTAGCCATGGTGGTTGAGGACAGATTCATAGCTCACAGAACCTATTTGAGGATAATTGCCCTACTCTTTGGTGCCCTCAGTGGGTCCCTAGCATTTCCTCTTCCCGAGGCTTCCTTTTGGGACTATCATGGATTCTCCTGGCCCTATGCCATTCAAGTGTCCAAGTTCACTTTGCTTTAACTTACTGCAGGGACTACTGGGAAGACACCAACTCAAACCTCCACCTCCACTGAGCAGGAGCAGCAGATGACAAAGTTGGAGAAACTCACCCTTCAGCTACAGAGTATAACATATGAGCGAATTGAACTGCATGGAATCCTGACCAGTTATACAGATATGGATTTGCAGAACAGGTAGTCATTATGTGCACTTCTCTGCTGACCATCTTAACCCCACAGTGTGTAGCTAAGCTTTCCTGAGGAACAGGAGGCTGAACCTCCAGGGTGTCCTGGTGGCTAAACTTATTTTCCTGAGTGCATAGAATTTGGAACCTGGGTACATGTGAGATGGGGACACAGGCTATTCTTATTCATCCAAATGAAAAGCAGAGCCTGTGGCCTGAATCACAGTCTAAGGATAGGGACAGTAGCGTGTGAGCTCTCAACAGGCATTTCAAGAGGCCTTGACAGGTGTTGGCTTGTGGGAGATGCTAGGTTCTGTGAGTTTGTGGTGAGTCTTTGTACTTGACCAGCAGATGATTGTGACCAGCAGCTGGACAGGCCTGGTCCCATTCATCCATCTCAGTTTGTGGCTGGAAGGCCTGATGCTTATCACTGCTTCTCCCTTGTCCTCCTCCTCATACTCTGAGGCAATTCCACCTACCTGCATTTCATGGGCAACCTGACTGTATGTGGTGTGTGTGTGTGTGTGTGTGTGTGTGTGTGTGTGTGTGTGTGTTTATGTGTGTGTGTAGGAAGTAATAGCCTGATAGTTTTCTTGGATCCTCCTTATATTCTGAGACAGTGCAAACTCTCTGTACTTCATGTGCATTCTGAGTATATGTGGTGTGAGTGTGTGCATGTGTGTGTGTGTGTGTGTGTGTGTGTGTGTGTGTGTTAGAGGGCATGAGGTTGTGTGTGTGCACTCCGGGTATCTAGGGTCTGTGGCAGGGCCTGAGGATTTGCCATTTTCATATTTTCCAGGGGATGCCATTGATGACACTAGAGAGCTCCACTTTGAGAAGCGCAGGTCTTGGCCACTGTTCTCACTTTGGTGGAACATTGGAATCCCCTGTGGAGTTTATAAAGCCTTCCTGAAATTGGGACTCCTCCCTGGAAATACTCAATGTATTCTCTGGTCCTCTGTGCAGCAATAAGCAGCCAGGCATGATAATCCCTGTTGTAAAGACAGGAAAAATGTCACCATAGGTTTCTGGTGGCACCAGATATGTGGCACAGACTCCCGGATCTTCTTGGAGAGGTAATCTATAGTTCCAGTTTTACTGAGGGTGCTCGTGCAGTCCTGAATAACTCCCTTGGACAACCTTTTTTTCTGGCCTGAGGACATGATAGAAAGTTTATTTAGCACCAGGAGGTCCCAGTGTGTAAATGTCAGGCTGTGGCATCCATGGGGATGAGGAGTCCAGAACATAGCCGGATTCCATATGATCCTTGTGGCCTGTGTTCATGGGGTCCTTCTCTCCTGGGGCCATGCCCTACCACAGGCTGAATTCTTTTGGGATGCTAAAAAAGGAGCATAAGCAGGTGATGTCGGCCTTGCAGAAATTGCCCATGGAAATCAGTGATGATGTGAACAAGGTCAAACAGCTGATTGAGGAGAATGTATCCTACAGGTATGTACCTGATTTATTTTGGGAGGGACTGATTCTACCATCTTTCTCTTTCACCCAAAGTGAGGGCTTTGATTCTTGCCTGTCTGCCTCTTAACAAGCAGTCTGACATGTGGTCCTTGGCTTTGTGCCTCTTGGACTCAGTTTTGCTAAGTGTGAAAAGACACTGAGTCCCTCCAAGCATTGTGCTGCCATCCTCAGAAGACCCTTGATAGTAAAATGTTGTGTACCATGAAGGGAGTGTCAGGTATCCTAGTACCTCTGGGGCTCTAACCAGGGCTTCACAGAGCTGCTTTCCATGGTAGCCATAGACAGAATTGATTCTGGTTGGGACTTCTTCTTCCCTCTTTCCGAGAGTGTTTGCCCTCTACCTGCTGATGCTTTCCCAGTATCATGGACAGTTAAACACAGGAGTGGGCTGCACCCTGTTCTCAGAGGCACTGGATCCCTTTTGGCATCAGGGTTTTCAGAAGTACGTTGAATCTTTTTGGAATTTGGTTATTTTCTGGATTTGGCCTGCATCTAAGTGATGCTGGCTTGGCTACTGAGAGCTCCATTCTTGGGCTGTCTGGGAGTCTGGGACTTTTCAGCCCTGGTGGTACTTGGGCAAAGGAGGCTGGCTGGGGCTCACCATGTTTTGGTGCTTGTTCAGTTACCTCCACAGCCAGGTCCTCCGAGATTGGACTCAGCGGAAGGAGAGTGTACATGTGCTGAGACTGAAGAACAGACAGCTGTGGAAGGAGCAGATTGAACTGCAGGAGTCCTGTGAGGAGCTGAAGAGGCTCTTGAAGGAGGCCCATGAGATGATCTGTGACCCTTCTGCTGAGCAGCAGCAGGTAGGCTGAGACAGCGGGGGCAGGTGCCCACCTTCCAACCATAAACATAGAGACACCCATATACCATCCACCCATCCATCCAGACTCCCACCTACATACCATCCAACTGTTGATTTCTGTGATCATTCCCAGGTCTTTCTGGAGTGTTAGTCTCTTGCAAGAATCTGGATAATTGGCAAGCAAACCCTCCTGCTCTGCCAGAAGCTGCAGTACATTGAGAGAGCTGTGTCAGTCACATATCACACACCTACATGTCATTATGATCAGAGGGCTGCTATGCAGGGAGCTACTTAGAGAACAGCACAAAGCTTTCATTGATGATGTCAGTGGCCTGTGGCTCATTTGCTTTGCAAGGGTCATGTGAGATCACAGGGAGGAAGCAGCCTTCAAGGACTAGAGCCCAGTGTCAGTGCCAAGTGAGTGGTTCTCATTGTCAACGTTTTGGGAGGCATGGGTTCTTCTCCCTTCTTCCTGCATCCCAATGTGTTCTCTTCCTTTTGCCAATCTCTTGGTTCATGTGACAGATGTCTGAGTAGCCCCTTCTCAGTCCTTTTTCTGGGCATGATACTTGACTATTCTCCCATCCTGGAGCTTCTAGTCTGGAGATGACTGGATGACCATAGATGTGGGAGGACTTTGACAGGCTGAGGATTAGAGTGACAGATTTGAAGCTGCAAGAAAATATTTTCTCCAATCCCCTCAACATAGTCTGACTAAGCTGTGTGCTCTGCTAGGAATTTTCTAGGCCCCAAGGGATGTATAGCAGTGTTTTGGGTCTCAGTTGAAACACCTGATGTGCATATTTTAAATCCAACTGTTTATTCAGCATGATGCACTCTTCACTTTTTTCTGTTCACTTCTGATTTCTGTGCTCTTAGTGTGACCTATGCAATCGTGTGTAAATGTGTACATTAGTGGGTGTGTTCAGAGACTACATAATGAATTTTCGTGTTGTCATCTGTTGCTCCTTCTCTTTTTCCCTTGGTCCCAGGTCTTTCACTGAACCTGAAATTTTCTCTTTCGGCTAATCTGGCTGGCCAGCACTCTTTGGATCTCCAGACCTCCAAAGTAGAACTTCTGTCTTGTTTTTTTCTCATCCAATTTTAGAAGTTTCATTGCTCAGAAAGAGGAAGGACATATTTGCTTTCTCTTCTGCTTATTTACTTTTATTGTTTTGATACTAATGTGTTTTCTCATAAATAACAAAAATCAAACAATAAATCTATTTAAAAAATAAACAGTAGGCTTCTTTCCTTTCACTGCACAGAGCTAACACCACAGGAAATGTCTGTTTTGTCTCTTACTTCTCAACAGAGAATCCCACAGTGCATCTCCTTGCTGACATTGTGTTGCTGACTATATCCTGTGCATGGCTGTGTCTCAGAACAGATTCCCTCTCATAGTTGTGCAGAGTGCTGCATTCCTGAAAAGCACTGCAGGTGATGTCACTGGCCTCCTGACTGACATTGGGCTGAATTCATATCATATTCACTGTCATCTGTTGAAAACTTCCTGGTGTTGACCATGGGTCATTTTCTTTCTCTTGGACTATCAAGGTCATCTGTGGAGGAGCCAGGATGAGTTTAGTGAAGAGACTGTGATGGGTGAACTTGGAACCTGTGGGGTCAGGGGTTTTGTGATGGATAAAGTTCATTCAAGGAAAAGTAAGTGCAGGCCGGAGTAGCAGAGCCTTGCTGAGTCTAAGAGCCTTGTAGACAGCATAGAGGACCCGCGACCTCCACATGCATCAGAAAAGGGGCTGCTAGGCAGCAGTCCTCTCACTGACCATTCTAGGTTCAGGAAGTGTGTGTGTGTGTGTGTGTGTGTGTGTGTGTGTGTGTGTGTTTGTGTGTGTGTTGTGGGTGTGGTATGTGGTGTGTTGTGCTTTTCTGTGCATCTTTGTGTTATGTGTGTGTGAACTTCTATGTGTGTGTTTGTATGTGAATACTGTCTATTGCTTACCCAGTAGTGTTTGTGTGTGTGTATGTGACCATGTGTGGGTGACTGGTGTGTGTGTGTGTGTGTGTGTGTGTGTGTGTGTGTGTGCATGTCCATGTTTCCTGTATGTATAGGGGTATTTGTGTGTGTTTGTGAGTACATGTGCTTATAGGTGCAAGCCTGTTTCTATGTGTGGAGTTTAACCTCTTGTGTGTGTGTGTGTGTGTGTGTGTTTGTGTATGTGTGTTTCTGCATATTTGTATGTTCATTTACTCATCTTTAATGATGATGGAACCAACTTTGTTGAAAAAGTACTGTGCCCCCTCACTTGGCATCCATCAAATATTGTATGCTGCTGCCCATCTTTCCGCATGTCCTCCTAGCTCACTTGAACAAAGGGACAAAAACTACTGTACCTCAATGGTTTTCAGGTATTTGTAGAGGCAAAAATATTTATCTGCCCAGAAATGCTTGGAGCAAAAAAAAGGAATGTGGTACATGAAGTTTAGGAGCAGGTCACTGTAGCATATCAAGGTGTCTGAGAGGTAGGATAGCCTGGCTGAGGGTTTGTTTCTCTTCTCTGCTCTGGGTGAATGGTGACTGCACACTCAATGGTCAGGTGACTTGCTGTGTCTTCTCTATGTCCTGTTTTGTCCTCATCCACATTGCCTGCTACCACTTGCTTTCCCCCTTTGTCTAATCT
The DNA here is from genome assembly GCF_949786415.1 of Peromyscus eremicus. NCBI lineage: Eukaryota > Metazoa > Chordata > Mammalia > Rodentia > Cricetidae > Peromyscus > Peromyscus eremicus. The sequence continues at coordinate 90,181,699 of NC_081425.1, read as the reverse complement.
TGGCTCATATAACCTTGGCCTTGGAGCTTGGAATGCATGTTAGTCCTTGAGAGATTCTGACTTGCAGTGTGCTTCCAGCTGCATCTTAGTCCAGCTGAAGTCCCCTAGGCATGCTGTGGTGTGAGAAGGGGGCTGTCTCAGTGCACCCCACTTAGGCTCCTGAGGGTCTAAAGCACTCACCATGTGCTGTGTCTGTAGCACTCAGTAACTGCTTTTCTTCAAAGTTGTTTACTCTGAGTTAAAATCAGCCTCATGGAGGGTTTGGAGAAATGAGGACCCTCAGACATTGCTGGTAGTGTAAAATGGTGTAGCACAGTGAGAAGCTACACACAAGTCTTCAGAAAGTTAAACTGCAATCCCCAGGTGACACAGTGATTCCAGAACATGAAGTAGGTGTCCACAGAGAAGCTAGGGGACATCAGGGGTTTATCAACATTCCTGAGAGTAGCCTGGTGATGCTTCATTCATACTTTGATCATTCAAAGATTGAGAAAGCACAATGTGGTCAAGCTCTTCCATGGCATATTGTTCAGTATGAAATAATACATAAAATCATTTGGCACTGACTTATTCAGCCTTTTGTTACTCAAACTAATCCCTGTCACAATCACCTCACAGGAAGGAACTGTTTCTTTTGGGTCCTGGTTATGAAGACTTTCTAGTTTCCTAAACTCTTTGCATTTGGTCCAAAGTAATGCAACCTGTGGTAAAGGGAGCCCCTTTTAAAGAAAGTTGCTTGCTTTGGGGGCAACTGGGAAACAGTGAACAAGACCAGTGGGGTAGTCTATGACCATCCAGTAGTCCTTTGCTGGGGAACATTCCTGTACTGCACAGCCTGGGGAACTTCTTAAGCAGAGTTAGTTAAGGAGCGAGGACCCCAGAGGGCCACCTGTCTGTGCACAAGGTCACAGGATAGACACTTCAATGACTGAACTGCCTATCTCTCATGCCCTCTGTGTTCTTCTCTCATCCAACAGGTTTACCTTCTTTTCGTTAGTATCCCTGGTGGTTGCTCCTTATGTTAGTATTAACTGTGAAGCTAGCATTACAGTGTGCTTGTATGTGTGCACACATGTACTCGTGTGTTCATGAAATTATGTGTGTGCATGTGAGTGAGCAAGCCTCCACGGAGAACACAGTCTTCTAATGAACAGGAGCAAGAGAGCCTGGATGAAAGACTGAAGGACCTGCTGAAGCAGATGGAGCTGGTCACCCAGCAAGAGGACTTGGCAGAAAAGCTGCAACATCACTTCAGTGTCTCTGAGATGAGGTGGGAGCCCAGGCTGGGAGGAGTGGTTAGAACCATGTACATCACCTGTCCCCGGATCTCTGTCCTTTTGGGATTCCCACCATCTGAATAGCTCCCAGCCACAGCAAGAGAAAGAACATCTCAGGATATTGTACTGGCCCGGTCAACAAGAACTTCTCCGTGAAACACTATGATTGATCTTTAGTGTTTCTGGGGTTGTGTGTTCCTTATGCCCTTCTGGGCTCTCTGGAATCTTCTCAGTGTCCCCTGTGTCTCCCCACAAATCTCCCTATGGCAGTCCTTAACCTAGCAGGAGGAGGCTTAGTTGTGGAGGACAGTGTGTGCTCCTGCCACTTCATTTTCCTTCCAGAATATCACCTTTAGAGAGAAGTTCCTACCTTTGCGCAGATCTGGATGCAGCACACTCCTGCTGATTACAGGTTCTCTGCAGTGTGAATCTGTTTCCTGTGAAAAGGTTTTTCTGTTATAAGAAGATTGAGGAGTTGAGGAGTTGAACTGAGGCAGGATTCTGTTCTTTACCAATAATCAGATCCTTCACTGCTTTTCTTTTGTAGGCTCTCCTAGAGGGTCTACATTCAATGTCCAAGGTTGCTTACATTCATCTGTATCTAATCAGGGCCATGTATATCTGCCCTGAAGTGTTACTTAGTCATTACTACATTGTTATTTTTCTCTCAAAGTAATATAACTAGACAACTGGAGAAATGTGCTGTATTTTCTTGCCCAGCACACTGTATTTTTCAGCTCATCTTCTAGCAGATTTTAAAAGCTGAGAAAAAAATCAAGGCCCAGGTATACTCTGACCCTTCTCCCTTGGGGAATGCAGGGAATGCCCTCAGCTGAAAGGTCTGCTGGATTGTCCAGCTGACTAGAGCTGGTTCAGGCTCAATAACTGACATGATAGGTCCCCACCAGGCCTGGTCCCTAACTGCCTTCCTGCTCTAGGTCAGAAAATCTCCAGTCTGAGTTTGAACAGGCCACAGCCCAGGATGAGAGCCTCCTGCAGACAGAGCTGCTGCAGCAGGAACACTAAGTCTCACAGGCAAGTGAGCCACCATTGCATCCCATCCCCAGCAAACATGGTGTTGGTGGGAGACTGGGGGCTCTTGACCTTGGCTTCCAGTGTGAATAGGCCTTGATTTTGTTCTGGCCTCTGGCCCAGCCAGGCTGTTTCTGGTTCTGATTGCCTTTCCTTCTCATGTAGCAGATCTTGGGAGAACTGAGGAGGCCAAAGAAACCACAGATGCCTTTAAACTATGACATTCTATACTCTGAGATCAAGGCCTCCTCCTCAGAAGACACTCCTTTAGAGTTGTGAACTCACCAGTGAGGAGCATACCAGCTGTCTTCCAGGTGATCCAGCCCCAACAGATCTATTGGTCTGCTGACTTAGTCTTCTCAAAGAAAAGAAGGAAACCAAAAATGAGCTTGAGACACTGAAAATCTGAGCCAAGATTTACTGAGAACCCTGACATTCAATAGCAAGTGGCCACTGTGAGGGGTACTACAACATGAAGGGTAGAGATGTTGGTGAGCAAGACTGTTTCTGTCGGTTTAATGTTGATGGCTTTGGCAAGCTGACTGAGTTCTCAGGCCTCCCTATGTGGTGTGAAATGTGTCATGGATGATTGTGTTGATGTCAAGCTGTTCCTGACAGACCACACCCAAAGGCATCATATTTCATTCTCCAGTTGAGTGTTGAAGTTGACGCAATGTCATGCACCAGTGTTGCTGAAGATAATGCACCAAAGAGATCTCCAGAGTCCATCATTCCTCGTATTAGTCATTTTTCCCTCCATATGTAAAATGAGTGGGTATTCTTCAGTTTCACAGCCTGGCCTGAAGTGACTGGTCCTGAGAAAGGATTTACAGAAGACACCTGAGTCATCTTTGATGTTCATGGGCACTCAGAGGCTGCCCATGGATTTGTTGGGTCTCCAGTAAGCATAGAATTGTCTGAAAAAATCAAATGATGACCAAGACATTACAGGATCAGTAGTAGGTGATAATTTATCAAAAGCTTCCCAAGGGGCACAATGTTTGCTCTAGGAAATGTCTCATTGTTAGTCTCTGTGAGGACTTGGCCTACAAAGCCTGAAGGAGGCATGGCTATACTAGCTTTGAAAAGGCTTTTCACAATCGTTGACTGCCTTCCTACCATGTTTCCAAGGCCAGCCAGAGGCTGTAGGTCTGTGCTTTAAATGTGTAGCAAGAGAATGCTGCTGACCTTAATTGTTTTTGTTTGGTTTTTGGTTGGGTTTTGTTTGCTTAGGTTTTTTGGGTTTTCTTTGTTATAGATTGAGCTTTTGCTATTTATTTGTTCTTTCATTTGTTCTTGTTGTTTTTTGGGTATTTTGATAAGGATATTCACTGTTTATGTTGACTGATCTATTTAAGCCCCTATTTAGTAAAATAACTGTATTTTTATTAATAATAAAGTGATTTTGAACTCTTCCGTCTTAGAATCAATTTCTTTGGTCAGGTGTGTTGTCTCACTCCAGTAGCCCCAGAAACTCCTGTAACATCAGAACACTCTTATGGGCCTTGCTTTTGCTATATATTGAGTTCCCAGTCAGCCAGATCTACACAGGGCTTAGGATGTGGATATCCATTATATTTTGGGAAAACTATTGATACTGTATCTTTGTTTCCATATATTTAGCTCTCCCTAAAAGATACTATTCTGTATACACATTTTCTGAAATTATCATGAGCACCCAATTAATGAGAAACATAACAGTATTGCTCTAAAGCCTCTCAGGAAATGAAAACATTGATTAAGGGAGCATTAAATAAATCCATGGCATGCTTGCCACCTGGGGCTATGATAATGTCCTTTCCTGGGCTGCTGCCAAGGGTCATGTCCTGTCCATGGCCCTGAGGAAGCTGTGGAGGTCTGCATTGATATCCATATCTCCTTTTACCAGTGAGGGCCTTGCAGACACCTGAAGTCTGGGCCTCCACCTATGACCATGTTGTTCTCAAAAGAATATGCCCCCCAAAAGAGCACGTGTGCCTTACAAGCCTGTGCTGCCACCTAGGACCATAATGACATCTGGGCCAGGGCTGTTGCTGAGGGGTATGTCTGGGTCCATGGCCCTGGAGCAGCCAGGGTCTGTATTGATGTCTCAGGCTCCTGTGGCCATCAAAGACAGTGCAGATGCCTGGAATCTGGGCCACTACCTGTGCACATGGTGCTGCTGGGTCCAATCCAATCTGAGTGATCTATATTACCAACCAGGCCCATGGTCACATCCAGGTCTGGGCTGCAGTCTAGGACCGTGTCTGGGTCGATATTGCAAAGACAGCCAGTATCTGTATTCATGTCGATGGCCTGTGTTGCCAACAAAGACCACACAGAGGGAGGTAGAGGTCCAGGCTTCCATCTAGGTCCATATTAGTGTCCAAGGGCTGTGCTTCTGCTGGGGCCATACAGATCTGAGTGGCCAATGCTACCACTAGGGGCCCTGGTGTCCTCCAGGTCTAGTTTGCTTTTAAAGGACCTGTCTGTATCCGTTGCCCTGAAACAGCCTTGATCTATGTTGATGTCAGTGGCTTCTGTTACCTCCAAAGACAGGGTAGGTTAACACAGAATTAACCTCACCCTTCACAGGCTGCAGCACTGGTGGATCTGGACCTGCCCCTCACCAACTGTAGCAGTCGGGTGAGTGGGTCCTGTACCGGGACCGAGCAACACATTAGAGAGTACCTTGTTAGTGGTGGTCCAGTGAGCTGTCCCTGAGGTTGTGAGAGCAAAAGAACTGAGTCCACCTCCTTCTTCCACCTTGTGTTGTTCTTTTTGTTTTGTCTTGTGCGGGAGGTTTCAAGGGCAGAGCTCAGGTGTGAGGGAATGAGTTGGGGGGAAAGTGGGATTGGGATGCATGATGTAAAGCCAACAGAGAATTGCTGTGGGATGTTCTGTATGGCAAATGTGTTGCTCTGATTGGTCAATAAATAAAATCTGATTGGCCAGTGGCTAGGCAGGAAGTATAGGCAGGACTAACAGAGAGGAGAAAAGAAAGAACAGGAAGGCAGAAGGAGTCACTGCTAGCCGTCACCATGACAAACAGCATGTGAAGATGCCGGTAAGCCATGAGCTACATGGCAAGGTATAGAATTATAGAAATGGATTAATTTAAGCTGTAAGAACAGTTAGCAAGAAGCCTGGTACGGCCATACAGTTTGTAAGCAATACAAGTCTCTGTGTTTACTTGGTTGGGTCTGAGCATCTGTGGGACTGGGATTTGAGAGAGATTTCCCCTGACCGTGGGCCAGGCAGGAAAACTCTAGCTGCAGAGAACCAATAAAACGTTTAAAATAAAAAAGAAATTGGCCGGGCGGTGGTGGCGCACGCCTTTAATCCCAGCACTCGGGAGGCAAAGCCAGGCGGATCTCTGTGAGTTCGAGGCCAGCCTGGGCTACCAAGTGAGTCCCAGGAAAGGCGCAAAGCTACACAGAGAAACCCTGTCTCGAAAAACCAAAAAAAAAAAAAAAAAAAAAAAGAAATTAAGAAAACCAGAACTATAGTTCTGCTGTATAGGGACTATTCTCTCCTGCCCACTTATTCACAAATAACCTGTTCAAGGCTTAATATTAATTCAAACTGTTTGATCTATGGCTCAGGCTTCTTGCTAGTTAGCTCTTTCAACTTAAATGAACCTATTTCTATTCATCTGTGTTTTGCCACACGGCTGTGGATAAAACTAGAAAATACCATCCTGAGTGAGATAACCTAGACTCAGAAAGACAAACATGGTATGTACTCACTTATAAGTGGATACTAGATGTAAATGATAACCAGACTACAACCCACAGCTCCAGAGAAGGTAGGAAACAGGGAGACCCTCAGAGGAATGCATGGATCACCTTGGGAAGGGGAAACAGAGGATATCTCGATGAGTAAACTGGGGTTGGGGGAATGATAAAGGATAGGGGATGGGAGATGAGAACATAGGGAAACAGGATGGTCAAGCTGGAACAGGGATGGAGTGGGAGAGCAATGAAAGAGATACCTTGATAGAGGGAGACATCATGGGCATAGTGAGAAATCGGGTGCTAGGGAAGTTCCCAGGAATCCACAAGGATGACCCCAGCTTAGACTACTAGCAATAGTGGAGAGGGTGCCTGAACTGGCTTACCTCAGTAATCAGATTGGCAAACACCCTGTCATCATAGAGCCTTCATCCAGTAACTGATGGAAACAGATGCAGAGACCACAGTCCAGCACCAGGTTGAGCTCCAGGAGTCCAGTTGAAGAGAGGGAAGGGATTCCCTGAGCAAGGGGCATCAAGATCATGATGGGGAAAACTACAGAGACAACCAAACCAAGCTAGTGGGAACTCATGAACTTTAGACCAAAAGCTATGAAGCCTCCATGGGACTAGACTAGGCCCTCTACATAAGCAAGACAGTTGTGTAGCTTGGTCTTCTTAAGAGGCCCCCTGGCAATAGGATCAGGATCCATCCTTGGTGCATGAGCTGGCTTTTTGGAGCCCATTACCTATGGTGAGACACCTTGCACAGCCTTGATGCAGGGGGAGGTGCTTGGACCTGACTTAAATTAATGTACCAGGCTTTGCTGACTTCCCATGTGAGGCCTTACCTTTTTGGAAGAGAGAATGGGGTGGTGTGTTGGTGAGGAGGCTGGGGGGAGGGGAGGAGAGAAGAGAAGAGAATCTGTGGTTGGTATGTAAAATCAATAAAAAATTTGTTTTTTTTTGTGTGTGTTTTTTTTGAGACAGGGTTTCTCTGTGTAGTTTTGGTGCCTGTTCTGGATCTTGCTCTGTAGACCAAGCTGGCCTCAGACTCACAGAGATCTGCTAGGCTCGGCCTCCTGAATGCTGGGATTAAAGGCGTGTGCCACCACCAATCAAATAGAAATTTAATAATAAAAACAGTAAGTTTAAAAAAAGGAAAAAAATTCTGAGCTATATCTCTAGTCCTTTAAAAAAGTTTTATGCCAGGGGGTGGTGGCCCATGCCATTAATCCCAGCACTTGGGAGGCAGAGGCAGGTGGATCTCCATGAGTTTGAGGCCAGCACAGTCTGTAGAGCAAGTTCCAGGACAGCCATAGCTACAGAAAAACCCTGCCTCAAAAAAACAAACAAAACAAAGTTCTATAGTTAATATGTAAAGAATATATGTCTTATAAAATATTTCATATATAAATTTTAGGTAAAATACTAGTAAGAAATAAACATGCAATGGTTTATGAAGGAAAGTTAAGATATGATTGATTTGGATTGCAAATATAGTAATAAATCTACCAAGTGATGTGCACGCTTAAGGCAAGAGAATAAAGGAAGGGATGTACTATGTTTGAGAGTAATGTATAACCTACCTACTAGCACTATATGCTTTAATGGGAATATGATTATAGGGTAAATGAAGTGCAAGAAGTTTTTAAGTGTTGGACTCAAACCCACTGTCTCATAGTAGGAAAGGATTCCAACACTGACCATATGAAACTGAAAAGCTTCTGTACAGCAAAGGACACCATCATTGAAGAAAGTGGCAGGCTACAGAATGGGAAAAATCTTTACTAGCTATACAGTTGACAGAAGGCTGCTGCCTAGAATATTAAAACTAACTAACTAACTAACTAACTAACTAGAAAAACAAACATCAAGCAAAAGAGGAACCCAACTGGACCATGGTGGCACACGGCTTTTATCCTAGCATATGGGAGGCAGAGGCAGGTAGATCTCAGTGAGTTCAAGTTCAGCCTGGTGTACAAAACAAGTTCCAGGATAGCCAGGGCTGTTACACAGAGAAACTGTGTCTAAAAATAAATAAATAAATAAATAAATAAATAAATAAATAAACAAATAAATAAATAAATAGTAAATAAACAATGACAACAACAAAACTAGGCAACCCAATTTAAAAAATGGGGCATGAAATGTAGCCAGAAGTTTTCCTGTGTCCACCAGGCTCCTGCAGCCACTCAGACTGTTTGGCCCAGTGGCTCAGGCTTCTTGCTAGCTAGATCTTACACTAAAATTAACCCATTTCTATAAATCTATACCTTGCCACGTGGCTTGTGGCTTATCAGTATCTTTACATCTTGCTTTCTCTGTGTCTGGCTGGTGACTCCTGACCCTTCCCACAATTCTCTGCTTGTCCCACATATACTTCTTGCCTGGCCGATCAGCACTTTACTTATTAACCAATCAGAGCAACACATTCATAGCATACAGAGCGATATCCACAGCAATGGAACTAAACAGATAGTTCCCAAAATATGTAAACCAAATGGCTGATAAAGTTTTTTAAATGGACCTCCCATCTGGACAAGAGGTGAGTGCTTGGGGTAAGACCCAAAGAGGTCTGCCCCTAGATCCCATCCCTGGGCACCAACCATTCCAGGGAAGATCTGCCCAACTTGGCTCCAGGTTCTGGCCATCAGGCAGGATCCCCTACACACCCACTGGGAAGGTTCTCCTTCTCCAAAACCCCTGGCAGACCCTGCAATCTCCACACCCTGGCCCCACACCCATCTGCCCGAGATCCCAGCCACTTCCTGAGACTTAGAGACCAGCCCCCAGGTCCCGTACTGCCCCAGACCTCCCATCTGGACAAAAGCTCCTATCCTTGCCCTGGAGCTCCCATCTGGACAAGAGAGAGAGGCTTCCTGAATCTGTCAGCTCTGTCTGGACCAAGAGTGCTGATAAGACCAAGAACGAATCCACAAGGAGATGGGTAGATGTCAAGGCAGAAGTACATACAACAATATGAAGAGCAGTACAGCATCACCAGAACCTAGCCCTCCTCCAACAGCTAGACCTGAACATCACAAAATGGAAGAAGCAGAAGAAAGCAACCTTATGAATAACACCATAAAGAAGGTAGAGTATGGTGATATTTTATTTGTATTAAAATGTTATTTGTATGTTAATAAATAAAGTTGCCTGGGGATCAGAGCTATTAGCAAGCCATAGGAAAGCAGGGCAGTGGTGGCGTACACTTGTAATCCCAGCACTTGGTAGGCAGAGCTAGGTAAGTCTCTGTGTGTTCAGGGATACAGCCAGTATTGGATACACATGCCTTTAATTTCAATACCAATCATAAAAAACCTGGAAGCATATACAGATAGTCCGTGATGAGGCGGTCATGTGGTTGGGTTTACAACCAATGAGAAGGCAGAACAGGAACTCTATATAAAGACTTTAACACAGGGGTAGCTTTGATTCAGAGAGGTAGGACCACCACAGGTGCTCTAACCTCTTGGCTTTCTTCTTTGCATTGGTTCTGTGTTTCTTATTTAATAAAAAGGTTGGTTACATCTACAGTAGAGGCTTATATAGAAGAAATCACAAATGAAATTGAGGAACAGACAAAAAAAAAAATGGGAAGAATGCTGTAAACAACTAGAGGAAAGGACAAATAAAATGGAAGAAAACAATAAATCCCTGAAAGAAAATCATCAAAAAGCAATGAAACAGATGAAGGAAACAGTCCAAGACCTGAAAAGGGAAATAGAAAAAATGAAGAAGACACAAACAGAGGGAATGCTGGAAATAGAAAATCTGAGTAAATGAACAGGAACTTCAGATGCAAGTATAACCAACAGAATAAAAGAGATGGAAGAGAGGATCTCTGGCGTTGAAGATATGGTAGAAGAAATAGATTCATCAGTCAAAGAAAACACTAAAGCCAACAAAGTCATGACACGAAATGTCCAAGAAATTTGGGACACCATGAAAAAACCAAACCTAAGAATAATAGGGATAGAGGAATGAGAAGAATACCAACTCAAAGGCACAGAAAATATATTCAATAAGATCATAGAAGAAAACTTTCCCAACTTAAAGAAGGAAATGCCTACGAAGATACAAGAAGCCTATAGAACACCAAACAGACTAGACCCCCCAAAAAAAGTCCCCTCGCCACATAATAATTAAACAACTAAACGTACAGAATAAAGAAAGAATATGAAGAGCAGCAAAGGAAAAAGGACAAGTGACTTATAAAGGCAAACCCATCAGAATAACACCCGATTTCTCAATGGAAACTTTGAAAGCCAGAAGGACCTGGACAGATGCAATGTAGACACTAAGAGGCCATGGATGCCAGCCCAGACTAATATACCCAGCAAAACTTTCAATCATCATAGACGAAGTGAACAAGACATTCTAAGACAAAGCCAGTTTAAACAATACTTATCCACAAACCCAGCCCTATAGAAAGCACTAGAAAGAAAATTCCAACCTAAGGAAGTCAGATACACCCTCAAAAACACAGACAATAGGTAACACCACAACAGTAAACCCCAAGGAAGAGAAGTACACACACATCACCACCAAAAAATAACAGGAATTAACAATCACTGGTCATTAATATCCCTTAATATCAATGGACTTAATTCACCTATAAAAAGACACAGGCTTACAGAATGGATACGAAAGCAGGACCCATCTTTCTGCTGCATACAAGAAACACACCTCAATTTCAAAGATAGACACTACCTCAGAATAAAAGGCTGGGAAAACACTTTCCAATCAAACAGTCAATTTTCCAATCAAACTTAAGAAACAAGTGGGTGTAGCCATGCTAATATCCAGCAAAATAGACTTCAAACTAAAATCAATCAAAAGAGATCAAGAAGGGCATTACATACTCATCATAGGAAAGTCCCACCAAGATAAAGTTTCAATTCTGAACATTTATGCCCCAAACACAAGGACATGCACATATGTAAAAGAAACATTACTAAAGCTTGAGCCACATATAAAGCCCCACACATTAATAGTGGGAGACTTTAACACTCCACTTTTACTACTGGACAGATCTCCCAAATCAAAACTTAATAGAGAAATGAAGGACTTAACTGATGTTATGACTCAAATGGACTTAATCAATATCTACAGAACATTCCATCCTAACAAAAAAGAATATACCTTCTTCTCAGCACCCCATGGAACCTTCTCTAAAATCGACCATATACTTGGCCACAAAACAAATCTCAACAGATACAAAACAATTGGAATATCCTCCTGTGTTCTATCAGACCACCATGGTTTAAAGTTGGATTTCAACAACAACAACAACTACAGAAAACCTACAGTCTCATGGAAACTGAATAATACTCAACTGAATCACCAATAGGTTAAGGAAGAAATAAAGAAAGAAATTAAAGACTTCCTAGAGATCAACGAAAATGAAGACACCACATACCCAAACCTATGGGACACTATGAAAGCAGTGCTAAGAGGGAAATTCATAGCACTAAATGCCCACATAAAGAAGTTGGAGAAATCTCACACTAGTGACTTAACAGCACACCTGAAAGCTCTAGAACAAGAGGAAGCAATGGTACCAAGGAAGAATAGACGCCAGGAAATAATCAAAGTGAGAGCTGAAATCAATAAAATAGAAACAAAGAGAACAATACAAAGAATTAATGAAACAAAGAGTTGGTGGTTCTTTGAGAAAATCAACAAGATAGACAAGCCCTTATCCAAACTAACCAAAAGACAGAGAGAGAGAGCATCCAAATCAACAAAATCAGAAATGAAAATGGAGAGATAACAACTAACACTGAGGAAATCCAGAAAATCATCAGGTCATACTTCAAAAACCTCTACTCCACAAAACTGGAAAATCTAAAAGAAATGAATAATTTTCTGGATAGGTACCAAATACCTATGTTAAATCAAGACCAGATAAACTATTTAAATAGTCCAATAACTCCTAAGGAAATGGAATCAGTCATTAAAATTCTCTCAACCAAAAAAAGCCCAGGACCACATGGTTTCAGCACAGATTTCTACCAGATCTTCAAAGAAGAGATAATACCAATACTCTTTAAATTGTTCCACACAACAGAATCAGAAGGAACATTACCAAAATCCTTCTATGATGCTACAATTACTCTGATTCCTAAGCCAAACAAAGATGAAACAAAGAAAGAGAACTACAACTGATCTCCCTCATGAACATTGATACAAAAATACTCAATAAAATACTGGCAAACAGACTCCAAGAACACATCAAAACAATTATCCACCATGACCAAGTAGGCTTCATCCCAGGGATGTAAGAATGGTTCAACATATGAAAAATATGTCAATGTAATACACCATATAAACAAACTCAAAGAAAAAACCCACTAGATCATCTAATTGAATGCTGAAAAAACCTTTGAGAATATCCAACACCCCTTCATGATAAAGATTCTAGAGAGATCAGGAATACAAGGAACATACCTAAATATAATAAAATCAATTTACAGCAAGCCAACAGCCAACATCAAAGTAAATGGAGAGAAACTCAAAGCAATTCCACTAAAATCAGGAACGAGGCAAGGCTGTCCACTCTCCTCATACTTATTCAATATAGTACTTGAAGTTCTAGCCAGAGCAATAAGAAAACATAAGGAGATCAAGGGGATACAAATTGGAGAGGAAGAAGTCAAGCTTTCGCTCTATTCAGATGACGTGATAGTATTCATGAATGACCCAAAAATTTGACCAAGGAACTCATACAGCTTATAAACACCTTCAGCAACATAGCAGGATAAAAGATAAGCTCAAAAAAATCAGTAGCCCTCCTATATACAATTGACAAACAGGCTGAGAAGGAAATCAGAGATACATCACCCTTTACAATAGCCACAAATAATATAAAATACCTTGGGGTAACTCTAACTAAGCAAGTGAAGAACCTGTATGACAAGAACTTTAAGTCCCTGAAAAAAGACATTGAAGATGTCAGAAAATGGAAAGATTTCCCATGCTCATGCATAGGCAGAATTAACACAGTAAAAATGGCAATCTTACCAAAAGCAATCTACAGGTTCAATGCAATCCCCATCAAAATACCAACACAATTCTTCACAGACCTGGAAAAAACAATACTCAACTTCATATGGAAAAACAAAAAACTCAGGATAGCCAAAAGAATCCTGTACAATACAACCACCTCTGGAGGCATCATAATCCCTGACTTCAAGCTCTAATATAGAGCTACAGTAATAAAAACAGACTGGTACTGGCATAAAAACTGACATGTGGACCAATGGAATTGAAGACCCTGACATTAATCTGCACACCTATGAACATATAATTTTTGACAAAGAAGCCAAAACTGTACAATGGAAAAAAGAAAGCATCTTCAACAAATGGTACTGGCATAACTGGATGTCAACATATAAGGCTGCAAATAGATCCATATCTGTCACCGTGCACAAAACTTAAGTCCAAGTGGATCAAAGACCTCAACATAAATCAGCTACTCTGAACCTGCTAGAAGAGAAAGTGGGAAGTAGTCTTGAACGCATTGGCATAGGAGATCACTTCCTAAATATAACACCAGTAGCACAGACACTGAGAGAAACAATCAATCAATGGGACCTCTTGAAACTGAGAAGCTTTTGTAGAGCAAATGATACGGCCAACATGGCAAAGTGACAGCCTACAGAATGGAAAAAGGTCTTCACCAAGCCCACATCTGACAGAGGACTGATATCCAGAATATATAAGGAACTCAAGAAATTAGACATCAAAATGCCCAACAGTCCAATTAAGAAATGGGCTATAGAACTAAACAGAGAATTCTCAACAGAGGAAGCTCAAATGGCTGAAAGACATTTAAGGAATTGCTCAACTTCCCTAATCATCAGGGAAATGCAAATCAAAATGACTCTGAGATACCACCTTACACCCATCAGAATGGCTAAAATCAAAAACACTGAAGACACCTTATGCTGGAGAGGATGTGGAGTTAGGGGAACTCTCCTCCACTGTTGGTGGGAATGCAAGCTTGTATAACCACTTTGGAAATCAATATGGCGCTTTCTTAGAAAATTGGGAATCAATCTCCCTGAAGACCTAGCTATACCCCTCTTGGGCGTATAACCAAGGAATGCTCAATCATACCACAAGGGCACTTGCTCAGCTATGTTCATAGCAGCATTGTTTGTAATAGCCAGAACCTGGAAACAACCTTGATGTCCTTCAACTGAAGAATAGATACTTAAAATGTAGTACATATACACAATGGAATACTACTCAGCAGAGAAAAACAATGACATCATGAGGTTAGCAGGCAAATGGATGGATCTAGAAAAAATAATCCTGAGTGAGGTAACCCAGACTCAGAAAGACAAACATGGTATGTACTCAATCATAGTGGAAACAAGATGTAAAACAAAGGATGACTAGATTGCTACTCACAACTCCAGGAAGGCTACCTAGTAAAGAGGATGCTAAGAAAGACACAGGGATCACGCAACAACATAGAAATGGATGAGATCTACATGAGCAAACTGGATGAGGGCGGGGGTAATGAAGGACAAGGGTTGGGGGAAAGAAATCTTAGGGGAGTGGGAGATCCCAGATGGATCAAGAACAGAGAGGGAGAACAAGGAAAGAGATACCATGATAAATGAAGACCCCATGGGAATAGGAAGAAGCAAAGTGCTAGAGAGACCCCCCAGAAATCCACAAAGATACCTCCACAATAGACTACTGGCAATGGTCGAGAGAAAGCCTGAACTGACCTACTCTGGTGATCGGATGGTCAAATACCCTAACTGTCATGGTAGAACTCTCATCCAATGACTGATGGAAACAGATGCAGAAATCCATGGCCAGGCCCCAGGCAGAGCTCTGGGAGTCCAATTGGTGAGAGAGAGGAGGGATTGTATGAGCGAGAATTGTTGAGACCATGATTGGAAAAAGCACAGGGACAAATAGCCAAACGAATGGAAACACATGAACTATGAACCAATAGCTGAGGAGCTCCCATGAAACTGGATCAGGCCCTCTGTTTAAGTGAGACAGTTGATTAGCTTGAACTGTTTTGGAGGCCCCCAGGCAGTGGGAACAGAACCTGTCCTTAGTGCATGAGCTGGCTGTTTGGAACCTGGGTCCTATGCTGGGACACTTTGCTCAGCCTGGGTGAAGGGAGGAGCGGACTGGACCTGCGTCAACTGAATCTACCAGGCTGAGCAGAATCCCCAGGAGAGTCCTTGCCCTGGAGAAGATGGGAATGGGGGTGGACTGGAGGGAGGGTGGGGGTGGCAGGAGGAGGGAGGACAGGGGAATTCGTGGCTGATGTGTAAACTAAAATTAAATAATAAAATTTAAAAAAATAAGAAAAAAAGACCCATCAGAGGCAACATTCTTCTGCTAGCTAGTCCATGTTCTAAAGGTTAAACAATCTCCCAAAGTTGGAACCCATTGTTAAAGCACATGAGCACCAAGCCCCTGTGTGTTAGTGTGAAAATATTTTTAGTCAAAGTGTGTCAGAAGGCTAGTGAGATGGCTAAGTGGATAAAGGCACTTGCCAGGAAGATTGAAAACCTGAATTTGACCCCTGAGACTGACAAGATGGGAGGAGAGAATTGACTCTCAAAAATTATCCTTTGACCCCCACACTTCTGCAATGACATACATGTACGTTGTCTTCCCCCATCTCCCAAATAAATTGAGACCAGGGTTTACTTGAACTCCCAAAGACCCACCATGTCTCCTGAGTGCTGGGATTAGCATGTCCAGCCTCCTTATTGCTGTTCTTACCACCTACATAATCTCTGGATTTCAGTTGTAAAACTAGCAAGCTGATGATGCCTGGGCCCAGGAACTTAGCAAGCATCCTGAGACTGGCTACTTATTTCCACTTGTAATATCTTGGCTTGCACCCTAATCATTTGCATCTCCAGCATTCATTCTGGGAGCTGGATGGGTGGCTCAGCCTTGAGAACACTTGTTGTTCTTGCAGAAGACCCGGGATCGATTCACAGCACCCACATGGGAGCTGACAACCATCTGTAAGTCCAGTTCCAGGAGATCTGATGTCCTCTTCTGACCTCTGTGGGCAGTGGGCACACACATGGTGCACAGACAGAATGCAGATAAAACATTCATCCACATAAAATGAACAAGTCTCCAAAAACACAAGCATGTTACTCACTTTCATGTTGACTGTAATTACTCCAGGAGTCTAATTGTTTATTCTCTCTGTTTTGATGAGTTCTCCTGACTTGTGTTAAAAGCATGTTTACTTTCTGAGTTTTTATTTCTATGGTCTAACTTATTTTCACTTATACCATAGATGGTGACTGGCAAGAGTGTCCCTGGAAGTGAGGGTGTGAAGGAGGGACAGGATACGTTTGAGGCTGGACTCCTCTTTTCTGACACCATCTGCAATACTGCAGACATGGGCACACAGATGCAGCTTTCCCCTCCCAAACAAATACGTTACTTTTCAAGTCAGTGGGGATTACCTTTCGGGGTGTTTGCTCTTCAGAGGTATTAGGTAGAGGCTCTCCCTGAGGACAAACATTAACTTCCGGACTTCCAAAAAGTTTTCGAACCCTCCTCTTTAACCTCTTCTGGCGAGCTGGCTCCGATCGATATAAATACTGTGATGTAGTTTGATCAAGAAACAGACACAGTTTCTTGTCCACAGAAATATATTCTCTGTCATTTATCTTCATTTCTGGGTCTTTAGATATGTTCTGCAATGGAAAGGGTGAGGATTGACTTTTTTGGTTTGGTTCTGAAATTAATATTTTAGTTTTGGGGTGCATGATTTCAAATCTATATATTCTTTAGTAGTCACAGGGCATTGACATGCAAACAGTAGAAACTAAAAATTAACAATGAAATATCTTCAAATATGCTTATCTATTCACAAATTACTGGGATATCAAGAAGTATAAAATGGTAGCTAGAATAAGAGAAAGTCATGAGCTAAAAATCTTGGCCTTGCTGTTGTCATTTAGACTAAAATTGATTCACTATGTTTTAACAATTCTAAATCTGTATAAGGTGATTATTAATATTAAAAGTATGACTTTGACCATGTTACTCTGTGATGTGTCCTTTTTTTTCACTCTCTCCTATAATTCCCCCTTAGTTATCCTAACACCCACCATTCCTACTATGAGACACTCTACCAAGAGCCATCAGCACACAATCACCTGCTAGTCAAGTACAAAGTCTCACCACAAACTAATAGCACCCTGTATTTCCCACAAGCCAACCATACAGTTTATAATTAATATAAGTCTTTTTATGTTTACTTGGGGCACGCGAGTGGGAGAGATTTGTCCCGGGGAGAGATTTGTCCAGACTGACTGTAGGCCAGAATACAGGAAAACTTCAGCTACAGTGGCTATCAGTTCTACCAATTCTCTATGGGTAGTGGGTGTCTCAGAGGTCAGCTGGTTTCCTCTGCCTCCCTGCACAAGGTGACCCACAAGAAAACCTCATTGGGATTATTCACTGTTGCCCATGATGTGACTTGGATTCCGAGTCTTCAGTCCTCTTTTGTCAGAGCCAGAGGAAAACTGGTACTATCCACAGGCACACAAGTGGTGTAGGGGTTGCCCAAGTACTTTCTGGATGCTTCAGGCCCTCACATTGATGGAAAAGTCATGCAGGACAAAACTTAGTCATCAGATTCACCACCCCTTCCTCACTGACAACTCAGGGCACTCAGAGCTGCCTGAAGGGGACAGTCTCTCTCCTAATGCACTGCCTCTAAAAGGCAGATAACTATGGGTTTCCTCATTTTTTTATACTGCTATAAACACAGGTATATTTCGAAAAATTCTGATATGAATGATCATGTCATGAACATGTGTGTATCTAGTCTCTGTTTTTTTTGAATAGCTAATCATGTGAAGTGGTATGTTGAATATGGATCTTTTTCAATCATGAAGTGGATATTCATGTTGTAGGCCGTGTGATTCACACCCAAGACACCATCCCTGTTTGCAACCCTACCTGGCTGCAAACCCACTAGCCTAAGCCTCCTGGAACTTGCAGAGATCCATCTCTGCCTGTTGAGTTCTAAGGTTACAGAAGTGTAATACCACATCTGACTACTAAATGTACTTTAAGAATGAAGAGTTGGAAATTGCTTTTTTATTTATGAAATTACAGAAATTCGACTCAATAGGGGCTTTAAAAGGGCATTTAGTATATCCAGTGTATAGCCTTAGCAAAATATAAAATCAAAGAAAGAACAAAAGAACAAAAAAGTATCAAACACCAACAAAAACAAAGAACATCAAAACCTGAATGGAAACAAACACAACAGCAAACCAAAACTATTTACACTAAGAAGAATTCTCTTCTTGCAGATTTAGTAGCATTATCCTATACCCTGTGGTTGGATTTGGACACAAGTTGGAAGACAACCATAATTGGCATTATGGTTCTTCAAGACAAGTGTAGTCATGCAACTTTGGGGCTTTTAGGTTAAGCCCTTGCCAAAGTTGATCTTAAACTATGTTGACCACTATGTGATTCTGTCAGGCAACATGAGTTTCTGTGCCGATTTAAGACCGAATAAGGACATGGGGAGCATCTGCTACCCAAAGACATAAAAGCTCATGATGGCATCCTTTCTAAATCATATCTCAGAACAATTCACTTCACCATCACATGTGCATGAAGTTGAGTAGCTCTAGCACTCGACTGGAGTGAGAATATGATGCTTCCTTTGTGTTGTTTGTCTGGATAGCAGCAACACAGTCTCTGTGGACATATCTCCATCCACATATGAAGAGCTGAAGACTCAGTCAGCTAACAAAAGTTCATAGCAATAAACTTCCAGAGCAACTATGAATGGAAACATATTCTCTCTCTAAGTTGTTGTGGCCTTCACTGGGAACACTTGCGGGTAGATGTCAGCTTTTTCTGCATAATTCTTGCTGTTTTTTTTTAATGTCAAACGTCTTCCTGATGGTTTCCTTACTCCATAACTAGAGAGACACATGAATTAGATTATGGATGGACCACTTGCAGGGTGGTTGATATTTTCTTCATTTGTGATTCTACAGTTAGAAGTACATGTCTTGTTCTGAGGAGGCCTTGACTGTAGAGTGGAGAATGTCAGGGTTTCTGGTTGACTATGTCTTCCTTCAACCTCCTCAGTTCTTGTAAAGGATGCTGTGAGAGAAGAAAAGGCAATCAGATCTAAAACAGCTTTGGTTGGTCACTGGCTAGACAAATTGAGGGCCTATTCACACACAGGAACCCAGAATTAAGGATGAACATCCACCTTACAAATGCCATGTTGCTGGGGATGGGATGTCATGGTGGCCCACTTGCTTATGACACTTAGTGCTCCTGCTGCAGCAGCTCTGTTGGCAGGAGGCTCTCATCCTGAGCTGTGGACTGTTCCAGCTCATGTAGGAGTTTTTCTGACCTGGATGAGGAAGGCAGTTAGGGCAGAGTCCTGGTGGGGTCTGCCATGTGACCTGCCAATCTCTGACATCACAAAAACTCAGTTGTGCTGGACAGTCAACATTGAACTTTGGCAGCAGTCATTGTCTGTATCCCTAAGAGATAAGTGTCACAGAATAGCTGGGCCTTGAATTCTTTTCTGCCCATAAGTATCAGGTGTTTATATGAGTACTGTATGTTCTGTGCTCTATGAGAAAGAACAGGACTTCTTTCCTACAGTCTAGGGACATCATTTAAACAAAAGGAATAGCATATTAAAGTCATACATAACAACATCGTGGAGATACACAGACTGTTCATGATGAGTTTTTCATTGACTAACTCAATTTTATATATAGACTTAATACAACTTTGCAAACTAGACAGCTGAATAAGGTCATGTGAAAAATCAGCTCTCCTGCAAATTGGAGCCGGTCATGCTAGAGCAACATTTCTTGATTCATGTGTCTGAGAACATTGCCACTGTATGAACTCTGGGAATAAACAAAAACAGCTGTGTTATCCTTAGGCCTACAGCCTGGAATCTACATCCTGGTACTCCTGAGAAGTCTGTTCCACAACATTCTGTGAAGGTTCTGAACAATTTTCAGCAGAGACATCTGCCTGACTTCATCCGCCAATGACTAAACTTATTATATCCCCAGTACACTTAACATAGGAAATGCTCAGACAATGAAGAGGGCCATTGTTACATCAAATAGTGACAAGGATGTGAATCTCAGCCGTACAGGTGATATTCCTGAATAAATATGTAATTTCAGATATGGTGAGACACACCTTTAAATCCCATCACTTGGGAGGCATAAGCAGGCAGCGCTCTGTGAGTTCAAGGAAAGCCCGCTGAGAACATTCCAGAGAGATCAGAAGGGAGGAATGGGACACAAGTGTACAGACCCAGGGAGTATCAAACATATTGTTTGCTGGACACAAGTTCTTGTTGACGGGACCAGCATAATACTCTGAGTTCTGTGTTGGTCTACCCATGCTTGGAGCAGGGAGTCTTGCTGATAAGCAAAAGCCCACAAAGGACAGAGAGCCCAGGTACAGGGGACCCAATTTTCTCCATACCCCAAATTCAACCTGGGTTCCTACCTCATCTGGGAGACAGTCAAATGATGCTGCACCTTTATTGCCAGGTGTTTTTGCTGTGTGACCAGCTCCCTCTGCTTCAGCAAGCTCTGGAGTCTCTCTTCCATTCTTTGCTGCTCCTGTTCATTAGAAGATTGTGTCCTTAGTGGAGGCTTGAGTATAATATAGTCAATACATTTTCACACAAGTACAAGAACACACAGAGGATCCCAAGAGCTTGCTATTAATTCAGACTCACCAAATTTCAATTTCATGGGAACATGAGAAAGCCTGTTTCAAGTTCATAAGACAGAGACTGACAGAGAAACCTAGTAGTCTCCTCTAGCTGTCATCCACATGAAATATGCACTGCCCTCAAACATGCCTCTATTACACACACACACACACACACACACACACAAACACAAACACACAAACACACACACACACACCACAGAGAGAGACAGAGAGAGAGAAAGGGGTGAGACAAAAACAACAAAGTGATAGAGGAGCAGTTATCTTTAGAATAAGCACACTAGCCTTTAGGAAAACTCCCCAAACTCAGCTTTCCATCCCTGGGAACTAAAATGGCCTAAGGGAGCATACTCTGCTTAGTCAGTCTGTGTGGAGGTGGTTAGAGAATTTTTTACTCTTGAACTCAAGTCTGTGTACAGCAATCCTCCCATTATAATCACATGTAGCTGTGTGATGAGTGATTGGCCTGTTTCCTCCCTTTCACTACCAGTTCAAGAAGAGTATCAGGTCTTGACCCACCAAAAATTGTGATGTTTCTTCTGTTTTCAAATAAGAGATTCTCATTCCAGAGTGCCTATATTGACATGGAAGCTAAAAATCACATCATGAGCATTTCTGAGGAAGGGATGCAATATCATGAGAGCTTCATAAATTCCCCCATGGCATTCCTCATTGGCAGCAAGATGAACAGACTGGCAATGGGCTATACTCCCTAAAATGGGGCTCTTAGTCCACAATAGAGAGCACATCTAGATACTGAGATAAGCAACTCTTCATGGTCAACCACAGACCCCTGATTGCAGGGTGAAGAGGGACACATATGCAGAAACACACAAACACATGCACAAGAAAGAGGGATGAGAGAGAGACATAGAGAGAGAAAGAGAGAGAGTCCGAGAGATACAGAGAGAGAGAGAGAGAGAGAGAGAGAGAGAGAGAGAGTCCGAGAGATACAGAGAGAGAGATAGAAGTGAAAGAGAAACAGAGACTGAGAGAGGGAGGTGGGATAGAATGTTCTTAGTGAGATGCCAAATTCATGCATGCAGTTGTATCATCTAAGAGAGGACCAAGAGCAGCAGACATCAGTACCAGGCCTTGCTGCCACATATTAAGATGTGGGACCAGGCCTCTGCAGCTGCTACTGGGATCATCCAGCACACAATATCTTGCCAGGCAAGTAATACAAATTACAGCATTCTCACACTAGCTACCACTTGACAGGATCTCTCCAATTTCATGCTGGGAACTCACACACTACTGCCTCAATTCCTGGATTATGTGATTCAGGCCACAGGCTCTGGTTTTCATTTGGAGGAAGCAGAACAGTCTATGTCCCCATCTCACTCCTGACTATGTGTCAGGTTTTGCTTCAGGGAAGCATTTAGAGAAATTGTGTTGGACAATGGGACACCCTGAAGGTGAACCCAGCCTCCCAGAAGCCAATATTTTAGACAAATGAACTAAGGGTGAAATTGTGAAACCAAGACAGTCACCATGGATTTTGTAACAGTAAATACCTGTTGTCCAATGTTCCTTCAGTTACTAAGATGAGGCGATCTCTCAGATCATTCCATTGGGCGGTCATCACCTGGAGCTGACTGGTCAGGCTCTTCACCTTCTGCTTCACTTGTCTCTTTGTGAGGCTGTTTGGAGTGGGTGGTGGCTCCTCGGAGGCCCCTGTTGGTGCATGAATGAACACAAGTGAACTTGCATTGTGACAAGACATAGAGAATGAACAGGTCACCCTGAGACCTAAGAAGGTGTTTGAGAGAGGATATAAGCAAGCAATTCAGTGACACCCCAAAGAATTGTGCCCTGGATTGAGATGCCCCTGCCAGGGGTCTCAGGTCTCCCATCTCTCTGAAGGGAGATAGGTGTCTGAGCCAGCTGATTTCCTCTGTTCCTTTAACACATGCTCAGGTAACTAAGGAGAGAGCCTTCTCAGGTTTATTAATATCCCCAGACTCTGCATTCAACTTGGCTGCAGGGTTTACTAGTCTGTTGCTATCAAAGCCAAGATAAAATTGACACAGTCCATAAGTACTCAGATCATTAAAGATGCATAAATAACCTGACAGGTCACCCTAAGCACCTGACAAAAATGAAGAAGCCACACAGGGGCAGAATATGGTCACCATCCTCACTAAGACTCCTCAGTGACAACGGAGGATGCATAGAGCTGGTGGGCCATAAATAAATGAAGCCAGTAGAATGAAGTACATTGATGATGTGTCTTTTTCTGTGCTCAGTTCACTTGAACCTCCTATCCTAATTCTGGCCTTTTTGTCCCCTCTCAACCCCTACCCCCTGTAGGATTGAAAGGCAAGAGCTCCCAGCACAACAGCTTTGGCCTTACTCACTCTTGACTTCTGGGACAGACAAATTACTCTTCTAGAATCCTTGAATTTCAGGAGCCATGACAAGCAGGGAAGTCCAGTTGGTTCCCAGAGACTCCTACCTCCTATGTCTTGTTACTTGAAGATTCACCACACCCATGTCCTTCAGGAAGATGCCAATTTCCTGCCCAGAACTTACTATACCATCTTCTGGATCATTTTTTTCTTGATGTTTTACACTGAGGTTGAAGGTCAGTTTGTGTCTGCCTCTCTCCGGTCTTTCTTCCCTCTCTATTCTTTCTACCCAATAGACTCCTGAGTCTTCCCAACATGTTCAAGGCTGAACTGGAAGAGCACTGAACCAGCTCCGCAAAGGCAGTTGGTGGCGCTACAACACAGATGACATCAGAAAACATTCTAAAGTTTTCAGGATACAATAGAATGTCCAGGAAAGAGACTCCTCATGTCATGGGGAACTGACAATGCCTCCCTGCTAACCAGATCTCCTCATAACTCTCCAGAAGTCAGGTTTCCCATTCCAGGAATCTCTCCTGGGACTCAAGGGAAATCCTTCAGCACCCTTGAATTCTCTGAATGTTTGGAAATGCCTCAGTACTTCCATATGGGAAAGTGAGTGTTCATCTCCTACTAAAGTATATGTCCAAAAGGTAATTATTATAGAAATGTATGTGAGGTATGATTCTCCACAAGTACCTGCATCTCCTTATTACCAAGGAGTGATAGACTTAATGATAATGGGAAGGTCAGTTTTTATGAGCAAGGGACATCGAGGTCATGATGGGGAAAAGTACAGAGATAATCAGCCAAACTAGTGGAAACGCATGAACTGTGGACCAATAGCTGAGGAGCCCCATGAGCCTTCACCCAGTGACTGATGGAAGCAAAGCAAAGATGCACAGCTGGGGGCCAGCCCGAGCTCCAGGAGTCCAATCGATGTGAGAAGAGAGATTCTATGAGCAAGGGATATTGAGATCATGGTGGGGAAATGTATAGAGACGGACAGCCAAACTAGAGGAAACACATGAACTGTGGACCAATAGCTGTGGAGCCCCCATGCTACAGGACTAGGCCCTCTGGATATGTGAGACAGTCGTTTAACTGTCTTGTGGGCCCCCAGGCAGTACAATCAGAATCCATCCCTGGTGCAGGAGTGGGCTTTTTGGAGCCCAGTGCCTATGGTGGGACACTTTTTGTAGCCTTGGTGCAGGGAGGAGGGGCTTAGACCTGCCTCAACAGAGTGTACCAGGCTCTGCTGACTCCCCATGGGAGACTTTGCCTTGGAGGAGTTGGGAATGGGAGGTGAGTTGTTGTGGGTAATGCTAGGGGACGGGAGAATGGAGGATAGGAGTAATCTGTGGTTGGTATGTAAAACGAATAGACAATTTAATAAAATAAAAAAATAACTTCCCATTATGGAGCCTACAGAAATTACTGCCAGAAGATAATATTCAGCTTATTTGATTTAAATTGATGACCACTTTGTCTGTAGGGAATAGAGTGTGGGGTCTTACTGAGCTTTCACACCTTTTTTTAACTTGGTCCCGGCTCTGTGAGTGTCCAGGGCATACATAAAATGTTGGTCCCTAGTCCTCTTTCTCTGGCTAGGAATAGTACACCTGTACCCAGGGAAAGGTTCCTGGTCCGATGGGTCCCATGCCTCTCCTACCAGATCACAGAGGTCAACATACAAGACCGGAAACCAGGTGTCCTTGGGTTCTCTGGCTGAGGAGCTGGAGTTGGCAATGACACTGGTTTCTGTGTCAAACTACCAGCCAAATCTGGTTCCATGGCATGTGAGTGTTGCTGGAGTGGCCCGCCCTCTAGGGGGCTCTCATGAGCAGGACCAGCAGGAGCAGGTTGGGCTTCACTTTTGGTGGTGCTTTAGCTTCAGCAGGTTGGAGGGGTGTCTTGATGCCTCCCAGGTCTCGTCCCAGTGTCCTGTTGGAGGGGCAAGCGAGCCTGATGGTTGAGTGTGGGAGTGGTGGATCCAGGCTGCAATGCTGTCCACCTTGAGAGCAGTGGGGATGGTCAGGATGACAACGTGGGGCCCCTTCCATCTTGGTTCCAAGGTCCTGGACTGGTGTCTGTGGATCAGGACCCAGTCCCCGGGCTGGTAGCTATGGGGCTTAGGAGAAGAGGAGGATGAATCGATGGCCCGCAATTGGGGCCATATGTCCGCTTGTACTTGGGACAGAAATTCAGACTCTTAATGAGGTCTGCATCCTCCATCTGCACCACCAGTTCTGTTTGTAGACTAGGTATAAGAGGGGGTGGCTGGCTGTACATGATCTCAAAAGGGGTTAATCCTAGCTAGTAAGTGGAATTCCTTACCCCGAACAAGGCACAGGGGAGGAGAGCCACCCAGTCACTGCCAGTCTCTAAGGCTAATTTAGAAAGGGTCTCTTTTAGGGTGCAGTTCATCCTCTCGACTTGTCCAGAACTTTGGGGCTGATATGCTCAGTGTAATTTCCACTCGGCCCCTAATGCAGTAGCTATCCCTGGCTTACTTGTGAGATGAAGGCCGGGCCGTTGTCTGACCCAATCAGGTGGGGGAAACCAAACCTGGGGAGGATTTCATCCAGTATCTTTTTGACCACCACGTGAGCCGTCTCATGTCTGGTTGGGTATGCTTCAGTCCATCCTTAAAAGGTGTCTACAAAATCCAGCAGGTATCTATATCCATATTTACCTGGCTTAATTTCTGTGAAGTCCACCTCCCAGTACATACCTGGGTGAGTCCCTCTCTTCCGAGCTCCTTTTTTTCCTTTTATCTTGTAGGAGTTTATCAATTGGCAAGCCTTACATTCTGTTATAATTTTGTCAATAAGTTGATTGGCTTGACGAATTTTTAAGGGAGACCCAGAGATCAATTCTCTCAGCTTCTGGGTCCCTAAGTGAGAAGTCTGATGGATACTCTGGAGCATACATTTTCCTGAGTAGGCTCGGGAGAAGCACTTTTCCTGTGAGTAGCTACCACCATCCATCCTTTTTATATGCTCTCTCTACCTGAGAAGCCTAGGGTTCCTCATCTGAATTATAGTGTGGTGTGTGGGGTAAGCCGTAGGGGCCTGGATCTACCATAACAGGTAGAGATGCTGTGATCTCTAATAAGGCTGCTTTCTTTGCTGTCTGGTCTGCCAGGTTGTTCCCCTTTGACACGGCATCTGTCCCCCTCTGGTGGCCTGGACAGTGTGTTACTGCAAGTTTCTTTGGGAGACATAGTGCTTTTAGCAAGTCCAATATCTCTTGTTTATTTTTAATAGCCTTTCCTTCGGCAGTGAGCAGCCCCCTCTCCATGTATATTGCCCCATGGATATGTAACGTAGCAAATGCATACCTACTATCCATATAAATGTTAATCATTTTGTCTTTGCCCAGGCAAAGTGAGTGCTATCAGCTCGGCTTTCTGGGCTGAGGTGCCAGCTGGTAGAGCTTCTGCCCAAACATTCTCACAGGTGGTGGTCATTGCAGCCTCAGCATACCTGTGTCCATTTCGTACAATGCTGCTCCCATCTGTAAACCAAGTCTCTTCTGTGTCTGTCAGTGGTGTGTCGTGGAGATCAGGTTGAACACAGTGTACCTGGGCTAGAATCTCAGCACAGTCATGGAGAGGGGTCTCTAGGTCTGGGTCTGGCAGCATGGTGGCTGGGTTTAGAGTGGTTGGTACCTGGAATGTTATTCTGCTTGGATTTAAAAGCAGGGCTTGGTAATGAGTCACTCTGGCATTGCTCAGCCATCTATCAGGGGTTGCTTTAGAACCGACTCTAAGGCATGGGGGGTAACAACCACAAGATTCTGCCCCAGGGTTAGTTTATCAGCATCTTTGACCAGCAAAGGAATGGCTATGATGATGCACAAGCATGGGGCCACCCCGCAGCTACAGAGTCCAGTTTCTTTGATAGATAGGCAACAGGTCTCCTGCATGGCCTGACATTCTGAGTCAGCACCCCTTTTTCCACCCCTTTTCTTTCATCTATAGAGAGGAGGAAGGGTTTGTTGATGTCTGGGAGGCCTAGTGCTGGAGCTTCCAGCAATTTTCGCTTGATGGTGTCAAAGGCAGTTTGCCCCTCCTTATTCCAAGTTAGAATCTGTTCCTTTGTGGCCTCATAAAAGGGGCGAGCAATTTCAGTGTACCCCGGAATCCAGAACCCCACAGAGCCCAGGAACTCTCTGACTTGTCTGACTGTTTTAGGTACGGGTATCTTTAACACCGTTTCTTTTATGGTCTCTGACAGCCATCTTTTTCCTTGTTTTAGTACATACCCAAGGTAGGTTACCTGTTTCTTGCAAATCTGGGCCTTTTTCACAGAAGCTCAATAGCCTAGTGTCCCTAGTGTTCTTAGAAGGTCCTTTGTTCCCCTGAGGCATTCCTCTTCTGACTTAGTGGCTATTAGTATATCATCTACATATTGTAGGATAGAGATATGGGGGTGCTGGGAGTGTTACTCACTTAGGTCTTCATGGAGGGCCTCATCAAATATGGTGGGCGAATTCTTGAATTCTTGTGGCAGCCTCTTCCATGTCAGTTGCCTGCTTATTCCAATATCTGGATCATGCCACTTGAAGGAAAAGTAGCCCTGGCTTCTTCAGGGTGAGTGGAAGACTAAAGAAAGCATCCTTTAAATCCAGAACAATATACCATTCCTTGTCTGGTAAGAGCATACTTAGAGGGGATATGGGTTAGGTACTATGGTGTCAATGTCTATTACCCTTTTGTTGACTTCCCAGAGATCTTAGACTGGGAGGTAGTCATTTGTTTGTGGTTTCTTAGCCAGTAGGAGGGGTATGTTCCATACAGACTGGACAGGCAGTAAGAACCCCTCTTGCAGAAGTCGCCTTATGTGGGGGGTGATCCCCTTCTTGGACTCTAAGGTCATGGGATACTGGCAGACTTTTAAGGGTCTGCATTAGCTTTGAGTTCCACATATATTGGAGTACAATGTTTGGCCAGCCCCATTCCCTGCGTCTCGGCCCAGATGGTTGGAAACTCTCAGAGCAGGATGTCCATACTTGGGCTAGGGGCAGACTTTTGCCTATGAAGGCGATATTCCTTCTCCAAGGGCATTGTTAAAAACACTCCAATGGCTTTTCCATCTGGTTGTTCAATGCGGGTCCCCGCATCTGTGAAATGGATCTGTGCTTTCATATTGGTGAGCAAATTATGCCCCAGCAAGGGGTATGGACATTCAGGAATAACCAGGAACAAGTGGGTTACCTGTCCCACTCCCAAGTCCACCATTCTTTGGGTAGTCCATTTATAAGGTTTGGTGCCTGTTGCACCCTGCACCCAGGTCTGTTTCCCTGATAGGGGGCCCTTAGGTGTCAGAAGTACTGAACTTTCTGCCCCTGTATCCACCATGAATTGGATAGATTTCCCCTCCACCCTCAGGGTTACCCTAGGCTCGGGGAGGGGAGCCGAGCCCCATCTCCCCTAGTCACTGTCTTCTTCCAGGGTGGTGAGGATAGGAGTATGCTTCCCTGGCCCTGCTGACCTGCCTCTTTTATTCCTGTTCTTGGAGTACTCTTTAGCCCAATGTCCTTCCTTACAATATATATTGCACACTGGTTCCTCCCCATAGAGGAAGAAGGAAGTCGAAGTTAGTAGCTGAAAGAGAGAGAGAGTAAAGTAACAATGACCACAATAAAACACAAAATGACTCTAACAATTTCCCAGTTCCAAGTGCAAGATGGCACTTCCTCCTGTGGTGGGGGAAGACACCCAAAAACACTCCTAATGGGTCATCTAATGAACAGGAGAGGCTACTGGTCACTTTCCAGGGGAGGCTGCTGAAACCAAACTATCACCTCTGAGGTGGCCCCAAATGGCTCGGGACCAGGGGATCCCTTGCCCAAATTGGGGAACGAGACGTCTCTCTTTCCCTCCAGGTTCACTATCTAGACACATCTGTCCCAGTGAGAGGCTGAAAAGTACAAATCGGTCGACCAGTACAAAACAAAAGTAACAAGACAGAGACACAGACAAGACAGAGAGCGCACTTACTGGTAGATGTCAATGGACCTCTGGACCCTTGAGGGTCTTGGTGGGGTCTCTGGGTTTCCCGGTTAGGGAAACAAATGTTATGCCCAGATTGCTTCCCCAAAGAGATCACTGAAGACGAAGGATGCCCAGAATGCAAAAGCAAAGTTTATTTCCATTAAAGCAGCACAGCAGGGAACTTGTCGCAAACACTCACTCCTAGCTGTGAAGCTGAGAGGAGCTCCCTTTTTTTGTAAGGCTAGCTCTTAAAGACAAAGACCACAAAATTCACTGCCCCTCAACCCACCTCCCTCTCCCCGGTTAGTATCAGTTCCTTTTTTCCCAGTCTTTGATCTCTCATCCTTTTAGCAAGTATGTCAGGAGTTTTATGAGCTGTCTCTGGAATTGGGATATTTTATGGCCAATTAGTCCAGGTGGCCGAACATCCTGACTTTGTAGTTGATATCACCATCTGGGAACCTGAAACTGGCCTGAGTTTTATCTACACTAAGATATCCTGGTTTAAGCTTCTCTTTGTCTGTAGGGAATAGAGTGAGGGTCTTACTGAGGTTTCACAAGCTAGAAAGTGGGTTCACAGCAGCTAGGTGGCAGGCTGAGATCCAAGCTGCTGTTCTGGGCCCTCTGCTTCGCAGCTTAATTATTAAACCATAGACCTTTCTTATGAGTTTTCACTTTGTTTGTTTTTAAGGCAGATCCATTCATTTTTAAGGAGCACGACAGAGTCCTGAGGCCAGTGTGAAGCACTAAAAATTCCACATGAATGCAGCATTTGCTGCTTGGTCTAGTGGAGAGTAGTCAAATCAGCCATGGTTGCGGCAAATGCAATGACACACAGAGGGGATAATGGGAGCACACGTAATGTAGTGCTCAAACATACCTGCAGGAACAATACCCGTATACATACAAAATGAAATAAATATTAAAAAGGGGGAAAACAAAAATTAAAATAAGATACAAATGCAAGTCAGGGGCTTATAAACTGGCTCAGCAGGTAAAGAGCAGTAAATCAGGAGATCTTTCAAATTCTTTTTTAAGTCAGAGATACCCTGGTGTTGAGAGATGAAGACAGGCCGGTAGGTAGATGGATGGATGGATGGATGGATGGATGGATAGATAGATAGATAGTAGATAGAGAGTAGATAGATGGATAGATAGATAGAATTATAGCCCTATTATCCTGATGAACATATAAATACAAGGTTTCAATAAAATATTTGCAAATCAAGCTCAGATCACATTAAAAAACATCCACCGTGTTCAAGTTGTCTTCACCTCAAACATGCAAGGATAATTCAACATACACAAATCAACGTATTTATTACACCATATAAAATGAATGAAAGACAAAAACAATATGACCCTCTGAGTATTTGAAATGATTATATATCAATGATAAATGTCCTGGAGTATCTAGGGATATAGAGGATATGTTTCAACATAACAAAGTCATTATACAACAAGCCCACAGCAGCATCATGCTAAATACAGAAAAACACAAAGCAATTCAAAAAAAAAAAGAAGGAAAAAAATATTCACTCCTTCCCCTCCTATTCAATATATTACTTGAACTCTTAGCAAGAGCAATAAGACAACTGAAGGAGATAAAGGGAACAAATGGAAAAGGGAGAAGTCAAAATGTTCTTATTTGCATATGATATGATTCTAAACAATTAAATCTTAAAATGTATTAGAAGTCCCTTAAGTCTGATAAATAGATTCATAAAAGTGAAGGGTTGCAAAATTAACACACAAAAGTCAGTGGCCTTCCTGTATACCAATCACAAACATACTGACAAAGAAATCAGGGAAATAGTTCCACTCACACAATGCTTAAAAATATATGACAAGACATTTTATATAAGCACACTTTAAAAGCATGCTATCAAATACAATATACCACCCTTTCTAAGGAACTTAATAATGTGTCCATAAATGTTCTATTATTGGGCAAAGGATAATTTTTAAAGTGGAACAGGCAGGAGCATTCAGAGATAATTTTAAAAGGGTAGAATAGGGAAGCATGATATATTAGAGAGAAACATGATATATGAGATGGAAAAAATAAAAAAATACTTTAACAGAGAAATGTAAGCAGTGGGTGTGATTGGTAGAGTTGATATTGCAATAAATTTCAGTGTCCAGAAACTTTGTGTTTGGTGAAAAAAGAGGCTACAGGCTGGAAGAAGGATGGACTATGAGAGCATGCCCCGAGAATATGGCAAGTGTTCTAGTTAGCATTCTGTTGTGATAAAAGTCCAAAAAGCCAGTCTGGGAAAGTGAACGGCTAATTCACCTCAAAGGTTGCAGTCCATCATCAATAGAAGCCAAGGCAAGATCCCAAAGCAGGTGCTTGAAATCACACAAAATGCTGTGTACTGCTCTGCTCAGCTAGCTTTCCTCTGAGGCCCAGGATCACCTGCCTAGGAATGGCACTGCCCACAGAGGGCTGAGCCATCCTCCATCAGTTAGAAACAAGAAAATGCCAAAGAATCATGGCTGCAAGCCAGTTTGATGGAGTCAAATCTTCAACTGTGTGTCAAATAGACAGCCAAGATTAGACATCACAGCAAGCCAGAATGGGAAAACATAAACCTCAGCTTACTGTGAAGAAAACTGGCCCTGCATGAATAGGATTCTACGTTCAAAGTGAAATTTCCATTGTAGGAAGAATGATTCAATATGGTTTATGTCAGAAGTGAAATAATCAGTAAAATGATGAGTGATTATAAGTCCAAGGCACAAAGGAATAGTTGGTAAATTTGAATATTGAAGCCTCTTCTAAAGGCTGCAGGGTAGCATGGGGAGGAGCTGTTGGCTGACAGCACCTTTGACCATCCTTCCAGTGTTTTGTGGAGAGGTTCCTATCAGAAATCCTACCCCTTACTACAGAGACCAGGTCCCATATACAAGCCTGAATCATCAAATGCATGCCAGAGCTTATGTTCTAGAGAAATAGAGGAGTTCATTCTGCTTGATGATTTGGGAAAGGCTGCATCCCATTTTCAGAGCCATGAATGTTGAAAGCTTCTAAAGCAACACCAGGCACATTGTCTAATGCCAGTATTCTTGGTGGCATACACTGCAGTGCCCACACTCATGATCCTAGTGTTAGTCCTGAGTTCTGTACAATGATTTAACTCTGGAGTATGATTTGTTTCCTATTGCTGCTTTCTCCAAATCCTGCCTCTTTGACCATCAGAGAAACTTCAAATCTTAATATTCCACTTTGCTTTTAAAGCAACAGGAGGTTTATGACTGCTGTTTACAATGAAGACCCCACATCAATTTTTCCTGGGTCTTCCAATTTAAATAGGAGGTTTTTCTTTCTCAGAATGCATGGAGTGAGCAAGATGTGGTCTGGAGGAGTTCAAGTCCAAATTCACATGGCTCTTTCTGACAAGTACAGTGTGTTTGCTTTCTTCTCTTTTCTTTGAAGAGAAACCATTTTCTATCTCTTAGAACCTTTCCACCACAGTTATTACCAGACATAACATAATTATTTGAATTTCAAATCTTCAGTTATAGAGAGAGACCACATTGTTTTGTGTCTGGGTATCTATCTAATCCCCTCCTACCCAATAAAGCAAAGAATGGTATTTCATCCTATTTTAGCCACCCATGATCAAAAAGAGGCCACAAAAAGTCATCATGACCATGAGATCTACAGGTGATTTAGGTATGATTTATATTTATCTTCACTCCTTGTTATCACTCTCTAAGGAAGCCATTTTCTCATGAATATTAGTGAACAGGGGAATAAGACTGTGATGACTATTCTTGGCTGTCAATGTGACTATGTCTGGGATTAACTAATAACCAAAAATGGAGGGCACATCTGTGGGAGATTTCTGCTTATTTTTAAGTAGGAAAATCTACTTCTAGTCTGAACCTTTGAGGTAGGAAGTCACACCTATAATTCAGATCTTTAATCCAGATGTAATCTGGACAACTCCTTCCGTTGGAAGCATATAGAAGTACATGGAAGAAGGAAGCTCTTACTCTTTCTCTGCTTGCTCTCTCCTTGTTAGCACATCCATTCCTTCACTGACATTAAAGCCTACTTCTGTAAGATTCCAGCATATACTGGACCAGCCGAGACATCCAGTCTAGTGGAGTGAGCATCTACTGGATTCCTGGATTTTCCATTCCTAGCCAGATATTGTTGAAATAGCTAGAGCACAGCTTATAAGCCATTCTAACAAATACCCTTTCCATAGAGAGATTCATTTTGTAACTTCTGTTCTCTATAGAACCCTGGCTAATACACCAGACATGTAGAGAGGAAATTCTAGAACAGTTAGGGTCTCATAACAGTCTCAGATCACTTACAAATTCTCAGTGGCCATCTTCCCTTAACCTTAGCATTCCTCAGGTGCTGCTCACTTCAAAGAACACAACCATCCTCTTTCAAAACATCCTGATCTAATTCCTTGACATGCTTTATTTCTCATACTATTAGGTATGGATGTTAAGGAGGGGAAGAGTCATTCCTAGGCAGTGCTTATAAACTGAGTGTTCAACTACCCTTGGGTAAAGTAGTGAAAAGATTCCAATGAGGCCGAAGAAATCTCTAGCTTTGGAAGGAGGAGGTGCTGAATGACTTCCCCTGTGTCACAAGAGAGACTCCTGGAAAGGAAACCTCAGCTTCTGGTCAGTTCATGGAGAACTAATTAGCAAGGAGGCAAAGACTGTGCCCCATGACATCAGCAGACCCTTTGCTGGGCATTCTGTTGTATCCTGGACAGCTCTTGGAATCCCCAGTGATGTCACTAGTGTTGAAGCAGCACCAACATTTTTTAGGACATTGGTTCACTGACCACAAGTTTGGCCTCTAGACATGTTATCCAGACTCAGAGGTCTATTTAGGAGAGGGAATGGACAGTATGGGGAGACCAGAGTGAGGCAGAAGGAAGCTGGTCCTAGATCTCCCTGGAAAACATGGGGGAATAATTTGTCCTGGGGTAGACTCAGTGAGTTCTGGGAATGGGCTGGGGAGTTTTCTGGATGTTTTTAGGCTTGAGCCTTCCAGGGATAGGACTCAGAAACTTGGAGCTTCTGGGAAGCTCTGGTTGAGGACAGAGACATAGATCATGGGTACCAGTTTGAGGATAGCTGCCCTGCTCTTTGAGAGTTTCACTGGGTCCCTAGCATTTCCTCTTCCTCGGGCTTCTTGGGACTCATCATGGACTCTATTAACCTTAAGCCATTCAAGTATTCAAGTTCACTTTTTTTTAATCTACCTGCAGGGACTACAGAGGAAGTACCATCCCAACTCTCCACCTCCACTGAGCAGGAGGAGCAGATGAAAAAAATAGAGAAACTCACAAGCCGGCTACATAATATGACAAGAAAGAGAAATGAGCTGCGTGGAATCCTAGCCAAGTACACCAACAAGAATTTGAACAACAGGTAGTCATTATGCCCAGTTCTCTGCTGACCATCTTGATACCACAGTATCAAGCCCAGGTTTCCTGAGGAACAGGAGACTATACATCCAGGGTGTCCTGGTGCCTAAACTAAACTTCCTGAGTGCATTCAAGATGCAGTACTTGGACCCTGGGTAGGAGTGAGATGGGGACACAGGCTGTTCTGTTTCCTACAAATGAAAAGCACAGCCTGTGGCCTGAATCACTGTCTGGGGATAGGGACAGTAGTGCATGAGCTCTCAACATGCATTTCAAGATGCCTTGACAAATGTTGGCTTGTGGGAGATGCTAGGTCCTGTTAGTTTGTTGTGAGTCTTTGTACTTGACCAGTGGATGTTTGTGTCTGAAAGCTCCTAGCAGCAGCTGGGGCGAGGGGCCTCGTCCCATTCATCCATGTCAGTTTGTAGCAGGAAGGCCTGGAGCTCCTCACTGCTTCTCTCTGGTCTTCTGCCTTATACTCTGAAATAGTGACACCTCCCTATATTTATTGGGGATCTTGATTGTATGTGGTGTGTGTGTGTGTGTGTGTGTGTGTGTGTGTGTGTGTGTGTGTATGTATGTATGTATGTATGTGCGTGTGAGTGTGTGTGTGTGTGTCTGTGTGTCTGTGTGTCTGTGTGTCTGTGTGGGTCTATGTACTCCTGAGTGTCCGGGCTCTGTGGCATGGTCTGAGAATTTTACACAGTTTCCAGCAGATGGCAATGCTGAGGCCAGGGAAGCCCACTTTGAGCAGCACACTTCTTGGGCACTGTGCTCATCTTGGTGGAACATTGGAATTCCCAGTGGAGTTTATAAAGCCATCCTGAAACTGGGACTCCTCCCTGCAAATTCTCATTGTGTGCTCTGGTCCTCTGTGCAGCAATAGACACCAAGATATGTGAATCCCTGTTGTGAAGACAGGAGAAATGTCATCATAGGTTTCTGGTGGGCCCAGATATGTGGCACAGACTCCTGGGAAGTTCTTAGAGAGCTAATCTATAACTCTAGGCCCACTGAGGGAGCTCATGTATCCCTGGCACCCCTCTTTGGACCAACTGCATCTTCTGGCTCGGGGACAGGATGGGAAATTTAGTAAGCAACAGGAGGTCCCAATGTGTAAGTGCCAGGCTGTGGCATCCATTGGGCTGGGGTAGTCCATGACCTACCCTTATTCATGTAATCCTTGTGGCCTGTGTTCATGAG